>NC_087355.1:45417500-45765000 GCF_030014295.1 Loxodonta africana | reverse complement strand
GCTAGGTCCTGCGCCACTCTCACGGTTGTTGTTATGCTTGAGCCCATTGTTGCAGCCACGGTGTCAATCCACCTCCTTGAGGGTCTTTCTCTTGTTAGCTGATCCTTCATTTTACCAAGCATGATGTCCGTCTCCAGCAATTGGTCCCTCCTGATAACATGTCCAAAGTATGTGAGATGAAGTCACGTCATCTTTGCTTCTTAGGGGCATTCTGGCGGTACTTCTTCCAAGACAGATTTGTTCGTTCTTTTGGCAGTCCATGGTATTTTCAATATTCATCTCCAACACCAGAACTCAAAGGGGTTGACTCTTCTTCAGACTTCCTTATGCAGGCCTAACTGGGAACTAAAGAAACATACAGGCAAGCAAGCTCTCTAGGCCCATGAACAACATCATTTATTCATTTTTGTCTCTAGCTTCGAACCCACCAGCCACTCCATGGGAGAAAGGTGTGGCAGTCTGCTTCTGTAAAAATTTACAGCCTTGGAAACCCTATGGGGCAGTTCTACTCTATCCTATAGGGTCACTATGAGTTGGAATTGACTTGATAAAGACTTGATGGCAGTGGGTTAATCTAGGCAAACAAAATAATAAATACTCATTTGGGGGTCTCAAAGAAATAGTTTTCTTTTCTAAGCATTTTGAAGCTTATTGGGAAGTTTATTGGGCCCTGGTTCCCTAACAGCCTGACTTTTCTTGGACAGTCCCAATTTCATTTAATTTTTTCTCAATACAGATAATTTTTAGGTATAACTAAATGTGATTTATTTTGGTACAATTTTGTACAACTCCAAATTAATGAATGAATGAACTCACAAATCTGAAATTTGTGTCCATTTGCCAAGCCTTGTGTCCTTGATTTAGAAAATTTGGTGTGTTGTTCTATTCTAGAGCACAATAGATTAGTAGGAATCTCTGGACCTTTCTTCTTTACCTCTATCATTTGAGCTCTTACATTTGTCTGTTAACCCAATTGAATGGGATTCTGGTGACCTTAGGTTCTGCTTATCGACTATCCAGGCTTAGGGTGTTGTTGACCTACCAACAATCAGTGAAGGGTATGTTTACTTAACAATTGTGAAATACTGTTTTCCATGTTAGACTCTGTTGAAATTGGAGATCTCTTTTCTAAACCCTGGTGGCGTAGTGGCTAAGTGCTACAGCTGCTAACCAAAGGGCCGGCAGTTCGAATCCGCCAGGAGCTCCTTGGAAGCTGTATGGGACAGTTCTACTCTGTCCTATAGGGTCACTATTACTTGGAATTGACTCCACGGCAGTGGGCTTTTTTTTTTTTAAGATTCATTATTCCAACTTTCTTTGAATAAAACTCATTTGAGATTGTAAAGGAAGGAATTTGGGCTTGCAAAGCCTAAATCAAGATCCCCCTGAGGCCTTTGATGTAATGGCTCGCTCAGCAACATTGACTGGGAGGTGGCAGCTGGAAGGACACTAAGGACAGAAAACTAGTGAGCAGATGCACACAGGAGAAAATCCATGCCTGAGATTAGCAATAATGGTGAGATCAGAGGAAGACTTGAGTCTGAGAAATGCTGAAAGAAGAATCCATTGAACTCGGTGTCTAAGTAGATGTACAGAGAGAGGAGGAAGGGGAAGTCAAAGATGGTGAAATGGTCTAGTCTGAGATGGAAGCAGAGGAAAGGCTCTGCCATTAGTAGAAATGTGAAGTTAGCAGTTAGAGCATAGAACTGTACAATTTTAGATACAGTGAGATTGAAGGAGATGGGAAACATCCATTAGTCCTTTGGAAACATTAGAGCTATTTTTAGTTAACATGAAGGAAGTACAGATGTAGAAGCTCTAGCCAAAGGTCAAACACATTCCCAGCTACAGATCAAAGACCAACCCAGTTAGAGGTCAGTGGGCACAAGAGGAGCCATACAAGTCACTCACATTTTTGTGATTCTCCCAGGTTATCTTAATATACTTGTCTGTGGCTCTGAAAATGTTGAGACTAGTCAACCAAAACATCTCTATTTTTTCTTTCTCCCTTTTTTAAAAAATTTTTGTTATGCAGAAATTTAAAAATATACAAAAGCAGAAAGAATAACATAACGAACAACCATGTTCCCATCATCGAGCTTCAACTATTGCCAAATCATGGCCAATCTTGCTTTATCCCAACCTTCACCCATTTCTCCTTACCTTATTATTTTGAAGCAAATCCCAAACAACACATCTTTCACCATAAATATTTAGAATGAATCTCTAAAGAAAAGGATGCATTTTTTTTTAAACATAAGCCTAAAACCATTGTTGTTGTTGTTGTTGTTAGCTCCCCTGGAGTCAGCCCCTGACTCATGAGACCTCACGCACAATGGAACAAAATGATGCCTGGTCCTTTGCCATCCCCATGGCTGGTTGGGAACAGATCAGTTGTGCTCCATAGGATTTTCATTGGCAGAGTTTTGGAAATAGATTGTCAGGCCTTTCTTCCTAGTCTGTCTTAGTCTTGAAGCTCTGCTGAAATCTGTTCAGCATCACAGCAACACACAAGCCACAAAACCATTGTTGTTGTTAGATGCCACTGAGTTGATTTTTGGCTTGTAGTGACCCCATATGACAGAGTAGAAAACGACAGGTTTTCTAGGCTGTAGTCGTTATGAAAGCAGATCACCAGTTCTTTCTCCCATGAATTGGGTGGGTTCAAACCACCAACCTTTTGGATAGCAGCTAAATGCTTAACCACTTCGCCAGGGATCCTTTTAGGTAATGTTGCGTTCTGCTTTGAAGCAGTCCTGGCATGAAAGTGGATGATGGCAGCTCCAAAGGGAAGAACCCTGTTGCTGTTGAGTTGATTCCAACTCAGGGCAGCCCTATAGTACAGAGTAGAACTGCCACATAGGGTTTCCTAGGCTGTAAGAGAACAGGCTGCTACATCTTTCCCCCACACAGTGGCTGGCAGGTTCCAACTGCTGACCTTTCAGTTAGCAGCTGAGCCCTTAACCCCTGTACCACCAAGGCTCCTATAAAACCATTAGAACATCTAAAAAAAATAACAATAATTTCCTATATTATCAAATATAGTATTCAGATTTTTATTTTTTAATAGTTTATTTGAAATGAAGAACACCAAAAACACAAGGTAAATATGAGCCCGAGAGACAGAAAGGGCCACATAAACCAGAGACATCAGCCTGAGACCAGAAGAACTAGATGGCGCCCAGCTACAACTGATAACTGCCCTGACAGGGAACACGACAGAGAATCCCTGATGGAGCAGGAGTACAATGGGATGCAGACCACAAGTTCTCGTAAAAAGACCCGACTTAATGGTCTGACTGAGGCTAGAGGAATCCCGGAGGTCATGGTCCCCAGATCTTCTGTTAGCCCAAGACTGGAACCATTCCCGAAGCCAACTCTTCAAACAGGGACTGGACTGGCCTGTAAGACAGAAAATGATACCTGTAAGAAGTAAGCTTCTTGGCTCAAGTAGACACATGAGACTATGTGGGCAGCTCCTGTCTGGAAGGAAGATGTGAAGGCAGAGGGGGACAGGAGCTGGTTGAATGGGACACGGGGAATACAGGGTGGAGAGGAGGACTGTATTGTCTTATTAGGGTGAGAGCGGCTAGAGTACATAGCAAGGTGTATATAAGTTTTTGTATGAAAGACTGACTTGATTTGTAAACTTTCACTTAAAGCACAATTAAAAAAAAAAAAAAGAAGTTAATTTGAATCAGGATTCAAATTAGGACCATAGATTGTGATTGACTGATTGGCTTTAAAACTTTTTTAATCTACAGGATTTACCCTTTCCCTCCTTCTTTCCCTCTATCCCTCCCATTAAATTTTTTTTTTAATTACAGTAATATATAAGAGGAGAGAGAAGTCAAATATATATATATATTTAACTTATATATGATATATATAAAAAACAGAAAACATTGGCCATTTGGACACTTGCTGTTTGAGTTGCATCCCATAGAGTTTCCCACACTCTGAATTTTTTAGTTGCTTTTTTTTACTTCCATAGTGTGCTTTAACATGTTCGTCTGTCCTCTGTGTATCCTATAAATTGGAAGCCCTTATCAGATCCCGATCCATTTTTATTTAAATATTAAATAATAAAGATTCTCAGTGGTCTCAGAAGAGACCACTGGCAATGGACTAGATCTGCAGGAAAGAGTATGTGAAGTGAGAAGGATCTGAGAACGGATCCCTGGTGAACCAGCGACATTTAAGGGGCAGGCAGAGAAAGACACCTGGGAAGGAGCGCAGGAGGCGCAGGCAGCGGCGAGGCTGAGCGAGATTCCGCGCGCTGCTCACCGGGCGAGCACACAGGACCCAGGCGTTTCCAGGAGAGAGAGCGGGCCTCCTGCACCCCTCTCAGGGGCGCTCGAGGCCAGGGGGAGGTGGCGCTGTTTCCGCGGCCTCATTTGCTGCAGAAAGCCACCTGGTGGCACCATCTTTCTTCTCCAGGGGCTTCTGCCAGCCCTGGGAAGAGAAAACAGGTGGAAACCCACCATCGACCTCCTGAAGGGCCAAAAGCCTGCACCAGGCCGTCGAGGACGGCCCCTCGCAGCGCTTCCAGGCGGAGAACCCAACATCCACAGCTCCTGGCATCGATCGGTCATCCCTCCGCCCAACGATAAGCAGTTCCGCCTGGCTCAAGAAAGCTTTGTCCTCACCAGGCTCCGCTGACGCCCTGCATTCTAAGGAAAGTCAGCCTTGTCTCCCCGTCTTTCTGCTGTGTCCAGAAGAGCATCGCCCTCCCCCAGGAGTTGAAAGTGGCTCGACCTTGTGTGCACCTCGATCTGGCGAGGCTAGGCTGTGTCCTCCTGGCCCTCAGCACGTCTATACCTAGCTACCATCCCCAAAGTTGCCCTTGCAATGATGCCCTTGCCCACTCGCCTGCTGTGGCTGGCCGGTCCCTGCAGAGTGCTCATGCTTCTCCAGCTGGTCCAACCTGGGCTTTCAGGTGCTGGAGATCTTCCTGGTTGGACTGCTTTTCTTCACCTTTCTGGACCCTTCTTTTCTCCAAAGCACCCACTATCCTTGCTGCCATGTACCACTTTCTTGCTGCCTGTGAAAGTATGTGTAGTCGCCCTTGTGCTGGGATGGCAATGACATACATAACTTTTGGACTCTCAGCCAGCCCTGCCCTGAAAAAAGCAGCGGGTTGCACCACCACGTGGACACACTTGGTCTCTCAGGTGGGTGGATGGGGCCACCTTGGCCCTCTGTCCCCGTCTGGCTGCTTTGCCCAGCCTTGCTGCAGAAGAGCAACACATCCTTCTCTGCCTTGGAGAGCTCTTGAAAGGTGTCCCTTCAGTAGGAAATATTAGTCAGGGCTTCTTAGCCCTAATAGGAAACTTGTGAGCTGAAAGGCACAACGAATTCTACTCCCCTTCTCTAACTGCCAAAAAATACCAAAACCAAACCTGCTGCCATAGAGTGGACTCCGACTCATAGCAACCCTATAGGAGAGAGTCGAACTTCCCCATAGGGTTTCTAAAGCTGTAAAATCTTTATGGAAGCCTACTGCCAGAAAGCTTGCCCCATCTTCCACAGAGCAGCTGGTGGGTTAGAACCGCTGACCTTTCAGTTAGCAGCCAACTGCTTTAGCCACTGCACCAGGAGGGCTCCTTGTCTAACTGCCAAGGCACCCATAAATCTCAGCATCACTGACTGTTTGGGTTTGGCATCTAGTTCTCTGTTAGAAGGAATACAAGTTTAGTACCAACAGATGCACCAATAGCACTTGATGACACCAAACCAAAAAACCAAACATGGTGCCGTTCAATCAGTCAGGGTGTTGGTATATAGGATGCCTTACCCTCAATCTTGAAAAGTAAGGTTTTTAGGGTATGAAACAAAGGGTAGTTAGGTTCAGGTGGGGAACAGAGGTGGGGGTTCTGGTATGGGGAGCAGCCCTGGGCAGGTCTAAGGGGGCTACAAAGTGGGGCACTCCGACATGAAGGCCCCAGGTCTCAGTAGGTGGCCAAGAGATGGGAAAGCAAGAGATACGGAAGGAAAGGAAACTAACATTTTATTAAGCACTGAGACAGGTGTTGTGCTGGTACTGAGATAAACGCAAAGATTAACTTCTGGGGTGGGGAGTTAAAAATCATTGAGGTAGAAAACCAGCACCTTTTGTTAGTCCCCTCCCCCTAAGATGAAATCAGTCTGTGTAGAGTGAAGGAAGGCTTGAAGGAAGTAGATGCAAGGGATAACAGTCCCCCCTTACCTCCCCCTACCCCCAGGCTGGCACCAAACCCTCTGCCAACACAGCCATCTCCCCACCCAAAACCTCCTAATAGGACCTCAGTCTCAAGGCATAGGTACTGATGTAGCAGTTCTGAGATGCCCTGGTGGCGCAGTGGTTAAAGTGCCTGGCTACTAACGGAAAGGTCCGATGTCCTAACCTACCAGCTGCTCAGTGGGAGAAAGATCTGGCAGTCTGCTTCCGTGAGGATTTACAGCCTTGGAAACCCTATGGAGCAGTTCTACTCCGTCCTATAGGGTTGTGATGGCAGTGGGTTTTTTGGTTTATGTTTCAAAACCACAAACCGGAGAGAAGGGGAAGTAAGGAGAGATGGCTTTTCTGGTTTTCATTGCAGTTGAATTGCACTGTAAAGTCCCACAGAAGTGAATTATGACACCAGAAATTCTCTGCCCAGTTTTGGTTGCTGATACATTTTAATCCTTATAAGTGTCATTACGGTTTTAGTGTTTATTAATTATCTGCCATCTGGTCTATTTAAGTATAGCTTCTGAATTAATGGATTTTTATGCGTTTTGTACACATACATATACATATACATATACATATACATATACATATACATATACATATACATATACATATACATATACATATACATATACATATACATATACATATACATATACATATACATATACATATACATATACATACATACATGTATATAGATATGGAGCCCTGGTGGCACAGTGGTTAAGAGTTTGGATGCTAACCAAAAGATTGACAGTTCAAATCCACCATCTGCTCCTTGGAAACCCTATGGGGCAGATCTACTCTGTCCTACATGATCGTTATGAGTCAGAATTGACTCAATGGCAATGGGTTTTTTGTATACATATATATGAGTATGTATATGTGTATGTGTGTGTATTCCAAAGCAGAGAGAAAACCAGAGCTAGCTTTTTTTATTTTTTCCTAGAAGCTCATTCTATGAACTACGAAAAGGGTAAAAATGTTTTTTCCTCTCTTAAAGTCATTTATCTAACCTGAAATCATTAAAGCATTCAAGATGTAAAAGTCCAAGATTCAAACTTCAACGTCAGTAAGATTCCAGCAGATAAAATCTAGTGACCTGATGTTCTCTGAAAGTGACAGAAGTATTAAATAAATAGAATGACATAGCAAACACATACATAGCAATTATAAAGTACCAGGCATGTTCTAGGCACTTTACAAGTATTAACTTCCATAATAAACAGGTAAACATCCTTCTGATACTCTCTGCTTTCAGCCAGGATCCATCTGACATCAGCAATGATACCCCTGGTTCCACGTCCTCTTCTGAAACCGGCCTGAATTTCTGGCAGTTCCCTGTAGATATACTGCTGTAGCCGTTTTTGAATGATCTTCAGCAAAATTTTGCTTGCGTGTGATATTAATGATATTGTTCCATAATTTCCACATTCGGTTGGATCACCTTTCTTGGGAATAGGCATAAATGTGGATCTCTTCCAGTCAGTTGGCCAGGAAGCTGTCTTCCATATTTCTTGGCATAGACGAGTGAGCACCTCCAGTGATGCATCTGTTTATTGAAACATCTCAATTGATATTCCATCAATTCCTGGAGCCTTGTTTTTTGCCAATACCTTCAGAGCAGCTTGTACTTCTTCCTTCGGTACCATTAGTTCCTGATCATATGCCACCTCTTGAAATGGTTGAACATTGACTAATTCTTTTCAGTATAATGACCCTGTGTATTCCTTCCATCTTCTTTTGATGCTTCCTGCGTCGTTTAATATTTTCCGCATAGAATCCTTCACTATTGCAACTCAAGGCTTGAATTTTTTCTTCAGTTCTTTCAGCTTGAGAAATGCTGAGCGTGTTCTTCCCTTTTGGTTTTCCATCTCCAGCTCTTTGCACATGTCATTACTTTGTCTTCTCAAGATGCCCTTTGAAATCTTCTATTCAGTTTTATTGACTATGCAAAGGCATTCAACTGTGTGGATCATAACAAATTATGGATAACATTGTGAAGAACGGGAATTCCAGAACACTTAATTGTGCTCATGAAGAACCTTTACATAGATCAAGAGTCAGCTGTTCGGACAGAACAAGGGGATACTGATGGGTTTAAAGTCAGGAAAGGTGTGCATCAGGGTTGTATTCTTTCACCATACCTATTCAATCTGTATGCTGAGCAAATAATATGAGAAGCTGGACTATATGAAGAACAACGGGGCATCAGGATTGGAGGAAGACTCATTAACAATCTGCTTTATGCAGATGACACAACCTTGCTTGCTGAAAGTGAAGAGGACTTGAAGCACTTACTAATGAAGATCAAAGACCACAGCCTTCAGTGTGGATTGCACCTCAACATAAAGAAAAGTCCTCACAACTGGACCAATGAGCAACATCATGATAAACAGAGAAAAGATTGAAGTTGTCAAGGATTTCGTTTTACTTGGCTCCACAATCAACAGCCATGGAAGCAGCAGTCAAGAAAACAAAAGATGCATTGCATTGGGTAAATCTGCTGCAAAGGACCTCTTCAAAGTGTTGAAGAGCAAAGATGTCACCTTGAAGACTAAGGTGAGCCTGACCCAAGCCATGGTATTTTCAATCACATCATATGCACGTGAAAGCTGGACAATGAATAAGGAAGACCGAAGAAGAATTGATGCCTTGGAATTGTGGTGTTGGTGAAGAATATTGAATATACCATGGATTGCCAAAAGAACAAACAAATCTTTCTTAGAAGTATAGCCAGAATGCTCTTTAAAGGCAAGGATGGCGAGACCGTGTCTTACATACTTTGGACGTTTTGTCAGGAGGGATCACGGCCTGGAGGACATCATGCTTGGCAGAGTACAGGGTCAGCGGAAAAGAGGAAGACCCTCAATGAGGTGGACTGACACAGTGGCTGCAACAATGAGCTCAAGCATAGCAACGATTGTAAGGATGGCTCAGGACCGGGCAGTGTTTCGTTCTGTTCTGCATAGGGTTGCTATGAGTTGGAACCGACTCCACGGCACCTAACAACAAAAACTTCCATAATCTTCACGACAATTCTAGGAAGTAGGTACTCTATTTTATGGATGAGAAAACTAAGGCACAGTGTGGTTAAATAACTTCCTAAGGGCCACAAAAGTGGAAGATATAACCCCAGAGCCATGTCCTTGACTTACATGCTTTGCTTCTCAGGAAAAAAAAAAAAAAGGAGGCCCTCCCCTTAGGACACAGAGTTCTCTCAGGGTGTCTACCTTGAGTTGAGTCCTTGTCTGAGTACAAAGTTCATGAGTCAGGGAGCTCATGGGGACATGAGGAATGAAGGTGTAAAGAGAGACATTAAGTAATTTGCCCCAGACTGTGCAGCTGGTATGTGGCTGGACATATTTCAAATTCATTATGTAATGTCAAGAACATTTTAAATTGCATCGAGGTATTTGTAAATAAAGTTCTTAGAAAAAATACATATTTTATATACTTTAATTCAACAGAAGTTTTAAATTATCAACTATGTGAAACCACTTCTTTAAAGCAAACCATCATACAAATGAATATAAGAGGGCAGTGGTAGTTTTAGGTAGATAACACATGTCTTCCCCTCAGTAATTTCAGAATCTAGTAAGAGAGCTGAGATTATACACACACAGTTTATAAGTTAATTTTGTTGGAAGCTAAATGGCCTCATAACTAACAGATTTTTTGTTGTTGTTTGTGTCTGCCTCTAGAATATAAACTCCATGAGAATAGCCACCTTGTTCACTGCCGTGGAGCAGTGTGTGGTAGACAGCAGGTGGTCAGTAAGTGAAAACTGAATGCATGTTTGAATGAGTGAGTGTATTCACCAGGCTTGCTGAGGCTGTGAGCTTCGGTGAGCTCTCTGAGAAGAAAATTGTGGACAATGAAGAGAAAGGAGGAATCTTGAGGAATTCCACCCATTGGAGGTTGGGAGGAGAAAGAGGAGACAGAGGGCAATCAGGGGTGGAAGGCAAATCAAGGAAGTGGAGGATCAGGAAAGTCAAGAGTACAGAGAAGTTCTGGACAACATCAGGAAATACCACAGAAACATTTTAAAGGATAAGAATTGGGAAAACACCACTGAATTTGGTCTTTTGGAACAACAACAAAAAAACAGCTAAAGAAGAGAAATTGGAGTGGAACCCCATTTGCACAGGAATTAAGGAGTAATTGGGACACAAGGCAAGAAGTTTGGCAGTGAATGGAAGGAAAAGAGGTGACAGCATCGGGCATTTGCTTGCAGAAAGCAAGGACAGTGTTAGTTCAGTTTAAAAAATGTTATGCTGTCGCATTGTCACTGTCTCAAATATAAGACTCCTCATCCTTTGTCCTAAGAGACTAAAACAAACAAACAACAAACTCATTGCCGTCGAGTCAATTCCTACTCATAGCAACCCTATAGGATGGAGTAGAACTACTGCCTTGTAGGATTTCCAAGGCTGTAAATCAAATCTTTACGGAAGCAGACTGCCACATCTTTCTCTTGAGGAGCGGCTAGTGGGTTTGAACTGCCGACCTTTAGGTTAGCAACTGAGTGCTTAATCACTGTACCACCAGGGCTCCTTAAAAGACCAAAATGGGCCTTGAATTTTGCTAGTGCCCCGGTGATGCTTCTGAGAGCTTGGGTTTTGGAGTCAGATTGCCCAAGTTTAAATCCAGTTCTTCCAATTTCCAGCTGTGTGACTTAGAGAAAATTACTTAATTCCCTAAGTTTTCTCATCTGTAAGGTGGAATTTAGCTATTCACTAAATATTATTAAGCTCCTACCATGTGCCAGACACTGTTCTGGCATGAGGATGTGGCATACTAGTGGTAAATAGATCCCTATACTATTCCAAAAACATGAATTATACATAACATTTTTAATATTTTATTTTTTGACTTACATGAAGATGTACTTTTCCCTATTTCTCCTGTTAAGTACAACTAAAACCTTGAATGACATATACAACACAAACATAAGAAGACTGAAAGGCAGGGAGAACAAGGCAGAACCACGAGGCGCCTAGGGTCCCAAGGAACAACCTGATGATGAGTTCCCTAGGGTTTTCTTTTCCCTCATATATCCCAGACTTCGTGCTGAAGAAGCTGCCTCTTGATCTACATACAGGTTCCTCATGAGCACAATTAAGTGTTCTGGAATTCCCATTCTTCACAGTGTTATCCATAATTTGTTATGATCCACGGAGTCAAATGCCTTTGCATTGTCAATAAAACACAGGTAAACATCTTTCTGGTATTCTCTGCTTTCAGCCAGGAACTATCTGACATCAGCAATGATATCTCTGGTTCCACGTCCTCCTTTGAATCCAGCTTGAATTTCTGGCAGTTCTTTGTTGATGTACTTCTGCAGCCGCTTTTGAATGATATTCAGCAAAATTTTACTTGTGTGTGATATTAACGATATTGTTTGATAATTTCCACATTTGGTTGGATCACCTTTCTTTGGAAGGGGTACAAATATGGATCTCTTCCAGTCAGTGGGCCAGATAGCTGTCTTTGAAATTTCTTGACATAGACAAGTGAGAACTTCCAGCACTGCATCCATTTGTTGCTACATCTCAGTTGGTATTCATTCTGTCAACTTCTGAAGCCTTATTTTTTGCTGATGCCTTCAGTGCAACTTGGACTTCATCCTTCAGTACTTTCGGTTCCTGATCATATGCTACCTCCTGAAATGGTTGAACGTTGACCAATTCTTTTCAGTATAGGGACTCTGTGTATTCCTTCCATCTTCTTTTGATGCTTCCTGTGTCCTTTAGTATTTCCCCCATAGAATCCTTCTGTATTGCAACTCGAGGCTTGAATTTTTTCTTCAGTTCTTTCAGCTTGAGAAATGCCGAGTGTGTTCTTCCCCTTAGGTTTTCTACGTCCAGGTCTTTGCACATGTCATTATAATACTTTGCTTTGTTTTCTCGAGCTGCCCTTTGAAATCTTATGTTCAGCCCTTTTACTTCATCATTCCTTTTGCTTTAGCTACTTGATATTCAAGAACAAGTTTCAGAGTCTCTTATGACATTCATTTTCTTTTTTTCTTTCTTTCCTGTGTTTTTAATGATCTCTTACGTCCTTCATGTATGATGTATGTCCTTGATGTCATTCCACAATTCGTCTGGTCTTCAGTCATTAGTGTTCGACGTGTCAAATCCATTCTTGAGATGGTCTCTAAATTCAGGAGGGATATGCTCAAGGTCGCACTTTGGCTCTCGTGGACTTGTTCTAATTTTCTTCAGTTTCAACTTGAACTTACATATGAGCAGTTGATGGCCTGTTCCTCAGTCAGCCCCTGGCCTTGTTCTGACTGATGATATTGAGCTTTTCCATCATCTCTTTACAAAGATGTAGTCGATTTGATTGCCATGTATTCCATCTGGCGAGGTTCAAGTGTATAGTTGCCATTTATGTTGATGAAAGAAGGCATTTGCAGTGTAGAAGCCATTGGTCTTGTAAAATCCTATCACGCAATCTCCAGCATCGTTCCTATCACCAAGGCCATATTTTGCAACTACCAATTCTTCTTTTTGGTTTCCAACTTTTGCATTCCAATCACCAGTAATTATCAATGCATCCTGATTGCATGTTCGATCAATTTCAGACTGCAGAAGTTGGTAAAAATCTTCAATTTCTTCATCTTTGGCCTTAGTGGTTGATGCATAAATTTGAATAATAGTTGTATTAACTGCTCTTCCTTGTAGGTGTATGGACATTATCCTATCACTGACAGCGTTGTACTTCAAAATAGATCTTGAAATGTTCTTTTTGACAGTAAATGTGACACCATTCCTCTTCAAGTTGTCATTCCCAGCATAGTAGACCATATGATTGCCCGATTCAGAATGAACAATACCAGTCCATTTCAGCTCACTAATGCCTAGGATATTGATATTTATGCATTCCATTTCATTTTTGACGATTTACAGTTTTTCTATATTCATACTTCGTACATTCTATGTTCCAATTATTAGTGGATATTTACGGCTGTTTCTTCTCATTTTGAGTTGTGCCACATCAGCAAATGAAGGTCCCAAAAGCTTGACTCCATCCATGTTATTAAGATCTACTCTACTCTAAGGAGGTAGCTCTTCCCCAGTCATCTTTTGAGTGCCTTGCAACCTGATGGGATCATCTTCTGGCACTTTATCAGACAATGTTCCGCTGCTATTCATAAGATTTTCACTGGCTAATTTTTTTCAGAAGTAGACCACCGGGCCCTTCTTCCTAGTCTGTCTTAGTCTGGAAGCTCTGCTGAAACTTGTCCGTCATGGGACACCCTGCTGGTGTTTGAATACCGGTGGCACAGCTTCCAGCGTCACAGCAACATGCAAGCCCCCACAGTATGACAAACTGACAGACACATGGGGGACAGAAGGGGGTATGTATATTTTACTCCTTCAAGTTCTCAGCTCCTCAATTGGTCAGACTTCCGTGGTTATGAGTGACAGAAATTCAACTCAAACTTGCTTAAGGGGGCGGGGCAGGGGTGGCCTTACTTGGAGGGCCCATAAAACCAAACTGTTGCCAAGACAAGGGGTGCCAGTGGAAATCAGAACAAAATGGAACCAGGATTCAGCACTCCTTCAGACTTTCTCATCCTCTTTCGTGTCCTTAGCTCTACACCTTCTAAATATGAATTTATTTTTCAGATCTTCATGTGGCTGGAAACATGGCCACGAGCAGCTCTTAAGACTCACCTTTCTTGCCATCTATGTCTCCTTCCCCAGCTCCAGGTTAGATGATTCCAGGAATAAAAGAGATGCTGGGCTCATGAGACAACAGATGGTAGATAATCACTACGGTCATGCTCCTCCATCCACCCTACATACCCCTTCAAAACTTCATCCACCTGGTGAACATCTACTTTGCTTTCGAGGTTCCATTTAAGCATCTCGTCCTCTAAGAATTGCTTCCAATATTCTCTCCCCAAATGTTGAATTGAATGCTGTCCTTTGGATCCCGACAGACCCTCTCTGTGCTTCTATCATGGATCTGATGATGCTTAATTATTTTGCTTCTTTGTTTACAGCTCTCTCGTTCTACTATTGCATCATAGATATCTTTGCATCTTCAGTCCCTTACACAGCAGCCGGTGAGAGCTCAATAAACATTTGCTGCTCAATTACTGCTAATGAATCAATTATTTTTATTTTTTTAAACAAAACTCATTGGATATTTCCTTACGGGTATAGGCAATGAGGATTTGGAACCCCCAATATGCAGAAGAAATTGCTGGTGTTTATCAATACTGGGTCACTAGGAATCAGAATCAATTTGATGGCACCTAACAACAACATCAAGGAAGAATCAAGAAGCCTGCTCCTAGGGTAGGGGCCACACTTAACACTTAACTGCATTCTCTACTCC
The DNA here is from genome assembly GCF_030014295.1 of Loxodonta africana. Taxonomy (NCBI): domain Eukaryota; kingdom Metazoa; phylum Chordata; class Mammalia; order Proboscidea; family Elephantidae; genus Loxodonta; species Loxodonta africana. Next base: position 45,750,428 of record NC_087355.1, on the reverse strand, counting down.
CCAGTGTGGCTTCCTTGGTTCGAAGAAAATAAAACCACAAACAGAAAATGTCACTTCAACCCTAATAGTGACTTAGATCACTATTAAATATCTAATGAGCTTTATCCTAGAAATGAGATTGGGGGTGGGGAAGAGAGGTCCAAACTGGGGAATTTGCATGAAGGCTTAAAAATTTAAAAATAAATCTGTGAAACATTTCATAACATGGAGGAACCTGGAAGGCATTATGCTCAGTGAAATTAGTCAGTTGCAAAAGGACAAATATTGTATAAGACCACTATTCTAAGAACTTGAGAAACAGTTTAAACTAGAAGACAACATTCTTTTGTGGTCACGAGATGGGGGAGGGAGGGAGGCTGGGAGGGGGCATTCACTAATTAGATAGTAGATAAGAACTACTTTGGGTGAAGGGAAAGACAGCACACAATACAGGAGAGGTCAGCACAGTTGGACTAAACCAAAAGCAAAGAAGTTTCCTGAATAAACTGAATGCTTCGAAGACCAGTGTAGCAGGGGCAGGGGTCTGGGGACCATGGTTTCAGGAGACATCTAAGTCAACTGGCATAATAAAATCTATTAAGAAAACATTCTGCATCCCACTTTGAAGAGTGGCGTCTGGGGTCTTAAATGCTAGCAAGCAGCCATCTAAGATGCGTCAATTGGTCTCAACCCACCTGGATCAAAGGAGAATGAAGAACACGAAGGACACAAGGCAATCACGAGCCCAAGAGACAGAAAGGGCCACATGAACCAGAGTCTACATCATCCTAAGACCAGAAGAACTAGATGGTGCCTGTATACAACGGATGACTGCCCTGACAGGGAACGCAACAGAGAACCCCTGAGGGAGCAGGAGAGCAGTGGAATGCGGACCTCAAATTCTCATAAGACCAGACTTAATGGTCTGACTGAGACTAGAAGGACCTTGGTGGTCATGGCCCTCAGACCTTCTGTTGGCCCAGGACAGGAACCATTCCCAAACCATTCAGACATGGATTGGACTGGACAATGGGTTGGAGAGGGATGCTGGTGAGGAATGAGCTTCTTGGATCAGGTGGACACTTGAGATTATGTTGGCATCTCCTGCCTGGAGGGGAGATGAGAGGGTGGAGGGGGTTAGAAGCTGATGAAATGGACACAAAAAGAGAGAGTGAGTGGAGATTGAGGTTCATCTCATTAGGGGGAGAGTAATTGGGAGTATGTAGCAAGGTGTATATGGGTTTTTGTGTGGGAGACTGACTTGATTTGTAAACTTTCAATTAAAGCACAACTAAAATTATTTCTAAAAAATTTAAAAATTAAGAACAGGGAGGAAAAAAGATGAAGGAAGAAGATCGAATGACTTTTTTTTCTTTAATGGTATGAGAAATTTTACCAATGACAAGAAAATGCCCTTTGCCCCTGTTCACAAGGTTTCCAAGCCCTAGGCACTCTGGACAACTGCAGAACCAACTCAGGCCTCTCGATGGCCTGTAGACTGCTCTGTAGGTAGCACAGGAGAGTGGCCTTTTAGCAAAAACCATCAGCCCACACAGCCACTCCTACCCAATTTTCTTTTCCCTCCCCCACCCTCCTGTCTTTTCCAGGAATGTTCCATGAGCCTCAGGAGGGACCAGTACAACTGCACTGGGAAGTAGTTGCAAGAGTGATTCTTCCTCCAGTAGGAGCAAAATCTGCATCCACCTTTGACACCTGGTTTATCACCAGGACCCAGCTGAGTGGGTTCTTTCAGAACCTAAACACTCTGAGGCCCACACTGGCCTAAATTTGCCTCTGTAAACAACATAAGATTTTAGGGGCTCTGTTCATCTACTGCTCATCCACTCCTCTTTGTCTCTTGTTCTGTCTCTCTCATACACAGATACACATGAGAAACACACACATCAAGGAAAATGTTGGAGTGAATAAGAACTAGCTCCCCCAGATCTACTTTAAGATGCGGGCTGCACAGGACACCAGTTCATACAGGACACTAAAGATCATGGAATAAATCAGAAATAGTTTCCATTAACTCAGGTCACAAAAGCAACTCCTTACATAACTGAAAAAATATGAATTGGTCCACTTTCACAGAAGACACCAGCTGGAGTGGGGAAAATAGTTCTTAATAGCACCAGCTCCAACCACATTAATTGAATCTTGAAAAATTATTGAAAGAATATTAATTTGGAAGGTACTAAATTATTAGTCCATTGCACTCCTTAGTTGAGCCCTGGGCCCAGCATGCCACTTCCCTTGTTTATTATGGTTCACATCTGAGCTAACCTATTAGAAAACTAGCTGGGTCAGCAGACAGAAGATCCTTATGTTATCTTCTCTGCAAGTGAGTACCTGTCCAAAACCAAGAGGATAACAACAAAACAGATGATCAGAGATGATTTAGACCTATGTCATGTGTTAAATTTGCAGTGTGATTTATCCAGGCCTCTAGAATATCCTCTCTCTTCGGTGCCTTTTCACTGTTTGAGAGAGAAAAAAAAAAAAAAAAAATTGAGAGAGCCCAAAAGAGAAATGCCTTTTTTTCTTGTTAGTTTTAGCAAAAGACAGTGAAAGAGAAGGCTGAAGGGACTAAAATTTGATCAATGCCCTAGAATACTCCACTTTAGAACAGTAATTTAAGAAAAAGGAATTATGAAAAATGATCAGATGATTTATGAAAAATGAGAAGTGACTATCCACTTCTCAAAAAGTCTTTTATTTTTAGTAAAAGGGAGTTATGAGGACATTTCTTTAAATTGTGACCTCTTCTAATTTACTTAAAATACCCTTCAGACTCAAATAGATACGAAAATTTAGTATTACGCTCAAGGTGGCTTTTCAAAGCTGATGATATTGGTACAACTGGGCAACCATGTGTGGCTCTAAACCTCACAACTTGTTCCAAATTAATTCCATGTGGTCCTAAATATAAGAAATAAAAATATAAAAGTAATCAAAGAAATTGTGGGAGAAAAAAATTTTTTTTATAATCTTGAAGGGGCTAAAACAAAAAAAAAATTAAAAATTATTTTTATAAACAAATTGCTGTTAAATACATGAAAAGATGGGCAAATTCACCCATAAGATAAAGGCAAATGAAAACTATACTGAGAAGGAAGGGAAGTATGCGAATCTCATGTTCCATTCCACACCGGAAATCCTTATTTACATTGGCAAACGTCGTGCCCGCTTCTCATAGACCATTGCGTGGAATGGTGGCTTAAACAACTTCCTTTGGTTATTAAAGGAAAGGTTAGCCACCAAAGGCTGGAGGCCTTAGGTACCTTTGGATTATAACTGCAAAGTAAGATAGCATACTCCCATTATGTTAAAATAAACTTCTATGGAATAAAAACTATAAGCAGTATTTTTCCAGTATCTTTTCCACATTCTATTACTAATCTAAAAAGCAGAGTATAAAATAATATATGGAATATACATTTTTGTATATTATATGTATGCCATGGGAAAAAATTAGAAGGACATGGACCAAAATATTAATGGGGTCTATCTCTTACCTGGAGAGATTATGGGTGATTTAAAAAATACTTTTTCTTTACTCTTTTGTATTTATTTTTCTCCCCCAAGGTTTCTACAATGAATACATGATACTTGTGTAAGAAGAAAACAAACATACTAATTATTTCTTCAAAAAATGACCCCTGGGAAAGACTGTATTATATGCATCCCCAAACCAAGATTCAAACAGATCTATTTCTAAAAACCACAGGGAATAGCTTACAAGAAAGGGCTGGAAGTGGTGTCTTCCTGCTAATTAAAGGGGTAAATTTCTCAACTTACTAGTCAATTAAAAAAAAATTAGATAAAACAACTGCAACCATAAATATGGGATATAGTGAAATGGCCTCCCAAATTATTAATGTTGAGTTCCCAAAGAATCTTTGTATTGCCTATAAAAGAGATCTTGTAGTTTGAAAAAGCTTTTGAACTTGCTCTCTGAGAAATTCATTATGTAGGCCTGTGTTTAAATGCACAGGGTATTATTATATAACTAAGCAGCTGGTAAGATTAATCGTGATTAAAAATAAAAGGGAAAACACACAGTACACCAAGGCAGGGCTGTTTAATGAGAAAAGGGTGACTCAAAGGAAAACAGTATTTGTGCAGTGGAATAAAGTCAACCCACAGGCTTATCAAATAGCAATAAAGACCTTCTATTTCTTATCTGATTCAAAAGGCACTGCTTATCCAAAGATAGCATTACTCTAAAAATAATGCAAATAATATTCATGACCATATATACCAAATATGTGTTATAGACCATTTGGAGACAAGTAGTTATTTTCAAATCTCACATCATTTTTAATATCCAAACACTTCAATGTGGTATGCTATGACCTATTTATCTTTCCAGCCCTCTCTTCCTTCCTCACACCCTACTTTCTAATCCCACCAAACCACCTAATTTCTTGAATCCACTATGCTTTGCCCAGCTGCCAAGTTTTTAACACATACTTCCAATTCAGCTTTCAATTATCAGCCCAACACCAATTTACAGTTCCCACATTGTACTACAGCATGGTCGTTCAGACCAAAAATATTTATGGAGCAGGCTCAGGATCTACGTGGGGAGCAGTGGTGGTTCAGTGGTAGAATTCTTGCCTTCCATGCAGCAGACCCGGGTTCAGTTCCCTGCCAATGTACTCGTGTGCAGCCACTACCCATTGGTCAATGAAAGCTTGTGTATTGCTGATACTGAACAGGTTTCAGAGGAGCTTCCAGACTAAGACTGACAAGGAAGAAGGGCCTGATGATTTATTTCCAAAAATCACCCAGTGAAAACCCTATGGATCACAAAAGTCAGATCCCCAAGCAATCATGGTGATGGTGCAGGACTGGGCAGTGTCTCATTCTGTTGTGCATGGGGTTGCCTTGAGTCATGAGCCAACTCCACAGCAGCTGAAACGATCAGGATCTATTGCAGGTTCTGGGGATCAAAAGGCGAATAAAACTTTGTCTTGCACTCAAGAAACTTGGCTGAGTGAGGGAGAGACATTTAAACAATAGTTAAAATACAGTGGGCATTTTTAAAAAATTTTTTTATTGTACTTTAGATGAAGGTTTACAGAATAAAGTAGTTTCTCATCAGTTAATACATACATTGTTCTGTGACACTGGTTAACAACCCCACAACATGTCAACACTCTCCCCTCTCAACTCTGGGTTCCCTATTACCAGCTTTCCTGTTCCCTCCTGTCTTCTAGTCCCTACCCCAGGGCTGGTGCACCCCTTTAGTCTTGTTTTGTTCCATGGGCCTGTTCAATCTTTAGCTGAAGGGTGAATCTCAGGAGTGACCTCATTACTGAGCTGAAAGTGTGTCCAGGGCCATACTCTCAGGGTTTCTCCAGTCTCTGTCAGGCCAGCAAGTCTGGACTTGCTCTTTGAGCAAGAATTTTGTTCTACATTTTTCTTCAGCTTCGTCCAGGACCCTCTATTGTGATCCCTGTCAGAGCAGTCAGTGGTGGTAGCCGGGCACCATCTAGTTATACTGGACTCAGTCTGGTGGAGGCCATGGTAGGTGCGGTCCATTAGTCCTTTGGACTAATCTTTCCCTTGTATCTTTAGTTTTCTTCATTCTTCCTTGCTCCAGGAAGGGGTGAGACCAATGGAGTATCCTAGATGGCCACTCACAGGCTTTTAAGATCCCAGATACTACTTCCCAAAGTAGAATGTAGAACATTTTCTTTATAAACTATGTAATGCCAATTGAGCTAGATGTTCCCTGAGACCATGGTCTTGAAAGCCCTCAGCCCAGCAATTCAGTCATACAGGGGGCATTTGAGACAAAGCATGGCTATGTTTCAAGAAGCAGTCTCAAGTTGAAGATCACTTGTTATTAATCCCGTTCTCCTAAATCAATGATGCCTGCAGACCTAATTCCGTACAAGCTGTCAGTTTGTGATTTCTGAATAATATTAACAACATGTACTGTTTACTACACGTGGGTCACTTTTAGAAGCACTTTACATGTATTACGTTATTTATTCCTCACAACAACCCTTGAAGTTGATATTATGATTTTGCCCATTTTACAAGTGGAACAACTGAGACACACGAGAGTTCCAATAACTTGCTGAGGTTACACAGCTGTTAAAATGGTGGAGCTAGGATTTGAACCCAGGCAGTCAAGCTCCATACCCCACACTTGGAAAAGGAGTACATCACAGCACTACACTCTACTGCTCTGGATATTTCTCTATGCAGCTAACACTACAGAATAAGTCACATATTTAATCATTTAATCAGCCAAATACCAATTTTTTGTCAGTGAAAAACCTCTTTTAACTAGTGTATAGAGTTGATGAGAAAAAGTCATGTTCATCCATTTATGTCTTTCGTTGTTCCATAAATTTAATCACATTCCCTGTCTACCATGATCTTTCATCATTTGAAGGCAACTGATTTTGTGTGTGTGTGTGCTTTAGGTGAAAGTTTACAGCTCAATTTCTCAAAAATTTATACACATATCATTTTGTGACATTAGTTGCAATCCCCACAATGTGACAGCACACTCCCCTTTTCCACCCTGGGTTCCCTGTGTCCATTGGGCAAGTTCTTGTCCCTTCCTGCCTTCTCATGCTGCTTTTAGACAGGAACTGCCCACGTGGTCTCGTATATCTGATTGGACTAAGAAGCACATTCCCCCATTTGTATTATTTTTTTTGTTTTACGCTCCTGTCTAATCTTTGTCTGAAGAGTGGGCTTCGGAAATAATTTAAGTTCTGGGTTAACAGTGCATCCGGGGACCATAGTTTCAGGGGTTCCTCCAGTCTGTCAGACCATCGAGTCTGGTCTTTTACATGAATTTGAGTTCTGTTGTACATTTTTCTCCAGGTCTGTCTGGGACTTTCTGTTGTGTTCCCTGTCAGGGCAGTCATTGGTGGTAGCCAAGCACAATCTAGTCCTTTTCTCAGATTGCTGGAATCTCTACTTCATTTGGTCCTTTAGTCCTCTGGGCTAGTATTTTCCTTGTCTTTGGATTGCTTCATTCTCCTTTGATCGAATGGGATACGACCAGTCGATGTGTCTCAGATGATGGCTCACAAACTTTTAAGACCCCAGGTACCACTCACTAAGGTGGGATGTAGCACTTTTTCTTTGTAAACTATGTTATGCCAATTGACCTAGATGTCCCCTGAAACTATGGTCCCCCGACCCCAGCCCCAGCTACTCTGTCCCTCAAAATGTTTGTATGTGTCCAGTAAACTTCTTTGCTTTTTCTTTGGTCCAGTTGTGCTGACTTTCCCTGTATCGTGTATTGTGTTTCCTCAAGGGTGCTAATTTTTAACAGGCGCCCTAGTGGTGCAGTGGTTAAGAACTTGGCTGCTAACCAAAAGGTTGGCAGTTTGAATCCACCAGCCGTTTCTTGGAAACCCTATGGGGCAGTTCTATTCTGTCCTACGAGGTTGCTATGAGTCGGAATCCACTTGATGGCAATGGGTTTAATTTTTAATAAATAACTTCGCAGTTCCCCAGGAAATATTCATTTTGGAAAAAAGCAGGTAGTGTCCAAATTGTTTTCATATATTCTCACAGTCACTCTCCCTACTCCTCTCCCTCCTTCCGACCCATGTCCCATACACTTCCCAATTCTGGGTGTTATTGCTCAGTCTTCCTTACAGGTACAAACAATAGGATAATGTTTTGTTTTGCTTTCAGTAACCATCTGCAAAATGTTTACAACTTTGTGGATCGTTTTGGACAAGGTGACTAGGCCAGTGTCTTCAGAGAAGTCCTATTTATACGAGCTAAAGCAAATGCAAGGGCACCTAAGGATTTGCCGAGATGGACCAAAAATAAACTTGAAGTCTTCGATCTTAATTAAAACATTTCACTAGACCAGGGATGTGGCCACCTTTTGTTCACAAACGTCCTAAGAACTCTGGATATTACATTCTGTTCTTTTTACTGAATTAAAGCCAAAAATTAAGTCTTGACGTAGGCCAACCATCCTGTCTCCCAGCCTTTGCGTATGCTGCTTTGTCAGCCAGGACCTCTTCCCAACAATATCTCCATCCCCTGCCCAAGCCCTGGCTCCTACCCAGCCTTTCTGACATGGCCCACAGGAAGTCTCCTCTGGGAAATCTTCTTTGACCACCAAGGCTCTTAAGTACCCCTCCTATATATACCCAGTAACCAGCACTTAATATCCGCTTCAACTGCCCATTTACTGCTCTCTCTCACCTATTTGTAATTGGAATTTGTGTAATAATTAGTTTTTTACCTAATTTGTACCTGAAATACATGTAGTAATACTTATTCCTGAAAAAAAGTCATGCCCTTGAGCTTTTTAACTTGGCAGTTTATCTTACAGTCTCAAGAATGGTAAAAACATGGGCTTTGGCGTTGGACTAATGTGGATTTGGCATCAAGCTCTGGTGCTAATGGCTGTGTGATCTCGAACTTAACATCTGAGGCAGTTTTATCATTTGGAAAACGAAGACTACCTCACCGTGAAGATCAATGTATAGAAATGCACCACCCATCCAAGTTAATGCTCAATAAAATGTTAGCTGCTATTATATTTCTCGAGAGTAACTTAATTTTATTAAATACTAAAAGGAGAGAAAGAATATTGTTAATTGATTGGGAACTACCTCAAACTTATTTTCTAATGATATTTGTATGTATCATATATGATATACGTAACCTTAATCTGTAACTTATACTTGTTATCTATTGCTCTTACCTAATTCAATATAAAAATACATCTTAAATGGTTTGAAAATATATTCGACTCCTTAAAAATACTCTAACAAAAGAATGGACTTAGAAACTGAAAAAGAATGTTGGCACCCTCTAAGGAAGTATCTTTTATGCCAGTAGAGGAAATTAATACTGAAGGAAATGTCTCTGAAAAGACCCCATCTTAATCTCTAGGTTAGTAACTTTAGTTCACTCAAATCTCTAAGCATCAAATTTAAAATGGCCTCAAAAGTAGTCCAAAATTATTTACTTAATAGTGAACTGGCTTCTGAGCCCATAAAGAATCCAATAATCCAATTCTGTGTTTAAACCCTTCTTTTTAAGACCCTTACACATGAACCAAGACACTTCGGAGCTGACTGCTCCTAATTTTTACCTGGAAGACTGGCAAACAATTCTCACGGACAAATACCTCTCTCTAATAAACTCTTCAACCCTGGATGGTTCAGAATCCCAAGAGGAAATGTGTCCTATTTCCTTGTACTTGCATTTCAAGATAAGCTAAATTGATTTCTAAAGCCACACAATTAAACAAGAAGATATTTTTTCAGCATCAGTATCCACTAAGAGGGTGTACATACACAGCCTCATTGCACTCAGTCAATTGTACATTTATTACTCTACTTGCTCTAAATCAGAAGTCATTCTAGGTGCTGGGGGATGCCAAGATGAGGAACACAGTACATTCTTGCCCTCAAGCAGTTCTCAGATGAAATTTTATCTACAAAGATGTAATATTTTAAGCCATCACCAACTCAAAATTTAAGCAGGCATTAATTCATAGCTGAGACCGAAGACTTAGAGAAATCATCTACAGAGGACAAGTACACCAGAGGTGTTCGTGGGGTAGGAGATAAGATCACTGAAAAAGCAGGAAACTGTGGTGTAAACCTTGAGAGTCAGAAATTCATTCAGATTCCAGATTCACTAATTGCCTACAATGTAGACAATTTTGTTTTTGCAATGCGCATATATTTTATAATAAAAAATTTTAATCATCAGAAAAAGTATTTCATAGGGTTTTAAGAAGATCAAATGAGAGCACTCATGAAAGCACACAGCACAGTGCTTACCACTGAGCTCAGTGTATACTAGTTTTTAAAAATACAGCAACTCCTTAATGAATGTGAATACAATTTTATTACTTTTTTATATTTGCTTCATGATCATAATAATAGTGAGTGACAGACAGTGAAGCTGTGGGTTTAACAAAGAGTAAATGCTTTCAAACCAGCTAAGCCTAAAGCCAAATTAAGGCTCCAGCTCTTAGCAGCCAGCTGGGTTGCCTTAAACAAGTTGTTTAAGGGATAAAAGGGATATATAAAGCCCTTAACACAATGATAGATATTCCTCAAACGGTAACTCCACCCTTCTTACCCCTAACTAAATGCGTTTGTTCATCTGTAGTTGACACCTGATGTTTGGGTGCTCAGCATGTGCTGAGTACTCTCTGCCTCACCCCCAAGGGTGATGAAGGGAGAACATTACCTCTCCAGGTCCTCTGGCAGCTGCAGCATGGGAAGCACAGCTAAAACGATGCTCCTCCTGCTGCTCTGACTTCACAGGGATGGTACAGCAGACAGTTTCTGGACTGGTGGTGCCAATGGCCTGTGGCAGAACCTTGGCAGTATCTTGGCACCCTAGTCCCAAAGCACCCAAACCCAGACCCAGTGCCGTCGATTCCGACTCATAGCGACCCTATAGGACAGAGTAGAACTGCTCCATTGAGTTTCCAAGGAGAGCCTGGAGGATTTGAACTGCCGACCCTTTGGTCAGCAGCCATAGCACTTAACCACTGCGCCACGAGGGTTTCCATACTTCTCAATTCTGAGTCTCCCAGCGCCCACCCAATAAATTCCTTCTCTCTCTAATCAGAGTCGGTTCCTGCTGTATGTAAACAAGAACACTAACTACTACACTTGTAAAACTAACCATAAATTAAATTAATGCCAGTGCCATGAAATTATTTTAATATCTTTTTCTCCATGATCGAATATACAAAGATAAAGGAAGTAATGTATTCTTCTGCTGTAAAGCTGGGTGAAATATATCGAAATCCACTCGTTGAATTTTCTTTAAATAGTCTTCTAGAGCAACCTGAAAAAAGAAAAAAGGGATTGCTAGGATCATAAAATGATCAAGCCTTTACGAGAAACTAAAGAAAGATTACAAGTATCAGGTTATTCCAGTTTCCCTGATATGGGCTTCTATGTATATAAATTTTAAAAGGCAGACAGAAAATAAATATACCTATGGAGGGTTCTATTGGGCCAGTAAAAGAGTATCACAGAATTAGTACAAGAAATACCGAGCCTCTTTTCTCATAATTTATAATGTTCTGGTTAAGATTTAGATTAGAGAAATCAGTTTTCCTGGTCTTGTTACTAGATTTTGTGGAATACAAAGGAATGTTTCAACCAGGGAAAAAAGGGGGCGGGGGGGACAGAAATGCATTGTGCCATGAAAGGGATCTCAAGTTCTTTGTTTAAAAAATTATCTTATTTTGTGAAAAAGTTTAATGAATCTCTGTTCTTAAACGGTCCCTGGAAAGTGCAAATGGTTCAGCACACTGTTGCTAACTGAAAGGCTGGTGGTCCAAAGCTACCCAGAGAGAGGCACCTCATAAAAAGGCATGGTGACCTACCTCCAAAAGGTCACAGCCATGGAACCCCCATGGAGCAACACATGGGGTCGCCATGAGTTGGAAATCCACTCAACAGCAACTGATACATTCTTGTTAGAAAACACTATTTCTAACCAGGATAAACAGTCACAGGTCACTATAAATGCCACCCTTTCCTGCCCGCATCACATAAAACATGACCAAGTTTTCATCAGGATAAGAGCAGGAAGCAAAATGCCAACAACGGGCTGTGCTCTTAATTTTTTGGATTTCAGTTATTTTTATTAACTTATTTTAATAATTTTTCTAATAAACAGGGAAGCCACTCTTTGCATTGCACAATTCTAAAAGGCACCACTCCCACCTCGGTCCATGTGTACAGCACCCCCTAGAGCTCTGCAGTGCACAACCTGTATGACCCAACACAGGGGTTGTGCTTGTAGAATCATTAGAATATACAGGTAAGCAAAAAGAAAATAAACATTATTACATTTTCTTCCAGACTTTCTTCCTACACAATTATAAACATGAGTGTACAACAAATAAATTCAGTATCTACATTTTTTTCTAAATTTTATTTATTTTGTTGTTAACATACACAGTAGAACATGCACCAGCAGTTCAACAGTTTGTACAATTCAGTGACATCGATTACATTCTTGGAGTTGGGCAACCATCCTCACCCTTCTTTTCTGAGCTGTTCTCCCTCCACTAACATAAACTCACTGTGCCCCCAAAAGTTCCTATCTAATCTTTCCAGTTGCTGTTGTCAATTTGATCCCATATAAACAGTTCTTAAGACTATAATGCACAAGGCAGATCTTTTTACTACTTAAGCTAAAATACTGTTCAGTTTTAAGATGATTTCAGAGGTTTACGGTTTAAAGATTATCTCAGGGCAATAGTTTCAGTGGTCTATCCATCCTCCATGGCTCCAAAAAGTCTATAGTCCGTGAGATTTTAAAATTCTGTTCTGCATTTTTCTCCTTCTGATCAGGGTTCTTCTGTGGAATCTTGTTCAGTAATGGTAGCCAGGCACCATTCAGTTCTGGTCTCATGGCAAAGGAGGCATTTGTCCACGGATGCAATTAACCACACATTGCATACCCTCCTGCTACTCCTGACTGTTCATCTTCCTCTGCTGCTCCAGGCGAACAGAGACCAATTGTTGTGCCTTGGATGGCCACTTGCAAGCTTTTAAGACTGCAAACACTATACAACGAACTAGGAGATAGAACAGAAGCACTAAACACATTATTTGGCCAGTTAACTGGGATGTCTCATGAAACCATGATCCTAAGCCTCTAAACAAAGGAACCCAATTCAATGAGGTGTTTGGTTGTACATAAGCAGCCTCAGAAACTGCTTTTTTTTTTTTTGGTCATCGCAAATATGTCACACAACTTTCGCAAATTCAACTTTTTACAGGTATATAACTTATTGACAGCAATTACAATAATGGCTGTATAATGTTACCCTTAATTAATACTATTTTCCCATCACCGTTAACCCCCATCTTCCCTTTCCTCCCACCCTGTAACCACTAATAAACTTTTGTTTCTATATATTTGCCTTTTCTTATCTTTTTACATAAGTGAGGTCATACAATATTGTCCTTTTGTGATAGGCTTATTTCACTCAGCATAATGTCTTCACGCTCCATCCATACTGCAGCATGTATCAATACTTCATTTCTCCCACTGGCTGAGTAGTATTGCACTGTATGTATGTACTACATTTGGCTTATCCATTCGTCTGTTGATGGGCATTTAGGTTGTTTCCACCTTTTGGCTATTGTGAATAGTGTTGCAATGAACACTGGTGTACAAGTCTCTGCTTTCAAGTCTTTTGGGTGTACACCTAGGAGGGAAATTGCTGGGTCATATGGTATTTCTATTTTTAGTTTTTTGAGGAACCACCACAGTTTTTCACAATGGCTATACCATTTTGTACTCCCACCATCAATGGATAAGGGTTCCAATTTTCCCACATCCTTGCTAACATTTGTTATTTTTTTAATCTTAGCTATCCTAGTGGGAATGAAATGGTATCTCATTCTGATTTTGATTTGCATCTCTCTCATGGCTAATGACGCTGAGCATCTTTTCAAGTGTTTGGTGGCCACTTGAATGTCCTCTTTGGTGAAATGTCTATTCAAGTCCTTTGCCCATTTCATGATTGGGTTATTAGTCTTTTTGTTGTTGTCAAAGTCTTATATACATTTTGGTTATTAAATTCTTGTCAGGTATATGGTTTCTGAAGATACTCTCCAAGTCGGTAGCTTGCTTTTCACTTCTTTGGTAAAGTCTTTTAATGAACAAAAGTTTTTAAATTCTATGAGGTCCCATTTATTTATTTTGTCTTTTGCTATTTGTGCTTTTGTTATTATATTAGAAATCCACTGTTGAAAGCTAGGCCTGACAACGTTGCCCTGCTTGTTCTTCTAAGAATTTATGGTTTTATTTTGCACATTTAGGTCCTTAATCCAGTTTGAATTTTAGTATGGTGTAAAGCATGGCTCCCATTTCATTTTTCTGCATGTGAAAATTCTATTTTCCTAGCACCGTTTATTAAAGAGACTCTTATTTCCCCATCCAATGGACTCAGCACCTTTGTCAAAAATTAGTAGACCACAGGTATGTAGGTTTATTTATGGACTCTCAATTGTATTCCATTGGTCTCTATGTCTACTGTTATACCAGTACCAGGCTGTTTTGATTACTGTAGCTATACAGTATGTTTTAAAGTCAGAAAGTGTGAGTCCTCCTACTTTGTTCTTCTCTTTCAACATTGTTTAGCTATTTGAGGCCTCCTGTCATTCCACATAAAGTTGAGGATTGGTTTTTCTATTTCTATAAAAAAAAAAAAAAAAAAGCTGCTGGCACTGTTTACAACAGCAAAAAGATGGAAGCAACCAAGGTACCCAACAACAGATGAATGGATAAATAAATTATGGTATATTCGCACAACGGCATACTATGCACTGATAAAGAACAGTGAGGAATCTGTGAAACATTTCATAACATGGAGGAACCTGGAAGGCATTATGCTCAGTGAAATTCATCAGCTGCAAAAGGACAAATATTGTATAAGACCACTATTATAAGAACTTGAGAAACAGTTTAAACTAGAAGACAACATTCTTTTGTGGTTACAAGAGGAGGGAGGGTGGGAGGGTGGGAGAGGGGTATTTGCTAATTAGTTGGTAGATAAGAACTACTTTAGGTGAAGGGAAATACAACACACAATACAGGGGAGGTCAGCACAACTGGACTAAACCATAAGCAAAGAAGTTTCCTGAATAAACTGAATGCTTCGAAGGCCAGTATAGCAGGGGCAGGGGTTTGGGGACCATGATTTCAGGGGGCATCTAAGTCAATCGGCATAATAAAATCTATTAAGAAAACATTCTGCGTCCTACTTTTGAGAGTGGCTTCTGGGGTCTTAAACGCTAGCAAGCAGCCATCTAAGATGCATCAATTGGTCTCAACCCACCTGGAGCAAAGGAGAATGAAGAACACCAAAGACCCAAGGCGATTACGAGCCCAAGAGACAGAAAGGGCCACATGAACCAGAGTCTACATCATCCTGAGACCGGAACTAGATGGTGCCTGGCTACAACCCATAACTGCCCTGACAGGGAACACAAGAGAGAACCCCTGAGGGAGCAGGAGAGTAGTGGGATGCAGACCTCAAATTCTCATAAGAAGACCAGACTTAATGGTGTGACTGAGGCTGGAAGGACCCCAGTGGTCATGGCCCCCAGACCTTCTGTTGGGCCAGGGTAGGAACCATTCCCGAAGCCAACTCTTCAGACATGGATTGGACTGAACAATGGGTTGGGGAGGGATGCTGGTGAGGAGAGAGCTTCCTGGATCAGGTGCACACTTGAGACTATGTTGGGATCTCCTGCCTGGAGGGGAGATGAGAGGGTAGAGGGGGTTAGAAGCTGACGAAAAGGACACGAAAAGAGAGAGTGGAGGAAGAGAGTGGGGTGTCTCATTGGGGGAAAGTAATTGGGAATATGTAGCAAGGTGTATATGAGTTTTTGGGTGAGAGACTGACTTGATTTGTAAACTTTCACTTAAAGCCCAATAAAAATTACAAAAAAAAAAAAAAAAGCTGCTGGCATTTTTATCAGGAATGCATTGAGTCTATAGATCGCTTGGGGTAACACTGACATCTTAACAATATTAAGTCTTCCAATTCATGAACATGCAACGTCTTTCCATTTATTTAAGTCTTTAATCTCTTTCAGCAGTATTTTATAGTTTTCATTGTATAAGTCCTTCACTTCCTGGTTAGATTTATTTCTAAGTATTTTATTTTATTACATCCTATAGCATATGGAATTGTTTCCCTAATTTCCCTTTTGGATTTCTCATTGCCGGTGTATAGAAACCCAAGTGGTTTTTGTTTGTTGACCATGTACCCTGCAACTTTGCTAAATTCCTCTATCAGCTTTAGAACCCTTCTTGTGGATTCTTTGAGATTTCCTATATAGGGTATCATCCACGAATTGAGATAATTTTACATCTTCTTTTTCCAATCTGGGTACCTTTAATTTCTTTTTCTTGTCTTACTGCCCTGGATAGGACTTCTAATACAATATTGAATAGAAGTGGTGAGAGCGGGCACCCATGTCTTGTTCCCAAAGTATCTATTTTTTTTTTTAATTCTAAACTCATATTTATGTGCAAGAGGAGATATACTCAAGAATGTACACAGCTGCCCTGTTTTTTATAAGCAAAAAACTTGAAAACCACCGGAAGTTCTTTGATAAAAGTATAGATAAATAAATTGTGATCTGGTCACATAATGAAACATTATAGTACAGTGAAATGAATGTACTATAGCTAAACACAATAATATGGACAAATCCTACAAATATAACATTAAGTGTGTATATGTCACATAATCAGAATATAGCCCATGTTTATAAAGGTCAAAAACAAAACTAAGCAACATTTTTTTTTTTTTAATACAAAATGGAGAAAACTTTTTTAGGGGGGAAAAGAAACAAGGGAATAATAAACACAAAATTTAGGATGGCTGCCTGGTAAAGTAAAAGGTCCCTGGGGAGTGCAAATGGATGGTAGTTTTAAGTCACCCAGCTGTACTGTGAAAAAAAGGCCTGGCAAACTGTTTCCACAAAGATTATGGCCAACAAAACCTTATGTAGCAGTTCTACTCTGTAACATATGGGGTCACCATGAGTCAAAATCGACTCGATGGCAATAAGTTGGTTTGTTTTTGGTTATCTGGCAAAAGACGGCAGAGGCAGGAGGATGGGATAGGAAAACAGATAAGTAGATGCAATTTAATGGCAACATTCTATTTCTTGGGTTGAATGGTGAGTTCGTAGGTGTCTATTATGACATATATATGCATGTATACATATATGTGTGTGTATACACACACACACAGATACATATACACACACACACACACACACACACACACACAGGGAGCCCTGGTAGCACAACGGTTAAGTATTTGGCTGCTAACAAAAAGGTTGGTGGTTTGGACCCATCCAGTGGCTCTGTGGGAGAAAGACCTGGTGATCTGCTCCTGTAAAGGTTACAGCCTACAAAACCCCATTGGGCAGTTCCACTCTGTCACATGGCACCACTGTGAGCTGGAATTGACTCAACAACACCTAACAACAACACATATAAAGGTATTTTAGTGTACTTTCTTCCACATGTTCTCTACGCACATGTAAACACATACATGAGAGTATCCACGCACAAGAAATTTTTTGGCAAAAAAGGGAGCGTAGTATTTACAACATTCTGTAAACTACTTTTATCACTTAATACATTGTGATCAACCTTCCATCTCTAAGAATTCCACTCTGTTAATTTTAATAGTTCTATAATACTCGGTTATATGGATATACCAAATTCATCAATCCTTGTAAGTTATTTCCATTGTTATTTTGCTATATATAATGACAACAAATTTTTTCTACATATCCAGACTTATTTAGTTCCTTATGCTAAATTTCTAGACTTAGAATGGCTGAACCAAAAATCATCACCTGTTTCTTTAAAGCTTTGAGTAAAAAATTGTCCTTCAAGAAATGTACACTTCTACCAACAATAAAATAGTGTCCATTTCTCCACACTCTTACCGATACAGGGCATTACCAATTTAAAAAATCTGATGTGCCAGGTGCTTGTATATTATATGTCATTTAATCCTTGTGACACATATGTCATTTAATTCTTACGACCTCCTGGGAGAAGGGTTTTATTATAGACAAGAAACTGAGACCTAGAGTAGTTAAATAACATGCCTACCCAAGGTCACATAACCAGAAAAGGCACAGCTGGAATTTGAAACTAAGTGTTTTTTTAATCCAAATTGAGCACTCATTTATTTTACTACCCAGTGTAGCTTCAAATTACATAATTAAACAGTCTACAAATGAAAATTAACATTAAATATCCCATCAGGACAGCCAGCCAGAATGTAATTTAGCATACTAAGAGAAATTAAAATTTTTTATATAACTGGCTTTTAATTTCATTTTGGGAACTCTTATTACAAAAGAAATCATTTGAAAGGTGGACCAATATTTATACAAAATAATGCCCACCATAGCACTATTAGTAATCAAGAAACATGAGAATCAATCTAAATATCAAATAAAAAAATGGTTAAAAGAACAGGCACGTGACAGCATTATTATAAAACCATTAAATACAGTCACACGTCGCTTAACGTCCACTGTCCCCTATACGTTCTGTGAAATAGGAAGTCAGGTGATTCGGACATTGTGTGAACGTGCCTAAATCGCAAGCAATAGTACTCATTGACTTTCCACCTTCCTGTTGCTTAATAACCTTTTGTTTCACTTCCAGATCGATACTTCTCCTTTGCCTCTTGCTGCTGCTATCATCAGCACTGGCTTGCTGAGTTTGGGAGCCATGATGCACTTCACGGTAATGTTTTTGAAAGAAAATTAAACTGAACGGTAACACCACAACACACAAAAGAAACGCGATACATGAGATTGGATGCTGCTGCCTGCGAGTTGAACCATACACTATTATACTGTAAACTTTTTATTTGTAAGTAGGGGAAGTTTACATTAAAATAACAATAGAAAAATAAAATAACGATAGTAAATACATAAGCTAGTAACAGGTGTTTATTATGACTATCGAGACATGTTATAGGTTACATATGTACTGTACCATTATACACCTGGCAGCGCAACTGCTTTATAGCCAAGTGACATGAGATACATGTGTTGCGTGTGGGAAGCTGCAGCATTCGCTACATCCAGTTACATCAGCTATGTCCGTCCCATTCTCCAACTGGGATTTCTGAACGCTATTATAACCTATGGGACCATGGACATACATGCAATCGAACATTGCCCAAACAGATGTTATATGGTGCATGGCTGTATTCTATTTACAATTTTTTTAATATGGTAAAATGTTTGATGAGCAGGACACTGACATATAAAGTATAATTTAAACTATATAAAAAATTTCATTAAAAAAAAAGACCAGAATGAACAGTGGTTATATCTGGATGCTGAAATTACAGCTGATTGTTATTTTCTTCTCGTAGTCTTTTTTTATATTCTTCAAATTTAAGAATGTATTGCTTATACAATTAGAAAAAATTCTATTAAAATACAGATGAAACATGACTTCAATATTGGAGCTCAAATGTACATTCACAAGTTAGAATTTGGCTCAAAAGAAAGTTTGGCCAATGGTAATATAAACTGTAAAATTCTTTGTGAACTTCTCAAAGACATTACAATTTCTGAATATGGGTTCTTAAAACCTCTTCTATGGAAAGGAATATATTATAGTCATAGACTAGTCATTTTCAAAGTTTTTAAACAGCAAAACCTTTTCTTTGAACAAAATAACAGACACCCGAAATATTAAACAAAAAAAGGCCCTGCCCAGCTGATTAATTTCCTAATGAGAGTAGACCGAGGATACCGCTTACAGCAGAAGCAGTCCCTGAAAAATTGCCACATAGTCCTCCAGCTTCTTCTGACACAGGATGGAAACAGAGCTGGGCCGCAACCCTAGAGTTTCTGATTTGGTAGGTCTGCATGGGCCGGAGATGTGCATGTCTGACAAATTCCCATTCTGCTGGTGGCCAAGGACCACACCTGGAGAACCTCTGCTCTAAGACAGTAGTTCTCAGGCCTAGCTGTACTTTACAGTTACTGGAGGAGCTCTTAGAAAGTATCAAGGCTTGGGTCCAGCCTCTTAAGAGATTTTGATTTAATTGGTCTGGGGAGGGGCCCAGGCATTGTCTTGTTGTTGTTTCTCTTTTAAAGCACTCCCCAAGTGATTCTGATGGGTAGAGCAGTCAGGGCTAAGAACAGCCTTTTTTCACAAAGGTGAACAAAATTCACCTGCTGGGTCTTAGACAGTAAGTTTAACAGGTGACAGTATATATAAATGGAATATAAATAACCACTAAAAAGGCTGATACAGAACAATATATGTTGACATGGAACGAGGTGCTTGATATCCCATTTATACAAAATATACATACATGATTATATACATTCATAAAGCCCAGAAAGATGAACAGACATTATTTCTGTAAAGGGTAGAATTGTGAGAGGTTCATATTTCCTTCTTTTGTATCCTCTTATATCATATAGGAGCCCTGGTGGTACAGTGGCTAAGAGCTCAGCTGCTAACCAAAGGTTGACAGTTCGAATCTACCACCTATGCGGCAGTTCTGCTCTGTCCTTTAGAGTCACTGTGAGTCGGAGTTGACTCAACGGCAACAGGTTTGGTTTGGGTTTCAGGTTTATATTACATGAACGTTTAATTACGGTATTTTCACGCAAATAATATGTGCCTTCTATGTTTGTTTGCCATCCACACCCTCCACCCAACAGATATTTTCATAGGCACCACTATGCCATTTTTTTTTTTTTTTTACATGTTGCCGTAAAAAAATTAGCACAGCACAGTTACGAAAATACCTCATGGGGGAGGGTGTGGTCAGCAAACAAAGTAGAAGGCACGTGTTATTTGTGTAAAAATATGGTAATGTATTACTTTTATAAGAAGCAAACCCAATAAACAAAATGATCTCAAACATTTAGGCTTGAGAGCTAGGATAAAAGATGTGAAGGTATAGAAATAAACTTTTAAATATATTTGAGGTTCTAGGGAAGAAAGAAGTTAGAAGATATGTTTGATACTGTGAAAAACACATGTGCTTTCAATCTTCAAAGGTCACAAAATAGTTGAATCTTGGTTTCTATCTGCGAAATGAAGTAAAACATATCTAGGAAGAATAGGAATAATATATAAAATGACCTAGCCCAAAGCCTGTCTCATAAAAAAAAAAAAACCCATTGTTGTTGAGTTGATTCCGACTCATAGCTACCCTACAGGACAGAGTAGAACTGTCCCATAGGGTTTCCAAGGAGCAGCAGCTCGTGGATTTGATCTGCCAACATTTTGGTTAGCAGCCATAGCTCTTAACCACTGCTCCACCAGGGCTCCTCTCTCATAACAAAAAAACAAAACCAACCCAGTGCTGTCCAGTCAATTTTGACTCACCTGTCTCATTATAGGTGCTAAATAAATGGTATCTATTATCGTTTGTTTATATATTTTAGAACATGGCTCCCAAACCTAGCTACACATCAGAATCACTTGGGAAACTTGTTAAAACCACAGATTCCCCTAGGAATCCATATTTTTAAAAAGTTTTCCAGGTTATTCTGATGCAGCCAGCTCAGCACTGGTCTATGGACCACCGTTCAGGAACGAGCGCTACAATATGGACACTATGGAGGAAAAATTAATAGAATAAGTAGCACTTAACCCACCAGCCACTCCGTGGGAGAAAGATGTGGTGGTCTGCTTCCACAGAGATTATAGCCTAGGAAATGCTGTGGGGCAGTTCTACTCTGTCCTAGAGGGTCGCTATGAGTTGGAATCAACTCGACAGCAATGGGTTTTTGGTATATGAAAGTAAGTAGCCTAAGAACCTTTGAGGCAGGTTCTCTCATTATCCCAATTTTACATATGAGGAACACAGTGGTTGAGGAACTTCAGGTCCTATGGTAAGTAGGTGGCAAAATGGGACTCACACTCATGTAGCCTGGCTGCAAAGGCAGCGCTCCCAACAACTCTGCTTGCCTGCCTCTAGGAATACAGGAACGACCACCACCAAAACCATAACATAACTAACAGCACCCACCACAATGGAGCGAAACAAAACCAAAGGCTGCAAACTAAAGAACTGCACTGACAACTTCATAAAATATAAAGAGACCAGACACATCTGTTGCACTAATCACAGAGCCTTCTCTGTTAATCTCCTTACCGTCTGAAGAAAAGCAGGAAACGCTCTCAAAGGAACACTTTTGTGGAAGGATCTAGCCTAAAAAAAAGAGAAAAGGAAATTAGTTTGATACATAAATGCTTCTGGAAATATATACTCTCCCTTTAAAAGTGAACACAAAATAACAACAGCAATTTACCACCACCAGTTAGGAGCCCTCTCAAAAGCAGGAAAACAAATCTCACCTGCTGCTGATTAAGATTAATTTCCTAGGCCTGAGGGACTCAGGATAACGTAGCCACTATTTTAAGAGTCCCATTCTTTTTTACAGATTGGCTCTGGTATTTTCTGACTGCCCTGTAACATGTTCTAATAACTTTGACCCCCCAGCTCTATAAAAAAAAACAAACCTGTTGTCGTCTAGTCGACTCTGACTCTTAAGATCCTATATGACAGAGCAGAACTGCCCAACAGTGCTTCCTAGGCTACAATTCTTATGGGAGCAGATCAACATGTTTTTTCCTCCCTTGGAGTGGCCGGTGGGCTCGAACTGCCAACCTTTTGGTTAGCAGCCGAGTGCTTAACCAGGGCTCCTTCTCCCTACCTAGATTCTCATTATCTCCTGTTTAGATGAACATAAGATCCTCCTAACTGCTCTTCCTGTCTTTGTGTTTCCCACCGCTAACCAAATTCATTTTCTACAGCTAGCCAAGTTCGTATCCTTAAGTCATAGTTTCATTTTTAGCTTAACTTAACTTCCTGGTAGATCAAGTCTCAATTATTCATTCTGGACTTCTAACATCATCTCTCCAGCCTAACTCCCTACTGCTCTGGGGCATGACTCCCTGATCCACTCAGGCTGACGACCACGATCTTGCACTCACCAAACCCACTCTCACCTCTCGTCTTTGTGTATGGTGTCCTTCATGCCACCAATAGCAGACACTCACTGCCTCTACTCCCAGGCTCACTTCTTAACCCACTGCAGTCTGCTTTTACCCCAACAGTCTCCTAAAATTGTTCCTTTATGATCATCTACACTATACTAGGAGCCCTGGTGGTGCAGTGGTTAAGAGTATGGCTGCTTACCAAAAAGCTGGCAGTTCAAATCCACCAGCAGCTCCTCAGAAACCCTACAGGGGCAGTTCTACTTCATTCTATAAGGTCGCTATGAGTCGGAATCAACTCGATGGCAATGGGTTTTGGCTTTTTTTTTTTATGCTATACTAATCACCATAACCATCTCTTTGTTCAATCTCTCCGCAGCATGCAATACTTAGATATTTCCTTCTTGGAATTTTCTCCTCCCTTGGTTTCCAATATACTGACTCTCAGTTCTCCTTTAATTATTCCTTCCTTTTCCCTCTTTCTAATAAATGGCCCTTTCTCCTGCTATGTGATTAACAG
The DNA here is from genome assembly GCF_030014295.1 of Loxodonta africana. Taxonomy (NCBI): domain Eukaryota; kingdom Metazoa; phylum Chordata; class Mammalia; order Proboscidea; family Elephantidae; genus Loxodonta; species Loxodonta africana. The sequence goes on along the minus strand of NC_087355.1, from coordinate 45,727,390 downwards.
AGGTGGGTCTCAAGGTTCTGTCTTTGGTCCTCTTCTTTAGATGTACATTCTCCTTGGGCAGCATCATCCAAATTTATAGGTTTAACCATAAGCTTTTTATGTGAATGACTCACAAATATGCCTTCAGTTCGGAAATGCCTTCAAAGTCACAATCCTACATTCTTCAGTTAGCTTATCTTCCTAAATGTCCTCTGATCATCTCAAATTCATTTATGTCCAGCAGGTAGTCTAAAGTCTACTGATCAGTACCCAGTATACCATTGCTTTTTTTACTGTAGCCTTTGAATGACACCATCATCACCTATACTTGAACTCTTTTCCCAGCCTTTGACTTTCCCTTTTCCTGATCCTGCCACAATCAGTTGTCAAGTCTACTTGATTCTATTATATGTATTTGTATATCAGATACTTTTTTTCTCTCTCCTAAATAAATTTCCTAACTGATCTCCCAATTTCAATCTCCCTTATCTCTTCTAAAAACTACTAGCACAGTTTTCTAGAGAGCAACTACTTTACTTGATGATGATGCAAACTAGCACTTACTATGTACCAGGCAGTACTATAAGCTCATTATATGTTAATTCATTTATCCAAATAACAACCATTTGAGTTAGGTATTAACATGATCCTCTTTTACAGATGAGAAAACCAAGGAAGAGAGGCTAAGATCACATGATTAGTAAGTGGCAGAGCCTGGATTATAGTCAGGCATCTGGTTCCAGGGCTTGCACTGTCTCCACCACACTCCATTGCCTCATAAAAGCCTCCAAAGCGTCACACCAAAAAACCCAAACCTGTTGTTGAGTCGATTTCGACTGACAGTGACCCTATAGGACAGAGTGAACTGCCTGGCAGGGTTTCCAGGGCTGTCATCTTTACAGGAGCAGACTGCCATATGTTTTTCCTGAGGAACAGCTGGTAGATTTGAACCACCGATCTTCTGATTAACAGCTGAGCTCTTTAACCACTGTACCACCAAGGTCCTTTAAAGCTCCGTAAGCTATCTTCAATCCACCCTTCCAAACCTATCTTTCAGAGCCACATTTCATATACTCTGTAAACAAGTGGGCAGTTCTACTCTGTCCTATAGGGTCGCTATGAGTTGGAATTGACTTGATGACAATGGGTTTGATTTTTTTTTTTTTTTAAATAAATGAGTAGTTTTTCAAATCTAGCGTCTAGCTGCTTATAAAAATCAAGCTTTTATAAATACAGATTCCTGGCCCCTTCCCAAGTTTATTGTATCGATCTTCAAGGAGTGAGGCCTAGGAATTAGGATTTCTCAGGTACTTATATGTCCCTCAACTGGGACTACTCAAGTTCCCACAAAGGTACAGGGCTTTGCTGCCTCTGTGATTCTGTAGTGTTCTCAGATGTTACCCCAAACCCTACCAGTTTTAAGTAACTTCTCATGTGAACTTCCGTGTACTTTATTTACAACTACTGTGGCACAGAACTATGCTTAAGTTTTCAGGAAATTCAAAAGAACATTAAGATAGTCTTTGTTACTGGGGAAACCAGTACAACTTGACCACGGCAAAGTCATAGAAGCTTCATAGACACATCCGAACTCCCTGAGAGACCAAATTACTGGGCTGGGGGCTGGGCTGGGAATCATGGTCCTGGGGGACATCTAGCTCAATTCGCATAACACAGCTAATAAGGAAAATGTCCTACATCATATTTTGGTGAGTAGTATTCAGAATCTTTAAAGCTTGTGAGCATCCATCTAAGACACGTCTACTGATCCAAACCCTTCTGCAGCAAGGGAGAATGAAGAAAACCAAAGACACGAGGGAAAGATTAGTCCAAAGGACTAATGGAACATGACTACCATAGCATCCACCAGACTGAAGCCAGCACAACTAGATGGTGCCCTGCTACCACCACCGACCGCTTTGACAGGGATCACAATAGAGGGTCCCGGATAGAGCTGGAGAAAAATGCAGAACTAAATTCTAACTCACAAAAAAAGATCTGACTTACTGGTCTGAGGGAGACCGGGGAAACCCTGAGAGTATGGCCCCCAGACAACCTTTTAACTCAATATTGAAGTCACTCCTAAGGTTCACCCTTCACCCAAAGATTAGACAGCCCGATAAAACAAACAATAATACACGTAGCTCAACCATGTATACAAAACTAAATGGGCACACCAGTCCAGAGGCGAGGATGAGAAGGCAGGAGGGGACAGGAAAGCCAGACGGATGGAAATGGGGACCCCAAGGTTGAGAAGGGGAGAGTGTTGACACGTTGTGACACCAGTGTCACAAAACAATATGGGCATTGTTTAATGAGAAACTAATATGCTCTATAAACCTTCACCTAAAGCACAATAAAACATAATTAAAAAAAAAAAGAGAGACTTTGTCCTCAAGGAACTTACAATCTGATTACTTATTTAATACTCTAAATATCTGTTGAGTGCAGAAAATGTACCAGACACTCTAGATGCTGAGGAACACAGCACAGAACCAAGTAAAGTTCACTTACGTTCTGTTGGGAGTTGGAAGGCAAACAAGCCATAAACAATTACCAAATTTTTAATATGTCAGGTACTGAAAAGTGCTAAGCAGGATAAAGGGACACGGTGAAGGGAAGGGAGGATGTTACTTTAGATAAAGTGGCCAGGAAAGGTTTTTCTGATAAAGTGACATATCAGCAGTAACTACAGGGGGTAGAGGGAGCCTTACAGGCATAAAAGTAGCAAGCACAGCAGGGAAAGAAATAGAAATTTTCCACCAAGTCTTCAGAAGCCACTGAAAACAACAAGGAATGGTACAAGGAGAACCAGGAAGGAATAGCACCACAGAAATGAACAAAGAAAGTTTCAAGGAAGAAGGGAAAAGTCAACAGTGTTAATCCCCAAACTGAAAACAAGTTAAGGTTTGAGAAGAGGTGAAGAACTAACTCCTGAGGAACACCTAAAGTGAGATGCAGGAGAAATCAGGAACCAATTCAAGAGGTAAAGTCCAAGAATCAAAAGAAGAAAACATTAGAATGTTTCAAGGAGAAAAAGTGATCAATGGTGTAAAAAAACAAAAAATCTATGAGAACAGGAGTCTTAAATGTTCATTAAATTGGCAACACAGAGATTATTTATTAGTGATTACTGCCAGAGTGACCAGGAAAGCAGCCAAAGTGCAGCACAGTGAGCAGTGGCCAGGTAGTGAGGGCCTTGAGGTAATAATGAATGCGACAATCTATTCAAAAAGTCTAATTAGAAAACACAAAGAAAAAAACAGAAGAGTCCACGGGCTGCTGTAATGTCAGAAGGCAACAAATCAGTAGACAAAAGTGGAAAGTTACAGAGAGACAAACTAAAAACACCAGCTGGGGACTGCTGAGGAAGCAAAACCCTGGAAGAGGAAGGAGAGGCATCACCCTTAGTAAGGCAGAAAGACACTGTCCTCTGGGAGGCAGAGGAATGACCAGTGGATGGAACAGAGAGGGGTCTAAGTGAGAAAGCTCATGCTTGACTTACTCAGTAAAGGGCACAAACATCTGCTAAGAGGGAGGGAATGGTGATAAGTCAGAGAACTTGGGGAAAAAAAAAAGAACAGAAATTCTGTAATAGTCCCTGAGATAAATCTACCGGCAATTCAGTGAGGGATGAGTGAAGACTGTCAAGTAAGGAATACCACAGCCATGCTCCAGAAGTGATCATTTCCTAAATGATTTGGAGAAAAGAGACTACTCACATGCTTTAGATGCAGGTGTGCTTGGCTGGCAATGTCATATATGACATCCCTCACATTTTTATCTTGGTTCTTCCGTAGAAAATCCTCTTGTGAAACACCATGCTATGTAGGAAAATGTACGTTATATTAGGAATCTAAAAGTACACTTAAAACTAACTTCACTCAGAAAAGCAGGTGATGGTGCATACAGTACAATGCCAATTTTGTGTTTTAAAAAAGTGCGTGCATGCGTGTGTGTGCACACGTTTGTGTGTGTGTGTGTGGAGAGACAGACACACTTGGAATAATATGCAACAAGGCACTAACAATGGCTGCAGGTAGAACAAAAATACAAGAAAAAAAACAAGAAGTTAACAGATAATAATGATCTCACTCTGAGCACACACAGAAAACATCTGAGTTCTCAAACAAAATGGAATTGTTTTTAATGGATTACCCCCTCCTTAGGAAAATACGAAACAGGCTAACATGAACACTGGGAATAATTTCTACAATTGCTTCGAAAGGAGTAAGGCACATGAAGCCACTCCAAACGAGGTTCCCTGGACCTCCTTTCTCAAAGCTCCACCACAGACCTAAAGGGACTGAAAGATAAAATTCTGACTCGATAACTCGGGAGCGAAAAAAGGAAGACCATTTGCTATATGCAATTAGCATTAGCGTCAAAGCAGAAGCTAGATGAACGACCAATGAGGAGCCATGAGATAATTTCCCTCACTGTACTCCCGAGGTGAATGATTAGAAGGTACAAATGACAGCCTTACCAGCATACAAATATCCATGGGAAGGAACACCTTTCTTCTGCTACCATGATAGGGAGCTGCTCTCAAGCAGGTGACGATGCCTTGTGCTTTTCCAATGTGACTCGCGGCATGATCTGCATGGAGATCCTTTACACCTATGATTTGGGAAATTAAATAAATAACTGGATTGCTCTACTCTTTCTAAGTGTGTAACAAACCAACGGAAACAGCATTGAGAAATCACCTTAACACGTAAAAGGAGGTGTCCCTTCTATGCTTTATATCCTAAAAACAGGATTTATGAGAGAAAAACTGGGCACAAGGACAGGTTGGCCATTTACCACTAACAAGTTTTGGAACCTCAACATTTAAATAAAAGAGTTTTTCCTCAGACTACACCACATCAAGAACACGTTTGGAATTTTAATCAAGTATTACGGAAAAAACATTACGAGTCTTCTATTTCTTCTCCTCAGTGCAATTTCCATATGACCTCATTTTATGTATATGCTTAACAAATAAACATTCTGCTCTCTGCTCACTCCTTTCATTGTGATGGCAAACATGCCACCGGGTGAGCAGGCAGAACAGGCCCCGGAAACCCAATGGGGACTCGTACCATTTTTTTTTTTTTTTTTAATATTTTATTGTGTTTTTTGTACGATTCTTTTAGGATGACAAGAAGATACATAACCTTCCAATAAGAAAGTACTGTCCTTGGCCCAGATAATTTCATTACAATAAGACTTCACTCAGAACAAAGTCAGATGAGGAAAAGTGCCATCTAAAGAAAAAAGGAAAAAATCTTACAAAAACCTTTAGAAATGCAATTTTATTTCTTCTTTATTTATTAATTTTTTCTCACATGAGGAAAATTATCGACTGATAGGAAAGGAGGAGTCAGGTTACTGGCCTTCCAAATTTTAGATGTTGTAGTTAAAAAAGTAAGATCACTTACAATTACCAATTTTTTAATCACAGCATTCCCATGAGGTAGTACTTTTATAAGTGCCTGAGTATTCTGATTAGTCTTTACTCCACAGAACAATATCTTTTCTCCTTCTCTGCAATATTTGATTGTACAAGAAAAAAACAAAACAAAGCTGTTTCTTCACAGATGGTGCAAAGAAAAATTTCAGTGCTAAACTGGTTAGATTATCAAACCATGAAAAAGTGAAATCTCAAAGGTGTTTTCTTTGGAAAGAAAAGTATAAAATAAGAAGAACACTTACCCAATATTTCTAGTGTTAAATAAAGAAGAGAGCCCTGCGTATTTTCGGCGTAAGTTTCCAGTTCCTGGATATTACGATACGCTTTGTCATCTAAATTTTTTTCCTACAGTCAAAAAAAAAAAAAAAGCAAATAAAGTCTACTGAATTATCAATATTTTTTAAAGAAATGTTTTTGCCCTAAAGAACTGATAAATGATGAATAAAAATATTACTCAATATATACTGTTTAATACAGAGTAGGGTTAAAATAAAATTAAAATGTTAAGTTCCACACATCCTTGTGGGTGTGAAGTAATAGATCATTATGGTTTCATTTGGCATTTCCCTGATGACTAATGACGATGGACAGCTTTTCGTGTGCATACTGACCATGTGTGTATCTTCTCTGGAGAAATGTCTATTCAGATCCTTCACCCATTTTTTAATTGGGTTAGTTGTCTTTTTATAATTAAGCTGCAAGTTGTCTGTTTTTTTTATTCTAGATACAAGTCCCTTACCAGATACATGATTTGCAAATATTTTCTCCCATTCTCTGGGCTGTCTTTTCACTTTCTTGATAATGTTCTTTGAAGCACAGAAGTTTTTAATTTTGAAAGACCAATTAATCTATTTTTTCGTTTGCTGTTTATGCTTTTAATGCCACGTCTAAGAAAGCATTGCCAAAGCCAAGATCATGAAGACTTACCCCTAAGTTTTCTTCTAAGCGTGTTATATTTTAAGCTGTTATATTTAGGTCTTTGATCCATTTTGAGTTTTTTGAGTTAACTTTTTGTGTATGGTGTGAAGTAGGAGTCCAACATCTTTCTTTTGCATGTAGATACCTAGTTGTCCCAGAACCATTTGTTGAAAAGACTATTCTTTCCCCATTGTTTTGGCACCTTGTCAAAAATCAACTGACCATAAATATAAGGTTTATTTCTGGATTCTTCGATTGTATTCCACTTATTTCTGTGTTTACATGCTAGTACCACACTGTCTTGATTACTGTTGCTTTGTAGTAAGCTTTGAAACCAGGGAAGTGTGAGTTTTTCAGCTTTGTTCTTCTTTTTCAAGATTGTTTTGGCTATTTTAAGTTCCTTGAATTTCCACATGAATTTTAGGACCAGTTTATCAATTTCTATAAAGAAGCCAGTTGGGATTCTGATATGGATTGCATTGAATTTGTGTATCAATTTGGGGATTATTGCTATTTAACAACAGTAAGTCTTTCAAAAATGAACATGGAATGGCTTTCAATATATTTAGGCCTTCTTTAATTTCTTTTCACAGTGCTTTATACTTTTTAGGAATGTAAGTTTTATACTTTTTGGTTAAAATTATTCCAGGTATTTTGGTCTTTTTTGTGTTATTTTTTAAATGGAGTTGTTTACTTAACTTCATTTTCTGATTGTTCACTGAAAGTGTACAAAAATACAACTTATTTTTATAAATTGGGTATTTGAGGATATTAAGAAATCATCGTTAATTTTTTTTAAAGTAACACAATCATATCGTGGTGATGTTTTTAAAAAAGTTCTTATCTGTTCAAGATACACACATATTTACAGATCAGACATGTTTGGGATTTACTTTGAAAAATCTAGTGGCAGTTGGAGGGAAGAGAGTACAGATGAAACGAGATCAGACGTGTTGGTAACTACAAATGCTGAACAGATACATCAAAGTATATCATTCTCTCTACTTTGGTATATGTCTGAGATTTCACACTAAAACAAAACAAAGCACAGAGTGTGTATGTGCACATGCAGGCCTCTGCCTGGTGCCTATCTCTGCATGACAGTGCATGGGGGGTGGGGGAGGCTGCGGCCAATGGCATGCAGGGATGGAGTATGGATAAAATGGCATAGTTTCTTAAGTTTCCTCCCTCCAAAATATTACTACACCTATGAAAACATTTCCTTCCTAAAGAACCAGCTTAAGGATTAAAAAGGAAGAAAAAAAATTAGGATGAGTAACTTCAACTTACTCTTTCATCGACGATTTTCATAAGCCACCTTTTAGTCAGATTATGCCTTTTGACAGCCTTAAAAAAAAAAAAAAAAACAGTGTTATAAGTCTTTATAAAAGTACTAGAAGTAACTTCTACAAACCTGAATAAAATAAACGAACCAAGTACAAAACCAGGTATGAGAACATTTGTATAACTCTCACAAATAGGCAGCCGTGTTAAACACCAGGGAAAAAGGAAATGTTCCTAGAAAACATTTCCAAATAAAAATCTCTCTAGTACTTTACCCATTCATCTGTCACTTTTTTTCCCTGTACTTTTAGTAGTTTAACAATTCCACTTCCAAAACAAAAACAAAAGTATTACAAACCCAACTTTTGTATGTGATGCAGCCTAGCTTCTACGATCTCACAACATACAAACTTCCTTCCCTAAGATAGAGTTCTTTTTAGACAATAAAATTGCTTCTCTCAAAATGAAAAGAATAACTAAAACCCAAAGGAAAACAATCTGTAGGGCAAATTTTTATCTAGACAAGAAACCCCAGTAATAAAGAGCACACCTAATGCCAGATCTTGGTCTCTAATACCATTCCCCACTAAAGAAACAGGGCTCCTTAGGAAAATGGGCAATTCCAGAGCTGGGCAGGGTAGGTACAAGATAATTGGTACATGTCTTGTCGTGTCAGAAAACACAAGTACTTAAAATAATGATGCTGGGCACGTTATAGGGACATAGGAGCTAATTTACAGGGACTCCTGCTGTCCAAAACTGGGATTATTTGAACACCAAAATAATTAAGTACAGTAGTGAATTCTAAACTATTGCAAAAAATGTAATTCATGAGTCCATACTGATAATAAATTAATACTGAATCAGACAAGAATCGTTAATGAATTTCCAATCTAGGGGGAATTTCTGATGAGGAGGAGGGTATCTGGCCTTAAAAGTGTCTCCCACAGATGGCTGATTGGTTGTAGAAGAGAATAGATAGTGATTATACAGCAGAAAAAACAGACAACATCCTGCCTGGGTGATCAAAATCAACAATGCCAATAAAGGACAGATGGACCAAGTGTGCCTCCAGATGTGATACCCTGAGAAGGGAAGATATAAAACAAAAGTACTTAATATCAATGGTAGGCACTTATGCAACATTTCAGCCAAGAACCCATAACCTGAATCTAATCATGAGAAAACATCAGACAAACCCCAAATGAAGAAAGTTCTATTTAAAAAAAAAAAAAAAAGTCAAAGGGAATGGGGTTATATTCTTCAAAAATATCAATGTCATAAAAGCTAAAGGGTATAGAAATTTTCCAGATTAAAGAATGCTAAAGACACATGACAGCTAAATGCAATACCTGACCCTAGACTGGATCCTGTACTAAAGGGAAAAATGCTATAAAGGGCACTGTTGGTCAATTAACAAAATTGGAATATGAACAGAAAATTAGGTAAAGGTATTATACCAAAATTAAATTTATTGCACTTACTAACTCTTCTGGCATTTAGGGATAAAGGGCCGTGATATACGTAACTTACATTCAAGTGATTTAGGAAAAAAAAAATGATGAGTGTACATGTACATACATAAAGAAGTGTTGGTGGTATGATGGTTAAACGCTTGGTTACTAACTAAAAAGGCTGGCAGTTCAAACCCATAGCTGCTCTGCAGAAGAAAGATGTGGCAGTCAACTTCCATAAAGATTACAGCCTTGGAAACCCCTTGGGTCAGTTCTACTCTGTCCTATAGGATCACTATGAGTCGGAATCGACTCGACAGCAATGGGAACGGGTTAGCGTGTATTATGTGTGACAAGGTAAAATGTTAAGAATAGGTTAATCTGGATAAAGGGTACACAGGTGTTTTGCACTATTTTTACTGTTGCAACCTTTCTGAAAGTTTGGAATTATTTCCAAACATGTTAAAAATTTTTTTTTTGCCAAGTCAATACTAAGTACATATATTTTCTCAATAAGTGAACATGGTAGTGAAACAAAGTCTTATGGATGTTCTATACTTCAGTTGAGACTACAAGATGTCATTGATACCAAAATTTAAAAGCTAACATATTTATTAATATATATTTATGTGATAAATATAAGGAACTGAGCCCAATTTGCCTGGCAGGAACCTAACAGAAGCTAACAAGGAGTCAGTTCTGAAGTGTTCCCAGCAGTACTCTTCCATAGCAGGAATCCCCATAACCCTCTCTCCCAAAGGCTGAAAGCACCATACTTAGTTTAGTTTACATCAGTCTGGGACCCCTCGGTCACTGGAGAGTCCTGCTCTTGTTTTGGGGGGTGTGTGTGGCAGGTGAGGGGCTGGAGAGATGAGGAGATGAGGTTTGATCTTTGTAATTGTATCACCAAGCAAAATTTCTTATACATGGAAGTATTTAATATCTCTGACCAATCAATAGTCAGATTCCTGGTTACTTTTACTCAAGGATGAAGCTATAACAGATACAGGTCCCTGACCACAAAATATAGCTCTTCTTTCTGATTCTAAAGGAAATCAGAGATGAAAGTAAAATAAATAAATACGTATATATATACACACATACATTTAAAGCTGAAAATCTGAATAAAAAAAAACAAGTATCAACAAATGAGGCCAAATAGAAAACCCTGGTTATAAAAAATAAATTCAAGCTATAATTTATATTCATACACAGAGAAATGGAGAACCCTACATGTAACCTATAAGAAATTACAGATATTCAACTATTCTGTACCCTACAGGTACCAATGAAAGTGAAGCAGAAAACTACTCTCCAGACAACACACTGTTCCCCCATTTAATCTTAAACAACTGATATTCTTCAAAGAATTAATGAAAAGCGTCACTGGAGTTGCAGTAAGCATATGCTCCAGTAGAATGGGGAGGGAGACAGAAAACACACGGAGAGGACAACTGCTCTCAACACTACCTGCTTCTTTTAAATATTCACTCATATTAACCTTCAGCTAGCCAACACTAATGATAAAATTTAAGCAGCTATGCTCTCAACATTACCTGCTCCTTTTAAATATTCATTCATTATTAACCTTCAGCTAGCCAACAGTAATGATAAAATTTAAGCAGCTATTAAAATTAGACAAAATGACAACCCGAAGTTGGCACACATGGAAACATTCTAGACTTCAAACATGTCTTCTGTTTGTTTAAGAGACGCTAAGAAAAGTTAAATTTGTGCGAAAGGGGTCTCTGACATTCCACTGTATTTCCTGACAAAGGCAAGACCCTCCAGTGCAAGTCTTAGCATAAACGCCCACTGTCACCACAGGGTTGTATATAAAATGATAAATAGAAAGGGCTTCTGGAGTTTAGAGAAGCTTTTCTCTATACTGAATCACCTAGATTGAGCTTCTTGAAGTGGGATGAATAGAGGTAAACAACTAATCTCATACTCACAGCCTGCCATCCATTTTCTCTTCTCAGTCCCTGGTGTGGGGGGACTGGCTCTCCATCCTTACTGGGGCTCTGGAAGTCAAACTGGGGCCCAGACACCAAGCCTGCCTCTGCTGGTGCCCAGGCCTGAGAAGAGGTGACCCGCTGTCGCGTCTGTCATGGCTCCTGCTACAGAATGGTCTTGTGGCGCTTCACCATATTACAATGGGGACAAGATTGGCGACGAAAGACATCAAATTCCCTTCCTCCAATCACAGCTTAGCACATTTCTAAACCATGCATGGCTGTTTACGAATGAAGGGCCCATATAGCTGTTTTAACATAAAACCACTTCCTACACATGTCCAGCTATACAAATAAGGCTCTGGCCCATTGGTTTCCATTCTCTAATATCTAAAATTCATCAACAAGTTGGCAACTTTATCAAACTAGACATGGTGGTTTTGGATTTGTGTTTGGACAACAGTGACAGCAAGTCTCCTTCACAAAAGATGACTACTCTGTCCTACAGCCCAGAGTCTGGATCACACACTGGTAGGACGAGCTGCTGGGCAGACAGAACAGAAAATTTACTTGCTGCTATGGACTGAGTTGTGTCCCCAAAAAATATATGTCAACTTGACTAGGTTATGATTCCCAGTATTACATGGTTGCCCTCCATTTTGTGATTTGATGTGATTTTCCTGTGTGTTATAAATCCTAATCCTTGCCTGTGGTTAATGAGGCAAGATTGGGTTACGTTAAAGAGGATTAGGGTGGGACGCAATACCCTTACTCAGCTCAGAGCCCTGGTCTGATATAAAGGGAGTTTCTTTGGGGTATGGCCTGCATCACCTTTTATCTTACCCAAAAAAACCCATTGCCTTTAAGTCAATTCCAACTCAGAGTGACTCTATGGGGCAGAATTGCCCCACAGGGTTTTCAAAGAATGGCTGGCGGATTCAAACCGCTGACCTTTTGGTTAGCAGCTGAGCTCTTAACCACTGTGAGGGGCCCTAGTGAGGGCCCCACCTTTTATCTTACAAGGGATAAAAGGAGAGAGAAGCAAACACAGAGGAGGGGGACCTCATGCCACCAAGAAAGATGCGCCTGGAGCTGAGTGCATCCTTTGGATTTGGGGTCCCTGCACTGAGAAGCTCCTAGACAAGAAGACTGATGACAAGGACCTTCTGCCAAAAACGACAGAGAGCGAGAGAAAGCCTCCCCCTAGAGCTGACGCACTGAATTCAAACTTCTAGCCTTCTGAACCAAGAGAGAATAAACTTCTGCTGTTAAAGCCATCCATTTGTGGTATTTGTTATAGCAGCGCTAGGTAACTAAGACAGTTGCCACTGCATCAAAACTTCAGGGTTTAAATTCTGCAATCAAATGTGTGGAAAACAAACAAGTTTGTAACGTAAAGAGACCAGGTTCCCCTCTTTTTTCCTTTAGTAAAGAAACACTCCAAAGATCTGTGCAAATTATCAGTTCTGAACATAAGTCTAAGAATAATTTCAGGATAGATTCCCCATCGACACTATCCTAATAACACTCATCTAAAAGTATGCGTAAGTAATGTCCCTACAAACTAAAAGTAGCAACTTTCTACCTTCCACAGCTCAATGGCCACAGGCTGCTGTGGTGGATTATCGCAGTATATGTCTTCCACAGTGTTCTTCCAAAACTGCATCCGCATCAGCCCAGTTGTTTTCTCAGACACTGAGTCCTTCACCTGTGAACAGAGTTTAGAAACTATAACAAACGCACTGCTCAGTCTCCTCCTGTGACTCTGCACAATCATATAATTCTAGCCAAAAACTAATTCTATATATTTCCTTTAATTTTTTATTTAAGTTACAGCAGTCAAATTGTTGCCAGTAAAAGCTGCAAATTACTTGGAGCTAAGTTAAAAATATTTCCAAAGTTTACATTCAAAAGTTGGAGGAATTCCATAAAACAAAACAAGACTATAGGGGCACACAAGCCCAAGGGCAAGGGCTTGAAGGCAGGATGGGACAGGAAAGCTGGTAATAGGGAACACAAGGTTGAGAAGGAAGAGTGTTGACATGTCATGGAGTTGTTAACCAATGTCATAAAACAATATGTGCACTAACTGTTTAATGAGAAACTAGCTTGTTCTGTAAACCTTCATCTAAAGTACAATAAAAAAATTTTTTTAAGTAGAAAGGATTCTAGAAATAAGCTGCAAGAAAAAGCAAAGAGAGGGAGGGGAAACATCTGGATTAAGAAAGACTTAAGAGATATACCAACCAGTTGCAACATGTGAACTTTATTTGGATCCTGATTTGAACAAACTTAAAAAAAGAAAGACAGGGAGTAAGATGTATGTAAACCTACATGTGACAGACTGATTGGAATGGTAAATGTTCACTTGAAGCTTAATAAAAATTAATTAAAAAAAAAGAAAGACAGAGATAGACACCTGGGAAATCTGAATACCAGATGTTTAATAATATTAAGAAATTACTGTTAAATTTTTAACACATGATAATGGTATTGTGGTTATGTTTTTAAAAAGTGAGTTTTTTCAAACCTTTGCAGAATCTAAAACATCGAAATATTACAAAGCATCTTTTCAGACCACAAGGCAAAAAAACTAGAAATCAATAACAGAAAAACCAGGGAAAAGAAATCAAATACTTGGAAACTGAACAATACCCTCCTGAAAAAAGACTGGGTTATAGAAGACATTAAGGAGGGAATAAGGAAATTCATAGAATGCAATGAGAATGAAAATACTTCCTATCAAAACCTCTGGGACACAGCAAAAGCAGTGCTCAGAGGCCAATTTATATCGATAAATGCACACATACAAAAAGAAGAAAGAGCCAAAATCAGAGAACTATCCCTACAACTTGAACAAATAGAAAGTGGGCAACAAAAGAATCCATCAGGCACCAGAAGAAAACAAATAATAAAAATTAGAGCTGAACTAAATGAATTAAAAAAAAAAAATTAGAGAACAGAAAAACAATTGAAAGAATTAACAAAGCCAAAAGTTGGTTCTTTGAAAAAATTAACAAAATCGATAAACCATTGGCTAGACTGCCTAAAGAAACACAGGAAAGGAAACAAATAACCCGAATAAGAAACGAGAAGGGCCACATCACAACAGACCCAACTGAAATTAAAAGAATCATATCAGATTATTATGAAAAATTGTACTCTAACAAATTTGCAAACCTAGAAGAAATGGGTGAATTCCTGGAAAAACACTACCTACCTAAACTAACACAATCAGAAGTAGAACAAGTAAATAGACCCATAACAAAAAAAGAGATTGAAACGGTAATCAAAAAACTCCCAACAAAAAAAAAGCCCTGGCCCGGATGGCTATACTGCAGAGTTCTACCAAACTTTCAGAGAAGAGATAACACCACTACTACTAAAGGTATTTCAAAGCATAGAAAATGACAGAATACTACCCAACTCATTCTATGAAGCCACCATCTCCCTGATACCAAAAGCAGGTAAAGACATCACAAAAAAAGAAAATTACAGACCTATATCCCTCATGAACATAGATGCAAAAATCCTCAATAAAATTCTAGCCAATAGAATTCAACAACATATCAAAAAAATAATTCACCACGACCAAGTGGGATTTATACCAGGTATGCAAGGCTGGTTTAATATTACAAAAACCATTAATGTAATCCACCATATAAATAAAACGAAAGACAAAAACCACATGATCTTATCAATGCTGCAGAAAAGGCATTTGACAAAGTCCAACACCCATTTATGATAAAAACTCTCACCAAAATAGGAACTGAAGGAAAATTCAACATATTTTTTTTTATTCAAAGCCGACAACCAGCATCTAAATGGAGAGAGCCTGGAAGCATTTCCCTTGAGAACGGAACCAGACAAGGATGCCCTTTATCACCACTCTTATTCAACATTGTGCTAGAAGTCCTAGCCAGAGCAATTAGGCTAGAAAAAGAAATAAAGGGCATCTGGATTGGCAAAGAGGAAGTAAAATTATCTCTATTTGCAGATGACATGATCTTATACACAGAAAACCCCAAGGAACCCTCCAGAAAACTACTGAAACTAATAGAAGAGTTTGGCAGAGTCTCAGGTTATAAGATAAACATACAAAAATCACTTGGATTCCTCTACATCAACAAAAAGAACATCAAAGAGGAAATAACCAAATCAATACCATTCACAGTAGCCCCCAAGAAGATAAAATACTTAGGAATAAATCTTACCAAGGATGTAAAAGACCTATACAAAGAAAACTACAAAGCTCTACTACGAGAAATTAAAAAGGACATACTTAAGTGGAAAAACATACCTTGCTCATGGATAGGAAGACTTAACATAGTAAAAATGTCTATTCTACCAAAAGCCATCTATACATACAATGCACTTCCGATCCAAATTCCAATGTCATTTTTTAAGGTGATAGAGAAACAAATCACCAACTTCATATGGAAGGGAAAGAAGCCTCGGATAAGCAAAGCATTACTGAAAAAGAAGAAGAAAGTGGGAGGCCTCACTCTACCTGATTTCAGAACCTATTATACAGCCACAGTAGTCAAAACAACCTGGTACTGGTACAACAACAGACACATAGACCAGTGGAACAGAATTGAGAACCCAGATATAAATCTATCCACATATGAGCAGCTGATATTTGACAAAGGCCCAGTGTCAGTTAATTGGGGAAAAGATGGTCTTTTTAACAAATGGTGCTGGCATAACTGGATATCCATTTGCAAAAAAATGAAACAGGACCCATACCTCACACCATGCACAAAAACTAACTCCAAGTGGATCAAAGACCTGAACATAAAGACTAGGACGATAAAGATCATGGAAGAAAAAATAGGGACAACCTTAGAAGCCCTAATACAAGGCATAAACAGAATACAAAACATTACCAAAAACGACGAAGAGAAACCAGATAACTGGGAGCTCCTAAAAATCAAACACCTATGCTCATCTAAAGACTTCACCAAAAGAGTAAAAAGACCACCTACAGACTGGGAAAGAATTTTCAGCTATGACATCTCCGACCAGCGCCTGATCTCTAAAATCTATATGATTCTGTCAAAACTCAACCACAAAAAGACAAACAACCCAATCAAGAAGTGGGCAAAGGATATGAACACACACTTCACCAAAGAAGATATTCAAGCAGCTAACAGATACATGAGAAAATGCTCTCGATCATTAGCCATTAGAGAAATGCAAATTAAAACTACGATGAGATTCCATCTCACCCCAACAAGGCTGGCATTAATCCAAAAAACACAAAATAATAAATGTTGGAGAGGCTGCGGAGAGATTGGAACTCTTATGCACTGCTGGTGGGAATGTAAACTGGTACAACCACTTTGGAAATCTATCTGGCGTTATCTTAAACAGTTAGAAATAGAACTACCATACATCCCAGAAATCCCACTCCTCGGAATATACCCTAGAGAAACAAGAGCCTTCACACAAACAGATACACGCACACCCATGTTTATTGCAGCTCTGTTTACAATAGCAAAAAGCTGGAAGCAACCAAGGTGTCCATCAACGGATGAATGGTTAAATAAATTGTGGTATATTCACACAATGGAATGCTACGCATCGATAAAGAACAGTGATGAATCTGTGAAACATTTCATAACATGGAGGAAACTGGAAGGCATTATGCTGAGCGAAATTAGTCAGAGGCAAAAGGACAAATATTGTATAAGACCACTATTACAAGATCTTGAGAAATAGTATAAACTGAGAACATATGCTTTTGTGGTTATGAGGGGGGGAGGGAGGGAGGGTGGGAGAGGGTTTTTTATTGATTAATTAGTAGATAAGAACTGCTTTAGGTGAAGGGAAGGACAATACTCAATACATGGAAGGTCAGCTCAACTGGACTGGACCAAAAGCAAAGAAGTTTCTGGGATAAACTGAATGCTTCAAAGGTCAGCGGAGCAAGGGCGGGGGTTTGGGGACCATGGTTTAAGGGGACTTCTAAATCAATTGGCAAAATAATTCTATTATGAAAACATTCTGCATCCCACTTTGAAATGTGGCATCTGGGGTCTTAAATGCTAACAAGCGGCCATCTAAGATGCATCAATTGGTCTCAACCCACCTGGAGCAAAGGAGAATGAAGAACACCAAGGTCACACGATAACTAAGAGCCCAAGAGACAGAAAGGGCCACATGAACCAGAGTCTACATCATCCTGAGACCAGAAGAACTAGTTGGTGCCCGGCCACAACCGATGACTGCCCTGACAGGGAGCACAACAGAGAACCTCTGAGGAAGCAGGAGATCAGTGGGATGCAGACCCCAAATTCTCATAAAAAGACCAGAGTTAGTGGTCTGACTGAGACTAGAGGAATCCCGGTGGTCATGGTCCCCAAACTTTCTGTTGACACAGGACAGGAACCATTCCCGAAGACAACTCATCAGACATGAAAGGGACTGGACAGTGGGTAGGAGAGAGATGTTGATGAAGTGAGCTAATTATATCAGGTGGACACTTGAGACTGTTGGCATCTCTTGTCTGGAGGGAGGATGGGAGGATAGAGAGAGTTGGAAGCTGGCATAATTGTCACGAAAGGAGAGACTGGAAGGGCTGACTCATTAGGGGGAGAGCAAGTGGGAGTAGGAGTAAGGTGTATATAAACTTATATGTGACAGTCTGACTTGATGAGTAAACGTTCACTTGAACCTCAATAAAAGTTAATTAAAAAAAAAATAGCTATTCATTAAGTGAGACAGAACTTTCAAAATTAAAAATTAAAAGATATGCTATTAAAGCTAGTAGCCTACATGAACCCTGACGTCACCAACCCAGAGCCCAGCTACCACTACCCACTGTTCTGATCAGGACCAAAGTAGATGGACTCTGATAGAATAGGGAAAAAATGTGGAACAGAATCTCAAATTCCTAAACAAACAACGGCCTTGCTGGACTGGTTGGTGAACCGGAGAGCTCCCCAAGACTCCTGCCCTGAGATACTTTAACCCTTGAACTGAAACTTGCCCCTGAGACCTTTTAGCTAAATCACAGACTGGCTCACAAAATAAAGAATATCACCCGTGAGTACTGTGCTCCTTTAAAAAATCATCTATATGAGACCAAAGAGTCAACACTTACTTTAAAACAAAGATAAGAATGTCAGGGGGCAGGGAAACTAGATTAATGGAAATAGAACAACCAGAAAAGAAATATTGACAAGATTCATGAATTGTGAAGAATGTAACCAATTTTACTGAACTATTGTGTAGAAATTGTTGAATGGAAATCTAAACTGCTATATAAATCTTCACCAAAAACACAATAAAATGTTGTTAAAAGAAAAAAAAAAAGTGAGTTTTTTTTAGCATAAAACTCATTGCCATCAAGTCCATTCTGACTCATAGCGACCCTACAGGACAGAGCAGAACTGCCCTGTAGAGTTTCACAAGGAGCACCTGGTGGATTCAAACTACTGATCTTTCGGTTAGCAGCCATAGCAGTTAACCACTACGCCACCAGGGCTTCCATCTTTTAGAATACACACTGAAATATTTATAAAAGGAAAAATGTATCTGACATTTACTTCAAAATAACCTGGAAATGGGAGTGGCTTGGGTAGGGAGAGAGACAAAAGAAGACTGGCTGTAGAATTATTAACAGTTGAAGCTGACTGATGGGTACATGGGTTCATTACGTTACCCTCTCTACTTCTGTACATGTTTGAAATTTTCCATAATAAAGAGACTTTAAAAAAAAATAAATGGAAGAGAAGAAAAATAGTCCTTGACAGGTTACTGATGGTAAAAGTATGTTCAAATCTGCAGATAAAACAGCAAACAGAACCAGAGGTTCTTTAAAGGAAGGAAGGAACCAGCATTTATCAACTTAGTTGATAACCGTACTGTGGTTAGGAAAGAGAATATCCTTATTCTATGAAACACACACAAAAGTTTTTAGGGATAAGGGCTATGCTGTAAGCAAATTACACGATACGTTTCATTTAAAAAAAAAAAAGTGTGTGTGTATACATATATATAGACAGAATGGTAAAGCAACAGGGCAAAATATTAACAGAGGAATCAGGGTATTCTTTGTACTATTCTTACATTTCTCTGTGTGAAATTATTCCCAATTAAAAAGTTGGGAAAAATACTGTCTTGGTGCTGGGTGAGTCTCTTAGAAACATTTGGTGTTCAGATCCTAACAGTGTACATTCTATTCTCAATAAAGTGGCAAGAGTAACACTTTTCAAACACAACCAAGAAATACTGTCCTTCTCTGTTCAAAACCCTCCAACAGTTTCCCATTTTGCTCAGAGTAAAAGCCCAAGTGATTGCAAAGGTCTCCAAGACCTTACCTATCTGACCCACTGCTACCTCTGACTTCCCACTATCTCCCTCTGCTGCAGCCATACTGGCTTTTTTGCTGTTCCTTGAACACACCAAACCAAAACCAAACCCAGTTCCGTCGAGTCGATTCGGGCTCATGGCTACCCTACAGGGCAGAGTAGAACTGCCCCCTAAAATTTCCAAGGAGCGCTTGGCAGATTTGAACTGCCGGCCCTTTGGTTAGCAGCCGTAGCACTTAACCACTACGCCACCAGGGTTTCCTTGAACACACCAGGCACACTCAAACCTTGAGCCTTTACACTTGCTGTTCCTTCTGCCTAGAAAACTCTTTGCCCACATTATCTACATGGCTCACCCCCTCACTTCCTTCAAATCTTTGCTCAAATTCCACCTTCTGAGTGTTTCAGGATGCCCCTCTTTAAAATAGGAACCCCACTAACCCCCTGCCCTCCTCTCTCTCTTTTATCCCATTTTATTTTTCTCCACAGCACTTTATCTGATACAGTATACAAGTACGTGTTTATTTGCTCCTCAAGTACAGGGACTTTATATGTTTTATTCAATGCTACATCCTCAGGACCTAAGAGTACCCAATGCATTTTAGACGCTCCATGAACGCTTGTGGAATGAATTAAAAGAACAGGACTGTGTGAGCAAAGAAGTGGCAAGATGCTCCTACAAAGTGGCTGACAAGTCTGGGGGAAACTTGAGGCTCAAGTTATTAAAAACAGAATTTTAATCATTTTAAGGTTAGAAGGGAAGACAGCTGTGGTGACTTTTTTTTTTTCCCCCATACATACATATTTTTTTAATTGAACTTTATATGAAGGTTTACAGAACAAAGTAGTTTCCCATCAAACAGTTAGTATACACATCATTGTATGGCATTGGTTAACAACACCACGACATGTTAAGACTCTCCCTTCTGAACCCTGGGTTCCCTATTATCAGCTTTCTTTTTCCCTCATGTCTTCCAGTCCCTGCCCCAGGGCTGGTGCACCCCTTTAGTTTTGTTTTGTTCCATGGGCCTGTTCAATCTTTGGCTGAAGGGTGAACCTCAGGAGTGACCTCATTACTGAGCTGCAAGGGTGTCCAGAGCCATACCCTCAGGGTTTCTCTAGTCTCTGTCAGGCCAGCAAGTCTGGTCTTTTGTTTTGAGTTAGAATTGTGTTCTATGTTTTTCTCCAGCTCTGTTCAGGACCTTCTATTGTGATCCCTGTCAGAGCAGTCAGTGATGGTAGCTGGGCACCATCTAGTTGTACTGAACTCAGTCTGGTGAAGGCCGTGGTAGATGTGGTCCATTAGTCCTTTGGACTAATCTTTCCCTTGTATCTTCAGTTTTCTTCATTATTCCTTGCTCCTGAAGGGGTGAGACCAGTGGAGTATCCTAGATGGCTGCTCACAGGTTTTTAAGACCCTAGATGCTACTCACCAAAGTAGAATGTAGAACATATTCTTTATAAATTATGTCATGCCAATTGAGCGAGATGTTCCCTGACACCATGGTTCCTACAGCCCTCGGCCCAGCAATTTGGTCCCTCAGGGAGTTTGGATGTGTCTATGCAGCTACCATCACCTTGCCTTGTACAGGTTCTGGCTTCCCCAGTATTGTGTACTGTCTTACACGGTGACTCTTTATAGCTAAAATGTGATTGGTTTAATATGCTAATATATAGTTTATACCTGAAAAAGGATAAGATGAAAAAACATGGGCCCACGACTTCCATGAATACACCAGAGAAAAAACAACCAGAATCTATTACTCACTATAGATTTACAGTATCTAATTTCAGATTCAGTGCTATACTCATGGCCTTTTTATTCATTCCTTGTTCACTTCCTATTATATTCACCAGAGAAGCTGTGCCAAAACTTTCTATTTTCTTCAAGACTCCAAACTTTCCCCAGCTCCCTCACTCCCAATAAGCAACCTCTCCATTTACTTTACAGAGAAAACCAAGCCATTCTAGTTAAACTCCCTCACTTTATTTGTGTCTGCACACTTTCCTCCCGCTCTAGGAAAAAGTGTCTCTCCTCCTTTTGAAATTCTTAGACAAGAGTGAGTTAGCATTAAGAGAATGGAAAGATGAAAAGAGAAGCCACAGCCTGGGAGAAAATAGCTGCAAAACACACATCTGATTAAAGGACCTATATCCAAATATTTGAAGCACTCTTAGAACTCAACAGTAAAAAAACAAACAACCCAATTAAAAAGTGGGCAACAACCAGAAGAACTAGATGGTGCCCGGCTATAACCGATGACTGCCCTGACAAGGAACACAACAGAGAACCCCTGAGCAAGCAGGACAGCAGTAGGATGCGGACCTCAAATTCTCATAAAAAGACCAGACTTAGTGGTCTAAGACTAGGAGGACCCCGAGGGTCATGGTCCCCAGACCTTCTGTTAGCCCAAGACAGGAAACATTCCCAAAGCCAACTCTTGACATGGATTGGACTAGACTATGGGATAGAATATGATACTAGTGAAGAGTGAGCTTCTTGGATCAAGTAGACACATGAGACTATGTGGGCAGCGCCTGTCTGTAGGGGAGATGAGAGGGCAGAAGGGGTCAGAAGCTGACCAAAAGGACATGAAAAAAGTGTGCTGTCTCATTAGGGGGAAAGCGACTAGGAGTATATAAACCCAAAGAACCCAGTGCCCTCGAGTCAATTCCGACTCATACCGACCCTATAGGATGGAGTAGAACTGCCCCATAGAGTTTCCAAGGAGCTCTTGGCAGATTCGAACTGCCGACCCTTTGGTTAGCAGCCGTAGCACTTAACCAGTACGCCACCAGGGTTTCCTAGGAGTATATAGCAATGTGTATATAAATTTTTGTATGAGAGACTGACTTAATTTGTAAACTTTCATTTAAAGCACAAGAAAAATTAAGAAAATAAATAAAAAAGGCAAAGGGCTTATATGGAAACAAATGAACAAAAAAAAGTAGGCAAAAGATCTGAACAGACACCTCACCAAAGAAGATAAACAGATGGCAAGTAAGCTTATGAAAAGATGCTCAATATCATGTGTCATGGGGGAACTGCAAAATAAAACAACAATGAGATACCACCACACATTTGTCCAAAATACAGACAACACCAAATGCTGGAAAGGAACTTTTATTCACTGCTGGTGGACATGCAAATGGTACACTTACTTTGGAAGACAGTTTGGTAGTTTCTTACACAGATATACATGGTCTTATCACGCAACCTAGCAAAGGTACTCCTACGTATTTACTCAAATGAGTTGAACACATGTCCGCACAACAGCAACTCAATTAGTAATTGCCAACACTTGAAAGCAACCAAGATGTTGTTCTTTAATAGGTCAATGGATAAACTGTGGTATATCCATACAATGGAGTATTACACAGTGATAGAAAGAAATGAGCTATCAAGTCGTGAAAAGACACAAAGGAATCTTAAATGTACACTCCAAGTGAAAGAAGCCAATCTGAAAATGCTACATATAGTATGATTCCAACTACATGACATTCTAGAAAAGGCAAAACAACAGAGACAGTAAAAACATCAATGGTTGCCAAGGTTTTGGGGGAAGATAAGGTGGGGAGAAGGGTGAATAGGTGGAATACAGGGGGTTTTTAGGACAGTGAAACTATGCTGTATGATATTGTTATGGTGGATACACAACATTATGTATGTGACACAAATCATACAATACAAAGAGTGAACCCTAAACTATGGACTTTAGTTAATAATAACCAACATTGGTCCATCGACTGTAACAAATACAACACATTAAAACAAGATGTTGGCCAAATGGACACAAAAATAGTGCAGGGAAGGGGTGTGCTGTCTCATTGGGGGAGAGCAACTAGGAGTATATAGTAAGGTGTACATAAATTTTTGTATGAGAGACTGACTTGATTTGTAAACTTTTACTTAAAGCAAAATAAAAATTAAAAAAAAAAAAAGATGTTAATAATAGGTGAAATTGTAGGCAGAGAGAGAAAGAGTATTTGGGAACAGCACTTTCTGCTTACTTTTCTGTAAACCTAAAACTGCACTAAAAAATAGTCTTGACATTTTTAAAAAGTGAGTTAACATGATCTAAGGCCTGAGTCTGCTATAATTGCTTCCATTCCCCACTTCACGTTAAAACTAAAACCTCAATTTAAAAAGGGTCTTGAAAAACTTGCTATATAAACAGGAATTGTGCAATTGTTTGAGAGGATACGCAGTAATATTCTGATTAACCTATTCAATTAACACACAAAAGTGCAATGTTACTAGCAGTTGCACAGTTTTAATCCTTAGAAGAAATAAAAATTTCCAGAAACATCGAGTTCATCAGCTAGCTTTATTTTTAGAGTTTAATCATTAAACCTATATAGTTAGCAGGAGAAATAAATCACCATCAGAGATCTTAAAAATATCTAACATATAAATTAAAACTATATTTCTTTAATGTTCAGCATTAAACCCATAATATACCATTTTGCAAATAACAGGTAAAGTATTTTAATACCAGCCTGAGCCAGTTCCACATTGAAGGCCCTCAATGCAAACACTGCACTTCGGGATTCTGCAGGTTGCAGCAGGGAGCACAAATAACCTTCATAATCTCGTTTCCTGTAAAAAACAGGCCAAAAAAAAGAGTTACTCTTCACTTTCCAAACTGCACACAAAAATACTGACCAAAATTAACTGAAAATGAGGGTTCTACTCAGAATAGGATCGAAATTTCTTGTATTTTATACGTTTCCCTACAATTATGAAAAATCTATCGGCTCAAATCCCTGACCAGTTAAAAAAACGACATACTCAATCTCAATTTATTTCAACTTATGTCATTCTTGTAATTTTAATTGTTTCAGAATCATTTTGGTTTTAGTAAGAATTCAAATGAGCTATATAAGAAGACAAACTAGAAAGACCTGGTGATCTACTTCTGAAAATGAGCCAATAAAAACAATAGTCTGACCTGCAACCAATCATGGGGATGGCACAGGACCAGGCAGCATTTTGTTCTGTTGTGCACGGGGTAGCCATGAGTCAGGGGTGACTCAGTGGCAGCTAACAATAACAGGAGCAGAAATCAAACTAAGAAAATAATTTAAGCAGGTATATTGGTGTTAACTCATTGCGGTGTGATAGACTGCTTTTATGGGGCCGTGGTCTTCTAACTCCCACCCAAGTGATTGGGGAGGTCTGTGGGATAAAGCAATGTGCCCCAGAAAAAGGATTCGTCAGTTTTGCCATCCCGCTGGGCTTGAAATGAGCAAGCCCAGAAGTGGGAAAGAGAGAAGCCCACCACCACCAAGGAAGCACAGCCAGGAGTGGAGAGCTGGACCTGGGATCCCTGTGCTGAGAACCTCCTGGAACCAGGAGAGGAAGGAGCAAGCAAGCTGTAAACCTGAAGACAGTGAGAAGTGGTGTCAGAGATGTGGTAGCAGCAAAGACTACTCAGTGGGGTTCCCCACCCATAGAGTGAGAAAGCTGAGTGCCTTTGGGCAGAGGCAGAGGGCCAGGGTGAGGTGTGCCTTCGAGTACAGCTGCGGAGACGCTGTCCTGACAGAAAAATTGTATCCTGAGTGTTTCTGAAGGTGAATTGTAACCTGTTACCTCCCTAATAAACCCCATAATGATGAATATTGTCTGTGAATTCTGTGTGGTCACTGCAATAAATTATTGAACCCAGCAGGGAAGTAGAGAGTGCCATGGGACGGTTGTCTGGTGTCAGAATTGGTAAAGATGGCAGAGAGAGGAGGTATGTCTGACTTCCGCCTCACAGCAATCAGTCCTGGGCTGCTGATCTTGATTCTCCTTCCTCCATGTAAAGAGAGGAGATCAGACACCACCTCCATTTTTACACTCAGGAATAATGAGAGAAGTCTGAAAGGGATCTGTGAATTATATGGAAATATTGGATCAGTTTTCATTTCCTGATTTTGATGGTTGCCCTATGGTTTTATGGGGGAGAATCCTTGTACTTAGGAAATACACACATGAAGTATTAAGGGGTAATGGGACATCATGTCTGCAACTTATTCTCAAATGAATCAGAAATGTTAACAACGAAGGGATGGGGTGAAGAGTCTACGGGAGCCCTGTGTACTATTTCTACAACTTTTATGTAAGTTTGAAATTATTTCAAAATAAAAAGTTAAAAAAGTGTAGACTTTACTATAGTCATTCTAGGAAGGATGACATAAGTATAAAGTACTTACCAGACTGCCTATCTACAAGGCTGCTTTAACTGTAATTCACTGAAACCTTATTATAACATTATTTCCTATAAAACAGTATTCAACATAAAATGGGTCCCATCTGAAACTCATTCCATGGAATTTAAACCCGTTGCCATCGAGTCGAGCCCGACTCATAGCGACCCTATAGGGCAGAGTATAACTGCCCCACAGGGTTTCCAAGAAGTGGCAGGTGGATTCAAACTGCCAACCTTTTGGTTAGCAGCAGAGCTAACCACTGAAACTGAGACTATTCTCATTTTACAACTGACTCATATTTTGTCATTTGCCTAACAGAGAACTTATACCCCTTTTATCCACTCCCTTGACAATTCTCACAACAAACAACTATAGTGAATAGTAACCCTGCTGTCTCAAAACAGCTCTACTAAAAAGATCTCACCAGAAGCAGTTTCACAAGGTTCTTCAAAAAGGTTTGTTTCTAAAGGCACTGACAGCAAAGCAAGTCTATACTTTATACTTTTAAATATACATAGATATAGATGCAGTACTTAAAATTTTTATTTTACTATAAAAACTGAGCTTCAAAAGTGTTTAAAGAAGGATTTGAAAGGTAATATGAAACTGTAAGGAAATACTGAATGGAAATCAAAACTACAGTCTGAACCTTCATTACTTAACTAGTTACTGATGGAAATGACACCAATTACTCATGTCTGTTTTCTAATTTCCAAGATGAGGCTTGATAATCTCCCTGTTCCACATCTCCTCAAAATAGCCAATATGTGAAGTACTTCAAGCTTCTTACTGGAAAATGAAAAATGAATGAAAGACATAATAGTAAGACTTTTAGCAAGCTTTGTTGCTGCAAATGAAATAATCTACACGTGGTTTCTCTATTAACAACTTGTAAAAATGTTAGTTGAAAATTTTTCTAAACAATATTACTAGCTTCTCTACCTTCAACAGGATATAATAATTATTTAACCACTTCTTTATCACTCAGGATCACTGTTACTGGATAGCGGGTACACGGGGATGTTCGAAGTGACTGACTGAGGTCCAGTTACATGAGAGCTGTTCCAGAGAGTGAAAAATGCCATGATATGGATATATAAAACTTATGGCTTTATACAGCAACGGGGCCTATCGCCTTTGATTTATTCATTCATCCAAACATATATTCAGTGCCTGCTATGTGCCATGCAACATACTAGACCTCGAAGACAGGTGTAAGCTTCAGTCTAGTTAAGGAGAGACAGACATGTAAGAAACAAGCTCATCAGACGTTAGGATTACTGTGCCATCGGACACAAAGGAAAAGTGGGCCCCTGGGGAGGCTGGAGGAGGATGGGGAACACTGGCTGCACTCCCATACATTGTCACCTCCTTACCTCCTTACTACAGCCTTAATCCCAAGGGCCTGAGGTGGCTCTCCTAGCTTACCCAAACTCCAAGAAGCCTATGTAAGATAAGGTTTGAGATTTTCCCCAGGAACCAAACCTCACTAGTTTCCTAGAAGAGCTCAAGCTGGCTAACCAGAAGCTCTGGCTTGGAATTTTTCCTGACACTGGAGGCCTTGAATAAGATGCATGTCCAGAACAACCCTGCATAAACATTTCAGAAGCCAAATTTTGCAAAGATTATTGATGGACAATTAGAAGCTTGAAGCGCTAATCTTCCTTTCAAGTTTCATTTTGTTTTGATTTTTAAAACTGCTTATCAAGCATTTGTTCTGTGCTAAGGACTCTGCTAAGCACTTTTATATACATCATTACACTTAATCCTCACAACCCCGTTATAAAGTAGGAACAGAAATGTACAAACGGGGAAAAAACTGAATCTTAAAGTAATTTTCCCAAGTGACAGAGTTAGGATTAAGAAACTCAGATCAGGTCTGTATGCAAAATCCAGGCTTTTTTAAATCACTAGAGTCAATGGCCCCCAATCCAAACAAATATCAACATGGACAGGTTAAATACCTGGCCATTCGTAAATTATGTATTTTAGAAAAACTACTAGTTAAGAAAAATAAAGAATTATGTATTGTATGTTTGTAAATACACACACTTATCACTAGAAGGCTACATAAGAAATTACTAAGAGTCATTACCTCTACAAAGGAGAGCTATGACACAAGTAGGATGTTATACACTGGTTACATAGAATTTTGTATGATTAAAAAATAGTAACTCTGAAATACATAAAAAATGAATACAATCTTTTGACAGTTTTGACTTTTAACAATGCTTAATGCCCTGATTTCCACTGGAGCCCTGGTGACACAGTGGTTAGGCGGCTGGCTCTTAACCAAAAGGTCAGCAGTTCCAACCCTCCTCGGAAACCCTACAGGTCAGTTCTTTTGTCCTGCAGGGTTGCTATGAGTAGGAATTGACTCATAGCAATGGGTTTGGTTTTGGTTTTTATGATTCAAGGGTAGCAGAAGGGCACAGGGCCTACGAACTGGTCTTTGCAGTCTGACCTAGATTCCAAGACAGGCCCCTGCCCCAGAGCCAAGTGACCCGACTAGTCCATCTTAACTCCACAACCGATTAGAGCGACTCTCACGTTGTCAGGTGTTCCGATGCTGCTAAAGCACAGCAAGCCCCTAACTAAACGAAGTTTCTAGTGAGTCTCAGGCAAATTCCCTAATCCCTCCAAATATCAATTTCCTAGTCTATTAAATGAGATAATAATTTAAGCTGTACTCACTGTGACCATGCTACATGTCAGGCTTTGTTCCAAAGGCTTTAATTTTCACAATCCTAAGAAGCAAATCTACATTTGTTTTTCAGAATTCGTAATGAGAACTGAATAAATCACTCGTAAACTACTTTGCCACACAGAAGAACTCAGTTACCGCTGTCATTAAAATTAATTACTGGCCGATATGCAAAAAATCTATGCGTGCAAAAACGTTCATATTAAGTTAAAATTAAGGTTCCGGCAAGCTGACAAGCGTAGGCAAACAAAGAAACGTTGCCACAATCTGACCCGAACGAACGTTCTTGCTGCTTCACCCCCTCCACACACCGCACCGGCGCCAACCAGTCTGAGCATCCAGAGGAGCGCGAGGACCGCGCTGGTCTGCTCGCCTTGAGGGTCTCGGGTCCGAGCCGCGCCCACCCGGCGGCCGCGAGGAGGACGGCCTTGCTCACCGCAGCAACTCCATGCAGTAGAGGTCAGTACCCGGCGCTCCCCGCCCGCTAGTCGCAGCTAGGCTCCGTCCAGACACTGCGAGCTCTGGCAGCCGCCGCGAGCGCGCGCACAGATCCTGGGGCGGCCGGCGGCGGCACAGACCCGGGACGTAGGGCCGCAGCGGACCCCACGCCGCGCCCAGTGTGGAGGCCGCCATGCCGCCTGCGCCGCGTGCCCTTCGACCCCGCGCCGTCGGCGCCTGGCCACGCCCCAGGCCACACCCCCAGGCCACGCCCCAGGGCGATCCGCCCACCCACCTCTCAGCCGCAGGAAGCAGGCCTCTGGACGCGGCTCGGAGAAGAGCTAGGTGTCGCTGTAGTCCCTTTCGTCTGGGCTTCCGCCGCGCTCTTCGGCCTTTTTGGTAGCAGAAAAGCCCTGCCTAGTGTGGCCCATCCTGCTTGGCCTTGCTTCTTCTTACATCCATTCCAGGTCGACCCCGGAACGACTACGAGAAGTACGAGTGCCCGCTCCTGAAAGAAGTAACTGCCAAAATTACGTCCCGCCACCCCTGCGCCCCAAATCCTCCAGTGAAAGCGGAACACTTTGCAGCGTTTCTCAACAGGGGCGCTCTTGGCATTTGGGCGCAACTGAGCTATGGGGTCGTTAGGAGTCGGAATTGGCTTGACTGCAAAGGGTTTGGTTTTTCTCTTTTTGGAGCTGCTCTGGAAGGCGCTGCCCCACACGATGACGATGACGGAAGTTTGCTGTACCTGGATGTTCAGGCATGGTAACCACCGAACGCCCACCCCCATTCCCAAACGCCTCTGGTAGTGTCGCCCTGGTCAAGAACTACTGGCTTCCTTGCACGTCCGAGATAAAACACAGACACTTGAGAGGAACCAAGCCGGTATCAACCAGTACCTGCGGCTCACTTGTTGATTGATTCTCCCACTACACCTCAAGTTCCATGAGGGCATAGGGGATATTTTGTTCCCTGCATTATCCCCTTCTGGCACACTGCAGAAGCTGAATAAATGTCTGATCCTTACAGATAGCATTTGTTACCCTACTATGTGCCAAGCGTTTACATTATTTCTATTCCCTATTAACAACCCTTTAAAGTAGACGTTCTTACTTTGACTTCCAAATAAAGTAACTGAGGATTGACAGGTGACTTGTCTGTAGTCACGGAAATGGTTACGTGGCAGGGTAAGAGTCAAACTGGTCTGTGTTACTCTGAAGCTCTGTTTTGGGTGGGAAAGGAAGGAGGCCAGGCCACAGGCTAGAACCTCCTCTTCTGAGCCTCCATGGTCCATCATGAAACTCTAAGGAGTGGAAAATTCTAAATTTAAACCTGATGTTCTAGGTCCTTAAGAAGATGTATTTATCAAGGTAGGATAGTGGATATTTTGCCAGTTTGCTAGCTTGATGTAGAACTTTTAAATATGTATTCACCTATCATGGACCTCCTTTGGTACTCTTACCATTAGGCCCCTCAGATATCAAAGTTGGGTCTGATTGCCACTGTCCGATCCAAGTCAGCAACTGCATACACCTGCATCCCAGTGACACTCACCTGCCTCTAGACTTGCCCAAACTTCATGCTGTAGCCAGACTGATTCTTTCTAAAATGTACAAATGACCATGACCCTTTCCTGCTTGGTAACCTTTACTGCACAGAGGGTAAAGTTGTTTTATGATGCAGCCTCTATTTACCTTTCAGCCTCAACTTTGGCCATTTGCATTCATGACTCTGGCTTAATATTTCTGCTTAACTCCCAAGAGCATATTGTGTTGTCTGCACCTAACAACTTTGCTTTGGTTTTACTCCCTGAAGCAGCCCCTCTTCAGCCTATGAAGTAGCAGAAGCCCAGTCCTGCCGGCATAATGGACTCTTCCCTCTGGGCTTCTGTCCATTAGCTCTGACAAATACACACTGGTGTTTCCCATACCACAGATTAAACTACACCATAAAAAAAGTCACTCATCCATATCTCCGATTCTCATTTCCTGCTCAGCTGGACTTTTCCATCTGGACACCTTGCCATTACTTCAAAGTTCATTGTCTAAAAACCAAATCAAATCAATGCCTGTTGTTAATCTCTTTATTTATCTGAACAGTGTACCCCTTTTGCATTTGACCAGTGGAAACACTGTGACATCATCTTGACCATTTCTTTCTTCTATATTTAACATAAGGAGCCCTGGTGGCACAGTGGCTAAAGTGCTAACTAGACAATCGTGCGAAAAAGATTGTGGTAGTCTGCTTCCATAAAGATTTACAGCCTTCACAGTCTCAGGGAACATTTAGCTCAATTGGCATAACATAGTTTATAATGAAAATGTTCTATTCTTACTTTGGTAAGCAGCATCTGGAGTCTTAAAACATTGTAAGCAGCCATTTAAGATACTCCACTAACCCCATACCATCTGGAGCAAGGGAGAATGAAGAAAACCAAGGGCCCAAGGGAAAGATTAGTCCAAAGGACTAACGGACCATAACTCCCACAGCCTACACCAGACTGAGTCCAGCACAGCTAGATAGTACCCAGCTACCACCACCTTCTGCTCTGACAGTGATCACAATAGAGGGTCCTGGACAGAGCTGAAGAAAAATGTAGAACAAAATTCTAACTCACAAGAAAAAAGGACCAGACTTAACCAGTCTGACAATGGAAAAATCCTGAGAGTATGGCCCCCAGACACCCTTTTAGCTCAGTAATGAAGTAACTCCTGAGGTTCACCTTTTAGCCAAAGATTAAAAAAAAAAAAAAAACAAGACTAAAGGGGCACACCAACTCAGGCACAAGGACTAGAAGGCAGGAGGGAACAGGAAAGCTGGTAATAGGGAACCCAAGGTCAAGAAGGGAGAGTGTTGACATGTCATGGGGTTGGTAACCAATGTCACAAAACAGTACGTGTACTAATTGTTTAATGAGAAGCTAGTTCTTCAAACCTTCATCTAAAGTACAATTAAAAAAAAAATAACTCGTGACCAGCCATTTATGATACTCTACTAATCCCATACCATCTGGAGCAAGGGAGAATGAAGAAAACCAAAGGCACAAGGGAAAGATTAGTCCAAAGGACTAATGGACCACAACTACCACAGACTCCACCAGACCAAGCCCAGCACAGCTAAATGGTGCCTGGCTACCACCACCGGCTGCTCTGATAGCAATCACAATAGAGGGTCCCAGACAGAGCTGGAGAAAAATGTAGAACAATATCCTGACTCATAGAAAAGGACCAGACTTACTGGCCTGACAGAGACTGGAGAAACCCTGAGAGTATGGCCCCCAGACACTCTTTTAACTCAGTACTAAGTCACTCCTGAGGTTTGCCCTTCAGCCAAAGACAGGCCCTTAAAAAAAAACGAGACTAAATGGGCACACCAGCTCAGGGTCAAGGACAAGAAGGCAGGAGGGGACAGGAAAGTTGGCAATAGGGAACCCAAGGTTGAGAAGAGGAGAGTGTTAATATGTCGTGGAGTTGGCAACCAATGTCACAAAACAATATGTGTATTGTTTAATAAGAAGCTAATTTGTTCTGTAAACCTTCATCTAAAGCACAATGGAAAAAAAAAAAGATAAAATTTAACTTCTGAGAGGTTGATTTTCAGGACTATTAAAAAAAAAAAAAATTACAGCTTTGGAAACCCTATGGGGCAGTTCTACCCTGTCCTGTAGGGTCACTTTGAGTTGGAATCAATTGGATGGCAGTGGGTTTGAGGTCCCCCCGCCCCCCAACATATATCTAACTGCTTGGATTCTATCAATTCTTTTTCACTGAAATATTTACACCCATGGCAGCATTAAAAAAAAAAAAAAGTCTTGCTGCCTTTGAGGCAATTCCGACTCATAGTGACACTATAGGACAGAGTAGGGATGCCCCACAGCAGGTCCAGAACTATCTGGATTCAGTTTCTGGCTCCACCTCCTAGCATCTTTTTGACCTTCGGTAAGTTATTTACCTTTCTTGTGCCTCAGTTTCCTCACTTCTAAAGTGGAGATAGTAACAGAACCTACCATATACAGTTGTTAGAATTAAGTGACTTAATACATCTAAAGTACCTAGGATAGTGCCTGGCCCATAATAAGCACTGAACAAATTCAAATATGTAGAGAAAACAGTATGAAAGACTTTTGAAATGGATCAAAAAGGTTGCTGGGTGTCTTCAATGATAAGCTAGACATTGTCCAAGTTACCTGATTCTGTGGGATCTCTGTGCTTTTCATTGTCTTTGAGCTATTT
The DNA here is from genome assembly GCF_030014295.1 of Loxodonta africana. NCBI lineage: Eukaryota > Metazoa > Chordata > Mammalia > Proboscidea > Elephantidae > Loxodonta > Loxodonta africana. The sequence goes on along the minus strand of NC_087355.1, from coordinate 45,694,458 downwards.
TGCAACTCTGCAAGTTGTAGAATATTGACAGTAATGCAATGATCTTGTCCCTAAATATGCAAATTGCATCCACTGTTGATTCAGTGGATCATTCTCCTATGTATATTGAACAGTTCTGCCAGTTTCTAATCTACATACATGTGGTATTTTGCATACCCCCTTGAAGTGGCTGTATCATCTTACTTGTTCTGTCATTAATTAATGGAGTTAAATAGAAGTTTTGATGTGTATTCATGTTATACTTGTATGAGTCACAATTATACACTTTTTTAAAAAACTATCTTTTAACAGCTATCATAGGCCATTATTAACTTCTCTTCCATTTTATTTTCATTACCATTACCCGGCTTCACATCTTTATGATGAAATTGTTTATTTTGCTTCCTCATTAGTCTCCAAGCCTCACTACTCCAATCAACATAGTATTTTTCTATATTGAAAAATACCGCCATTTCTAGTTATCACAAATATAAATTGAAGGTGTTAGTCCAAAGAAAGGTGATCCAACCAAATGCGGAAACTATCGAACAATATCACTAATATCACATGCAAGTAAAATTTTGCTGAAGATTATTCAAAAGCAGCTTTGCAGTACATTGACAGGGAACTGCCAGAAATTCAGGCCAGATTCAGATGAGGACGTGGAACTAGAGATATCATTGCTGGTGTCAGATGGATCCTGGTTGAAGCAGAGAATACCAGAAAGATGTTTACCTGTGTTTTATTGATTATGCAAAGGCATTCAACTGTGTGGATTATAACAAATTATGGATAAGATTTCAAAGACTGAGAATTCCAGAACACTTAACTGTGCTCATAAAGAACCTGTATGAAGATCAAGAGGCAGTCCTCCGAACAGAACAGGGGGATGCTGATGGTTTAAAGTCTGGGAAGATCTGTGTCAGTGTTGTGTCCTTTCACTATACCTATTCAATGCGCATGCTAAGCAAATAATCCGAGAAACTGGACTATATGAAGAAGAAAGGGGAATCAGGATTGGAGGAAGACTTTAACAACCTACATTATGCAAATGACACAACCTTGCTTGCTGAAAGTAAAGAGGACTTGAATCACTTACTGATGAAAATTAAAGACTACAGCCTTCAATATGGATTACACCTCAACATAAAGAAAACAAAAATTCTCACAACTGGACCAATAAGCAACATCATAATAAATGGAAAAAATATTGAAGTCAAAGATTTCATTTTACTTGGGTCCAAAATCAACACCCATGCAAGCAGCAGTCAAGAAATCAAACAACGCATTGCCTTGGGCAAATCAGCTGCAAAAGACCTCTTTAAAGTGTTGAAAAGCAAAGATGTCACCTTGAAGACTAAAGTATTTCTGACTCAAGCCATGGTGTTTTCAATCGCCTCATATGCATGCGAAAGCTGGATAACGAATAAGGAAGATTGAAGAAGAATTGATGTCTTTGAATTATGGTATTGGTGAAGAATATTGAATATACCACGGACTGCCAAAAGAATGAACAAATCTGTCTTGGAAGAAGTACAACCAGAATGCTTCTTAGAAGCAAGGATGACGAGACTACGTCTCACATATATTGGACATGTTATCAGGAGGGACCAGTCCCTGGAGAAGGACATAATGCCTGGTAAAGTAGAGGGTTAGCGAAAAAGAGGAAGACCCTCAACTAGATGGATTGACACAGTGGCTGCAACAATGGGCTCAAGCATAACAACAATTGTGAGGATGACGCAGGACCAGGCAGTGTTTCGTTCTGTTGCACATAGGGTTGCTATGAGTCCGAATCAACTCTATAGCACCTAACAACAACAACAGCAGCAGTGAATCTAATAACTGCCATAATTTCAAAGTGATAATGAATGCAAACAATATATTAGATATTACAGAATGATTACGTGATATGAAAATGTCTGTGATTTCTTTTCATAACAAGGTCGTAGTTACTGCTAGTACTTCTGTGATTTTTTTCCTATATCCATAATAGAACAAAATGCTGTATTTCAGCGAACGATCAGTGAAAATAAAAATGTAATTTTTCCCATTCAGGTTCACAAGCCCTCTAGTTCTATGGACAGGCGCCTTGGGTTAAGATTCTCCAGCTTTAAGTGCACAATACAGAATTTGCACATATCACATCTGCTCACATCCCATTGGCCAGGACTTCGTCTTCTACGAGAGAGGTTGAGAAGCAATCTTTATCCCAGGGAGTCATGTACCCAACTAAAAATCAGGGGTCCATGCAAAATGGTACAGCCACTTTGGAAGACAGCCTGGCAGTTTCCTACAAATCTCAACAGGCTTGCCAAACCATCCAGCAATCATGCTCCTAGGTAGACACACAAATGTTTATAGCAGCTTTATTCATAATTACCAAAAATTGGAAGCAACCAAGATGTTCTTTAGTAGAGAAATGGATAAACTGTGGTATGTCCGAACAATGGAGTATTATGCAGCAATAAGGAAGGCTAGCCTAAGACTCAAGCTGAAAGGCCGACATGGCAGGTGGGAAAGACTGTGAAAACTCTGAATTCCTGATGACATGAACAAGTAGATGCATTTTCAGCCACTGGAGCTGCCCTTCCTCAAAACTTTTTGTTATGTGAAATAGTCCATATTTTTTACTATTTAAGCCATTTTGAGTTGGGCTGTTAATATTTAACGAAAACAGTGGTCAGGGAGGCAGCGGGAAAGCCAGGAGACAATGTCATAATTAAGTTCATATGCAATTAAGCACTCCTCTTGTTTAAACATTATGTCATAAAATTTTCCATACTGTTAAGATTGATTTATAAATATCTTATTTAATATTTTTGAATAGGTTATATATTCCTGTGGTAGATTAAATATGGCCACCATTTTTTCTTTTCTTTCTTTGTTTTGCAACTACTCCCACCAAAAGGAGCCCTGGTGGTGCAATGGTTAAGCACCTGGCTGCTAACTACCAAGGTCTGTGGTTCGAATCCATCAGCCGCTCTAAGGAAGAAAGGTGTAGCAGTCCGCTTCCATAAAGATTATAGCTTTGGAAATCCTATGAGGCAGTTCTACTCTGTACTGTAGCGTTGCTATGAGTTGAAATCAACTTGACTGCAATAGTTTACTCCCATCAAGAGGTGAAATCTCTTCCACCTACCCTTAAATCGGAGCTGTCTTTGAGACTTGCTTTGACCCATAGGAGATAAGGGAGATGACATTGTGCAAGTTCTGGAGCCTAGGCCTCAACAAGCCTTGCATCTTCTGCTTTCTCACTCTTGAACACTGTCCTGAGACTGCCATATAAGGAAGTTAGTCTAACCTACTGAAGGGTGAGAGGTCAAGTGAAGAACCGAGACACCCCACCAACAACCAGCACCTACTGCCAGGTGTGTGAGTCCAACCTGGAACTTGAACCTCTTCAGACTTCCAGCTGAATGCAACCACATGACTGGGCCCAGGTAAACCAGCAGAGGAACCAGCCAGCCAACCCACAGAATTAAGAGAAATAATAAATAATTTTTCACATACAAAATCCATGTATGTATTTTGTGTCTATACTTTTCCATTAGTTTGTCTATTGTGTATGTGTGTGTGCATGTGATTTAGGTGAAAGTTTATGGAGCAAATTAGTTTCTCATTCAAAAATTTATACACAATTTGTTTCATGGCATTGGCTGCAATCCTGCATTGTGTCAGCACTCTCCCCCTTTCCATTTCTACCCTGGTTTCACTGTGTCCATTCGTCCAGTTTTCCTGTCCCCTCCCACCTTTTTGTCTTTGTTCCTGGGCAAGTGATGCACATTTGATCTTGTACACTTGATTGATCTAAGATGCGCGTTCCTCACGTGTGTTATTGTTTGTCTTACAGGCCTACCTAATTTTTGGCTGAAAGATGAACTTCAGGAATGGTTTCAAGTCTGAGTTAGAAGGGTGTCCAGGGAGCCATAGTCTTGGGGGTTCCTCTAGTGTCTGTCAGACCAGTAAGTCTGGTCTTTTCTGTGAATTTAATCATTTTTCTCCTGCTCTGTCCAGCACCCTGTATTGTAATTCCAGTCAGAGTGGTCAGTAGTGGTAGCTGGGTACAATCTAGTTCTTCTGGTCTCAGGGTCGTGTGGATAACGGTTCTTGTGGTCCATTAGTCCTTTGGACTAATTGCTCCCTTGGGTGTTTAGTTTTTTTCCATCTTCTTTGCTCCCGGCTAGGAGGAACCAATAGTTGTATCTTAGATGACTGCTTGCAAGCTTTTAAGACCCCAGACACTACTCACCAAAGTAGAATGGAGAACACTGTCTTTAAGAACTATATTGTGCCAATTGATGTAGATGTCCCCTGAGCCTATGGTCCTTTGCCTTCAAGCCTGGGAACTTCATCCCGTGAGGTATTTGTTTTGTCTAAGAGGTTTCTCTGACCGTGCCACTTGTGCGCTCTATTGTCTATATAATACATGAGGAGAACCTACAGTCATGTATTTAGAAATTTCCACCTTCGAACCTGTATCTGCTGGTCAGTGTGTTGCCTTACCCCTTCCCTCACCTCTTTACGTATCTATCAATGTATCAATTCATAGATTATTGTTTGTTGATTCTATTGTTGCAGGATTATCTATGCTATAAAACCAAAAAACCAAACCCACTGCCGTCAAGCTGATTCCGACTCATATCGGCCCTATAGGACAGAGTAGAACTGCCCCGTAGAGTTTCCAAGAAATGCCTGGCAGATTCAAACTGCTGACCTCTTGGTTAACAGCCTTAGCACTTAACCACTACGCCACCAGGGTTTCCAGTAGTTACTATAGTTGGTTTTTATTCCTGAATTTCTCTCTTGCCTTCGTCAGGTTGTGCTGACTTCCCCCATATTATGTATTGCTTTTCACTTCACCAACATTAACTCTTGTCTTCTATCTCTTTGGTAATTTTCCCTCCCTCCTCGTCCCGTCCCTGGTAACCATCAAAGAGTTTTTTTTTTTCCTGTATGTAAACCTTTTGTTGTTACTTTGTAAAAGCTTTCTCATACAATATTTGTCTTTTTGTGGTTGACTTATTTCACTCAGCATTACACTATCCAGATTCATCCGTGTTGTGAAATGTTTCACAGATTCATCATTATTCTTTACTGTCGCACACATTCCATTGTGTGTATGTACCACAGTTTGTTAATCTCTTCATCTGTTGATGGGCACTTAGGTTGCTTCTACCTTTTTGCTATTGTGGATAATGCTGCAATGAACATGGACGTGTATATGTCTATTTGTGTCACAGCTCTTATTTCTCTAGGGTATATACCTAAAAGTGGGATTGCTGGATCATATGGTATTTCTATTTCTAGCTTTTTGAGGAAATCCCATACCATCTTCCATAGTGATTGTACCATTTTACATTTCCCCCAGCAGTGTATAAGAGTTCCATTCTCCCCATACCCTCGCCAACATTTGTTATTTTCTGTTTTTTTTAATCAGTGCCAGTAATGTTGAGGTGACATGGTATCTCATTGTAGTTTTGATTTGCATCTCTCTAATTGCTAATGATCATGAGCATTTCTTCATATGGTTGTTAGCAGCCTGAAATTCTGTTAATGCTCTAGGTTATTGTGGCTTGGACTGGGATGGTGGCAGTGAAGAGAAAAGGAGGTGGACTGAATCAATATATTAATTGGAGGTTGTATTGCTGATAGAAAGATGAGAGTGTATTGAAGAAAAGTGGAAATAGAAGATTCCTAGATTTTTGGTATGAGTAACGGGGTACAGGGGTATCTTTTCCTGAGCTTAGGGGGTGATTATGGATATTTTGGTGTATGTTTTCTGGATGATATTCTTTTGCACGTGATCCCTTTAGCAGGATCCTTAAATACAAGCTGACAGGTCCCTCAACTCTCTGCTGTTGCCCCTTGGTCTTTATTTTTAGGCCTCTTGCATTACAATGTACCTTTCTATTTTGTAGCAATGTTCTTTCTGGGTTTACAAAGTGTTCCTGAGTTTGCCCTGTGTTCTCTTTGATGTCTCCTTCCAGGGTACAAATGTGGGTCTGGGTTTCTTACTACCTCATCCAGGAGCTTCAGAAGGAGTGTCGTGTTGTGTCCGGGCACTTGAAAATCGCAAACACAGGCGGGGTACTCCTCAGGGCAATCTGTGGTTATCAGATTGTTGCAATAAGGGCCCTCAGGCAGTTGCTGAGGGCTGGTGCTGCATAACTCACCACCATCTTTTATTTCAACATAAGGGTCATCACAGGAGAACCTGGCCTAGGAGTGTGTGGCCTGGAAGAGCTAGTTTGGAACTAATCAATAAAAACATAGTCCATGGGTTTTTGTTGTTGTTGTCATTTCTGTGCAGAACAGTGCCCAGTGAAGCCTCCAGTCCTCCTTGAACTCCACAAATAGAATCAGAGGACACAGTCATCTAAACACATCAATGCAACGTCAGAGGGCCTACTACAGGGAAAGAAATAAATAAAGACTATTTCCTCTGATCCCCAGGCCCCCACGCACAGATTGACGCCTTGCATATGACTGTCCTAATGACCCAGAAAAGAAGCCTCTGACTTTCTGCCAAAAGAACACACAAAGTTGTTTCTCTGAGAGTGACAATGTCCTATGTGGAGCTGTGCACACTCCCTCCTGATTCTTCTGGCAAGTAACACAAGCCAACAAGAGAGGAGCTTCCTAGAGTTACAGACATAGTCTGTGGTTTTGAAACAGATTTTCTGGGCAAAACTAACTGATCCTTTTAGGGAAATCAGCAGTCTAGGCCTTGTAAAAGTTGCACTCCAGCCGATCCACAATTCTGTTGGGTAACCAAAGGTCACACCTGCAGCTAAATAAAATATTTGTCACTAAGTATATTTCCACTTGGCAAACAAAATACTGTGGGATTACGCTGCTCCCTCTTCCTGGAATGTCCTTGTGTGCTATATCTTCAAGGAGGCCATTTGGCCAAGATCCCAAATCCCCGGCCTTTGACCAGCCACCTACTGCCTCCCCAGACTCCCCAGAGAGTTACACGGAAGGGCAGTCCTGGCAAAAGAACACTGTTTTCCCAAACCTCTATGTAAAACCCCGGCACTTCTGGGCTTGTCTAGATCCCTTCGAAGGCAAAAAAAAAAAAAAAAAAAAGGCATAGAAAGGCAAATCCTAGAAAAATGGTGAGACCTTGATCAAATTGACTAAGCTACAACCCTAAGGCTTTCCGGAGGTTGGGGGTACAAGGGGAGCCCCAAGCTTGTTCTTGCTACCAAAAGTCCTAACGCCCTTTTCCCAACTCATGAATTTCTACTCATTCCATGGTCCCCAGTTCAAATGTCTCTTCCTTTCTAAATTTTCCTTAAGTACAGAAAAATAAGTTACTCCTTCATTTGTGCTCTTCAGCACTTTGCGTGTGTTTCTCTTTGATCACTTTTCTAGGCCTTATTGTGGTCATCTGCTTACATGTCCCTCTTCCCAACTTGCCAAAGGTAGACTCTGTCTTATTCCTCTTTTTATCTCTAGTGCCTGGTGGAGTGCTGTCTTGGTTATCTAGTGCTGCTGTAACAGAAATTCTACAAGTGAATAGCTTCAACAAACAGAAGTTTATTCTCTCATAGTCTAGGAAGCCAGAAGCCGGAATTCACAGGGTGCCAGCTCCAGGGGAAGCCTTTCTCTCTCTGTCGGCTCTGGGGGAAGGTCCTTGTTATCAATCTTCCCCTGGTCTAGGAGCTTCTCAGTGCAAGGACCCCAGGTCCAAAGGATGCACCCTTCTCCTGGCTCTTCATTCTTGGTGGTATGAGGTCCCTCCCCTCTCTGATTCTCTCTTACATACCTCTCTTAAACAAACAAACAAAAAAACCAAACCCCTTTACCATTGAATCGATTTTGACTCACAGCAACCCTATAGGACAGAGTAGAACTGCTCCGTAGAGTTTCCAAGGAGTGCCTGGTGGATTCGAACTGCTGACATTTTGGTTAGCCGTAACAATCAACCAATACGCCACCAGGGTTTCCATACCTTTCTTAGGTATTTCTTATTGACTCAAGAAACAACCTAATCCTGTAAATTGAGTCCTGCCTCATTAACATAACTGCTTCTAATTCAGCCTCATTAACATCATACCCATATGACACCCATTGCCATCGAGTTGATTCCAACTCATAAGGACCCTATAGGACAGAGTAGAACTGCCCCAAAGGGTTTCCAAAGAGCAGCTGGTGAATTCAAATTGCTGACCTTTTGGTTAACAGCCAAGATCTTTACCACTGCTCCACCAGGGCTCCATTATTAACATCACTGAGGTCAGGATTTACAACACTTAGGATAATCACATCAGATCACAAAAATGGTAGACAATCATACAATACTGGGAATCATGGCCTAAGCAAGTTAACACACATTTTTGGGGGGACACAATTCAATCTGTAACAAGTGCCCAGCATTTAGAGGTGTTCAGTGTATTGTTCTAAAAGCCACAGGTTTTGGCACTGGAGACAAGGCATTTACGTAGGGTTGTACGATTTATGCTCCATACATGTGTGCCTGGCCAAAGGGGCCAGGCAAGCTGATGTGGCTGGTATGGGGCTGGCTCTGCCTGCAGAAGGGGGTCCTTTCTCTTTGCACAGAGGCACATGCCTGCAGGGCTGCATTAGGCCAGGTGCCATAGAGGCTTACAGTTTTCCTGACTGGAAGAGCACAATCAGATCCAGCTACTTTAAGAATGGCAAAATAGGAAGAAATAAAAGTCAAAAAGAATATTTCCTTTCGTGAAAAGTTTCCACTACTCACCTAATAGTCAAGCCTTGGAATTGTCTGATTTTAGGAAACTAATCGTCAGTTATGAGTAAGAGGAACTTGAATGCATTGTGCCATTGTTGGTGCTGTTAGCTGCTGCGGAGTCGGCCCCGGAGTCACGACGACCCCACACGTGTCAGAGGGGAACTGTGCTCCGTAGGGTTTCCAATGGCTATGATTTTTTTGGAAGCAGATCTCCAAGCCTTTCCTCTGAGGCATCTCTGAGTAGACTCAAACCACCAACCTTCTGGTGAGTAGCCAAGTGCTTAACTGTTTGCACCACCCAGGGACTTCTATACTATATAATATATAATTTTTAAATATAATAAAATGATACAATTTTAGACCTGAGAAAATGTTAGTCATTTATTGATTTCAAGAAATATTTTTTGAGTGTTTCATACTGGTTATATGCCTGGTATAGACTAGCCACTAGAAAGGATAATAAAATTGTCCAAGGCCAAATACCTATTTAGTAGCAGGTTTAAAAGGGCACCCACCATACTATTCTTTCAGAAACAGGAAGAAGTAAAGTGATCAAATACAATTGCAGGTTCACCCCTTTCTCTTTTTTCCACTGTGATCTTCTTTCGTCAAATATTTTCTTTTTTTTAAATTTATTTTATTGTTGTTTTTAAGAATATATACAGCAGAACGTACACAGATTCAATAGTTTCTACATGTACAATTCAGTGGCATCAATTACACACTTCAAGCTGTGCAACCATCCTCACCCTCCTTTTCCGAATTGTTCCTCCCCCACTAATACAAATGCACTGCCCACTAAATCTCCTATCTAATCTTTCAAGTTGCTGTTGTCAATTTGATTCCATATAAAAAACCAAACCGATTGCCATTCTGACTCCTAGGGACCCTGCAGGACAGAGGAGAACTGCCCCCTAGGGTTTCCCAGGCTGAAATCTTTATGGAAGCAGATTGCCACATCTTTCTCCCACGATCCTGGCTGGTGGGTTCAAGCTGCGGTCTTTTCAGTTAGCAGCCGACTGCTTCAACCACCAGGGCGCCCTCTGATTCCATGTAGGTAGTTCTTAAAGGAGCACAATGCTCAAGGCTGACTTTCTTTACTAATTAAGCTAAACCATTGTTTGGTTTAAAGACTTCAGGGGATATTTTTGGTTTAAGGTTTAAAAATTATCTCAGGGCAATAGTTTCGGGTTGTATTGCCAATTTTTTAATGGAGAAGCTGTCATTTCTTTAGTCTTTTTTTCTCTGTCTGTTCCTACCATCTACTCGCAAGGTTTACCAAAAACCTTGATGCCATTCTGGGAACATCTCTGCTAAATGTTCCCTACGTTTGATACACAAAATCATACATATGAAGGAGGTCAATGGTAACCTGTACACAAGACTGAGATGTGGCCTGTCATAGTTGTCATATGGTTATGGTAGGTTGCGTCAGCACAAATTATGCTTCTAATCAGAATTAAAGAACTCATATATATATATCAGAGACGATTCAAGGATATCCCTATCACAGTGTCATTCCAATGCGAAAGAAAACAAATGAAGTTACAGCTCTGTGCCAGAAGCTGAAACACTTGATTTATTTCACATCCTATAATTCAAGTGCCCATGGGAGTATGTCATACCTGTGAACATCACCCCATCACCCATTCTGTATGTTGTAGGAGGAAGTAGTTAGGAGCCCAAAGGCTTCCCAATGACGTAATTTCTTCTTCTCTTTCTTCACCGCATCCTGTTCTTCCTCTTCCTCTTTGGCACCTGCCCTGGGTTGCTCTCCACCAGGGCTTTGATACAGTGTATTCTGGTTCAAACCCCTGCAGAGTTTGCATTTCTACCCAGATATACTGAACCAGAATTCACATTTTAACAAGATCCCCAGGTGATTCTTACGTGTAATAAATTTTGAGAACCAGCAGCATTAGCATCGCCTGAGTTGTGAGAAATGCAAATTCTCACCAGGAGTTGGCACAAGAAGTAACCAGTTGAAAGCCCTGCTCTCCACAACTGTACCAAGATCAGTTCAATACAGCTTATATTTAATGAGCATCTTTGCATTTGTAATTTTATACCCATGTCTAGGATGCACACCCCTTTTTCCCCTGCCTCACCCGCCTTCTTCCCAGGCAATGTGTTTTCTTAACTGTCCCTCCACTAGAGTGGGAGCACCTTGAGGAAAGGGAACTAGTCTCATACTTATTTGTATTTATCTTCTGGCTTTTATAGTGTAGTGAGTAGTTGCTCAATAAATGGTTCTTAAATGAAAGTGAATGAAAAAAGGCATGAATGAATGAATGAAACAAGGTAATGGGAGATGAAAAGAGACCTTCAATTCTATCTGTGATATTTTACTTATTTGAAAATTCTGAAGCAAACATATCAAAATATAAACATTTTCTAAATCAGGGTGGTGGATACACGAGTGTACGTTACCTTATTCTCCAGGGTATTTTGCACATTTGAAATTTTCTCTAGTATTAAAAAACCAAGGGGCTAGAGGTGATAGCAGTATGATAACATGTCTTTCTTCAAGGATCTCATCATTTAATTAGGGAATTGCTCCAAGCACACATGATTGCCAGAGTCTATTGGACTGTACATTTTAGGAAGTGACTGGCTAGATGTAAAAAAAAAAAAAAAAAAAGCAACAAACAACTCAAACTAGAAAAGCAGGGGTCAGCACTACCTATCCATGTATCAGGAATCAGGAGATAAGGACTTTTGTTATTTTTAATATGTACAGCCTCTACAAACCATGAAATATGGTCAAAGAGAAATAGATGGAACTAGGCAGCCAGGTATCGGCCAGCTAAATACCTGGGGGCTGGTAGGAAGTTTTCAGATATCTGTGCCAAAATATCTCTCATTTGCCAGTTCAGGTCAGATTCACTCCTCATTCTTCTTGGTCCTACTCTCTACCTGGAAGGTTGACCTGTACGAACCACATCAATGGATGCTTATGACCTCTGGCTTCTGGCTGGGTTCAGCTAGGAGTCAAAGGGAGGGAGGGAGAAGAGAGGTCAGGTTGCTTAATCTCCTTGTTCTCTTTTTGTGGGGTTGCCTCCGGCTGGCCATGTCCCTTTACTGAAGGTCACTGCCTGCTCCTCTTTGGGTGTTTGCTTTCGCCCTTGCTCACTATGCGTCATGAACTCTGGCCTTGCTATTCCTTACATTTGCAAAGCATGTTCCCACTACAGGGTCTTTGCACTTGCTGCTCTCTCTGCTGTTATACCCTTTCCCTAGCTTGAATTTGTTCAGTTCTCTGTTCACATGTCAACTCATCTCACCATCCCATCTAAAATAGCATTAGCCTATTTCTTTTCTCCCCTAGGCTGCCTTATTTTTCTTCATAGTATGTACCACCGTGTGACATATTATATATTTGTGTTTTTACTGGTTTAATATCTATCTTCTGCCAACTAGGATGTGAGTTCCCCAAATATGTGGGTATAATTTTACATCCATAGCATTTAAAACAGTGCCTCGTGTATAGGAGGTATGCAAACAACATCTGTTACATGAATGAATACTAAACAAGGAAATGGGCTCTCCTATATGTATTTTTTGGGAGCCCTGGTCGTACAGTGGTTAAGTGCTACTCCTTTTAACAAAAGGTCAGCAGTTTGAATCCACCAGCCTCTCCTTGGAAAGCCTAGGGGGTAGTTATACTCCGTCGGTCGCTACAAATCAGAATTGACTCGATGGCAATGGGTTTATTTTGTATATGTATTCTAAAGGAATCCCTGGGGCAGGGGGTGGGGCACAACGGTTTGAAAGTTCAAACCCACCCAGCGCCTCCACAAGACAAAGACCTGGTGATCTGCTTAGTCTAGGAAACCCTATGAGGCATTTCTACTCTGTCACATGGGGTCGCTATGAGTTGAAATTGACTCTACAGCACCTAACAACAACAACATATGTATTTTAAAATGCTAAAGTCTGAAATTTCTTTTTGCCTAATTGCAGAAAGTAAGGCTTCTCAGACATCCTTAATGTGCATATTCAGAGTCTAAAGACTGACCAGAGATCCATCCAAAATCTCCCTCACAAGCTAACAGATGGCATTCCTTTGAAAAGAGAAGAGTGGGTAGAAATACTCTGAGAAAGAATGGAATTTGGGAGTGGTAGGTTGAGAGGAGACTTGTGAGAAAGGGTGGAAGGTGAATGAGGTAAGAGTGGTCAAGCCCTGACAAAATTTAAAAGCAATGGCCTTTTTCACCAGACCTCATGATGTAAGTATGCCATTGGCTTTTAGTGGAGTTACATTGTTTTCACTACCCATTAAAAGTATTTTTAATATGAAAGCAAATTTTTCCTACTGCAGATATTAGGAGTGCCCCTCTGGTATATCTTTATTGAGTTATATTATCTGTGTACATCTTTATCAAATTATATTATCTTTCATCTGATGCACCCACTGGAAGATGAGCTCAGGGGTAAGGAGATAGGTTTTTTGCTAGCCTATATTTTTTTTATAGTCAGTCAAAAGACAAGCAGTAAATTAGAATACTCGCACCAGACACACAAAAAAGAGCTAAGAACCCTTACTTAATATGGCTTTTAGAAATTGATAAGAAGACAAATGAACCAATGGAGCAAAAGAAGTACAGATGCCACATAAATATATGAAAAGTTGTTCAACTTTACCAGCAGCTAGGAAAATGAAAATTAAAATAATTACAAAATTGCATTTAGTCCATTTGCCTGACAAAAGCCAAAAAGATTGGTAAATTCCAGGCTGCTGACACTCTCATACTTTGCTAAACCCATTGCCGTAGGGTCACTTCCGACTCATAGCAACCCTATAGAACAGAGTAGAACTGTCCCTTAGGGCTTCCAAGGAGTGGCTGGTGAATTCAAACTGCCAACCTTTTGGTTAGCAGCCGAGCTCTTCACCACTATGCCACCAGGGCTCCCATACTTTGCTAGCAGGACAGTATTTGGAACTATATGTTCAAATTCAAAACACACTTATCCCTTGACCTGGAAATCCCACTTTTAGAAATTTATCTTACGGAAAAAACAGCCCTCAAAAGGGTAGATATCAATACGGGACCAGAATTTCAATATAGGAAGGTATTGGGGTGACTGGTTTTAGAAAGGAAACCCTGGTGGTGTAGTGGTTAAGTGCTATGGCTGCTAACCAAAGGGTCGGCAGTTCGAATGCACCAGGCACTCCTTGGAAACTATGGGGCAGTTCTACTCTGTCCTATAGGGTCGCTATGAGTCCGAATCGACTCGACGGCACTGGGTTTGGTTTTAGGCAAATCAGGAATATGCTATTTCTTGTAATTCTGTGTTTGTTTTTTGTTGCTGGGCGCCATCAAGTCGATTCCGACTCATAGCGACCCCGTGTGATGCAATAAAGCTGCCCCATAGGGTTTCTTGGGCTGTAATCTTTATGCAAGCCGATTGCAAGGTCTTTCTCCCACCGGAGCCACTGGTGGGTTGAAACTGAGGACCTTTCAGTTAGCAGGTGAGCACTTAACCACTGCCCCAGCAGGGCTGAAGTTCTGAGTTTACGGAGTAAAATTACTGCTCTCTACAGAATTAATTATTAATTAAATAGCATAATCAGCATTTATCAAATGTCAACTAGGGGCAAAAGACGGTGTCTGATTCCCTGAGATTCTGTTTAGCAGATAAGTCATGAATATTTAAGAAAATACCTCTTCGGCTTCTACCACTTCCACCCCAATCTACTCTGCAATGTATGTAAAACTTTAAGATCCAAATCCAAAGGTGAACTATGGTGGTGAGAGGCCAAAAGCGTGTGCACAGGAGGGCCACGCCATACACCAAGGGCAGTAAAATTCTCAGCTTCTGCTCCTAAATTTCACCCTGCTCTCACCACCCTTTTTTGTTCCTGTCTGTAATAAGAAGGGGGGAGTGTTATTTAAAGCAAGAATTTACCACAACTACTTTCTCATATTAAAGGAGTAGTATATTTTTTTTTTATATTCAAACCCAGGGAGAATACCTCGTAGGTCCCTTTGAACATGAAAGACGGCTCCTTCTACTGGGAAAGAATTGTTTTTATTCTGCTGAATCACTCTGCATAGCAAAGTAAGATGAATCTAGAATTTTCCTTGGGAAAGGGAGAGGGTGAGAGTCAGGGAAATGGGTGGGAATGGGGGAGTATTGAGAGCGAAAAGAGGAGGCTCATCTGGAAATGCTCCCTCAACTTTTCGCTCCCTTCTCTCCTCCGCCTGCACGTTTTACATTCTTTCTGCACCATAGCCCTTGCAGCCCGCTTATGGCGCCTTTCTAGCAAGGACTCATAACCCAGATGCAAGCAGGTTGGTCAGATGACAGCTTCCAGCTTAGAGCTCCTTCAGGATTTCCTTGAGCTTTTCCGATGAAGTCCTGCTCTTCTCGGAGCAGCACCTAGCAGATAACTGAGCCAGGCAGTGGATGGGGCCTGGCCATTTCTGCCAGACAGAGGGCTCCTTTAGTGCACAGTCTTCGTTCAGAATCCAGCTTGGTCTGCATCGGGTCTGATGTCTCCCTTTGCCCATGCCTGCTTCTCTCTCCTTTGCCTTTTCAGCTAAATCTTTCCCAGGAGTCCTTGGATGTTGCAAATGGTTAACAAGCTCTACTGCTAACTGAAAAGTTGGAGGTTTGAGTCTACCCAGACATGCCTCAGAAGAAAGTCCTTGCGATCTGCTTCTGAAAGCCTATGGAGCACAGTTCTACTCTGCACCCGGGGGGTCTCCAAGGGTTGGAATTGACTCCACAGTAACTGGTACTGGTGGAAACATTCCCACCCCTATTTCAGCATCTGCTTCCTGGAGAGCCCCCACAGCTAGACACTCCTTATGTGAAACTGCTGGAGATCAGCAGGGGATTTTTTAAAAAGACTCTGAAAGGAACTATTTCTTATTTTAATTCCAAGCTCAGGGAAATAAAGCACAATAGTTGCCACTCTGTTCTCTGCAACACAATCACTGTTGAACTTCAGATGATGACTGGCTTTGTCTTGGTGAACAATTCCCAATTCCCTGAGGAACTTACTCCTTTTCTTTTTATTAAAGAGAAATGGGAAAAAAAAAAAAAAAAACACTCATATACAAATATTGCTTTAAAAAACTTGCTAACATTTATGAACAGCAGATTCCTAATTTTAGAAAGAATCTTGAAGTTTATTCTAACCAAAGCCCCCTACTTTGCATCAGATCCCATGTTGTTGTTGTTAGGTGCCACTGAGTCGGTTCTAACTCATAGCAACCCTATGTACAACAGAACAAAACACTGCGCGGTCCTGGGCCATCCTCACAATCATTGCTATGTTTGAGCCCATTGTTGCAGCCATTGTGTCAATCCATCTCATTGAGGGCTTTCCTCTTTTTCACTCACCCTCTACCCTACCAAGCATGATGTCCTTTTCCAGGGACTGGTCCCTCCTGATAACGTGTCCAAACTACACGTAAGATGAAGTCTCGCCATCCTCGCCTCTTAAGGAGCATTCTGGCTGTACTTTTTCCAAGGCAGATCTGTTCATTCTTTTGGCAGTCCATGGTATATACAATAGTTTTCACCAACAGCATAATTCAAAGAGCCCATTTAAAAAAAACCAAAAAAAAAACCCAAACCCACTGCTGCTGAGTCAATTCCGACTCTAGCGACCCTATAGGACAATCCATGATAATCTTTAATCCATCATGTATTACTAAATAACAATGTGCAATGTACATAGGGTTTCCAAGGAGTGGGGCTGGTGGATTCCAACTGCTGATCTTTGGGGCTTAGCCGTCAACTTCTTAACCACTGAACCACCAGGGCTCCACAACAGCTCGTAGGTAGTCCATAAAAGCACTTGAACTGTAATCTTAGTTTCCAGTTACAAAAGCAAACAAATAACAAAAGACAAACAGAGGTAAAAGTAACTGTGCGACTGTCTCAGGAAAAAAAACTGTTCAAGTTCCAAATGAGTATAACTTGTGTTTGTATTATTCAGAAATACTTTAAGATCAGGTGGGAACACCCTACTACATAAGCTAGCATTGAAGTTATTATTAGTATAAAAGATAACATACATTGGATCTTAGATATAATATTTACTATTTTTTTTAATGGTCTGTATTTTTCCTTTAATCTTTTCCAGTTTATCAAAAATGTTTCTTGAAGATACAGTTCTCTTTTTCAGAAAAGCCACACCCTCACCATAGGGACACTTGGCCTTTCCAATCTCTATCTGCAATCATTAATTCAACACAGTGTATGGGGGGCAGGCAGAGTGAGGGGGAGCCCATTCTGTGTTATCTTAAGAGGAGACTATTTAAAAAAATTTACGTCTGGCTTTGTCTTAGTGAACAATTCCAAATTTCCTTTAACTTTAAAAATAAAGGAGGAAATTGACATTCAAAATGGCTTTTCCGTGGGTTTAAGAGGGGGAATATATTTATCAATTCCCTTTATCTTCTGAACACTCCTTTCTCTGCCCTCTTTTGCGGCCTCTGCTGAAATTACATCTTCACTTGGCTCTTTCTCCTTTACAAAAAGGAGACGCTCAATTTCATACCCAGACCGCAACCTTCATTAATCTGCTTTCGTCTGAGCTGGCCTGGAGCTGATGAAGTTATGGCGAGATTTTTTTTTCAGCCTTTTAGGAACACTGAAGCTCCTGAACCTTTCTCTGTTGCTGCTTCGAGGATCTCTGCAACACCACCCCCCTTCTCTCCTGTGACCCACTGACCCAGTAGTTTCGCAAGGCAAGATGGCTAATGATCTAAGTCCAACTATATCTGGTTTCTATCAACACCACGGGACAGCCAACTCATCTATACAAAAGCGTGGTTTGCTACAAATTACACAAAGATGGTTGAGCTTCTCTTCTGTGGTACTAAAATTAAGACAGGGTATTTCTGAATAAAAAACAATCATTTGAATAAATTCTATTTACATACGTCTGTATGTATTTTATGTTGGTTAACAGTAATGGTGGTGCAGTGGTTACGAGCTCAGCTGCTAAGCAAAAGGTCGGCAGTTCCAATCCACCAGCTGCTCCTTGAAAACCCTTTGGGGCAGTTCTACTCTGTCCTATAGGGTCTTTATGAGTTGGAATCAACTCAGTGGCAAGGAGTTTTTTTTTTTTAGACAGTAATGGTGTCTGTGTTCAAAGCCGTGGATTTCAAAATATTTCCACATTTATAAATATACATGTGTAAATGTTACTTTAGTCTGTACCACAAATGGAAAATTGTTTTCCAGTGTATATCTTAAAGCAAACTATTTAAATGGGTATTAATCAATAATACTAATTGCTCTTTTTAGTAATAAAAAAAAAAAAGTAGCTTAGGACAAATAGAGTTCCCTTGTAAAGGGCTTGTGATTTAAACATGACATATCAAAATGGTATATATAAAAATTAGCTAAGAAAAACCTAGGCTTCAGCATTTGAGGGAGAAATTAGTCTTAGAATTTGCCCTTTCTTGCTCTTATCCAAGCTCAGGTTACTCAGTTTTTCTTCGCACAACTAAAATGGACAAGGTTTGGTGATGGTAATCTTTTTATTTATTTATTTATTAACTTTTATTGAGCTTCAAGTGAACATTTACAAATCAAGTCAGACTGTCACATATAAGTTTATATACACCTTACTCCGTACTCCCACTTGCTCTCCCCCTAATGAGTCAGCCCTTCCAGTCTCTCCTTTCGTGACAATTTTGCCAGCTTCCAACTCTCTCTATCCTCCCATCCCCCCTCCAGACAGGAGATACCAACACAGTCTCAAGTGACCACTTGATATAATTAGCTCACTCTTCATCAGCATCTCTCACCTACCCACTGTCCAGTCCCTTTCATGTCTGATGAGTTGTCTTCGGGGATGGTTCCTGTCCTGTGCCAACAGAATGTTTGGGGACCATGACCGCCGGGATTCCTCTAGTCTCAGTCAGACCATTAAGTATGGTCTTTTTTATGCAAATTTGGGGTCTGCATCCCACTGATCTCCTGCTCCCTCAGGGGTTCTCTGTTGTGCTCCCTGTCAGGGCAGTCATCGATTGTGGCCGGGCACCAACTAGTTCTTCTGGCCGGGCACCAACTAGTTCTTCTGGTCTCAGGATGATGTAGGTGTCTGGTTCATGTGGCCCTTTCTGTCTCTTGGGCTCATAGTTATCGTGTGACCTTGGTATTCTTCATTCTCCTTTGCTCCAGGTGGGTGGTGATGGTAATCTTTAATCCATAACAATGTACCTTCTCAATTATTAGCAAAACATTCACGGCCTGTGATGAGGGAGAGGAGTGGGTGAGAGGGAGCAGAGTGGGAAGACCATCTTGCCTGGGCCCCAGATTTATAAAGGGTGGTAAATTCAGGCTTTTGACATTACCTGCAAGGGAGGTTATTATACAGGGATACTCTGCAGGCATAGAAAGAAGACTATCTCATCCAAATTTAAATTGAGATCCGTAATAAATGGCCTTTAGTATACCATGGATTTTAAAAACTGGATATTTTAATTACCTTCTGACTAGCACAATTATTTTTTCTTTTCTTTTTTTTTTTTCTGTTAAAGGGATTAATTTAGCAAAATGTAAACATTCAAAACAGCACAATTTTTTGAACCTCATTTTAGCACTGTTAATTTTTTTTAATATACTGGCGCCTCAAAAATAACGGAGCCAGCCTGAGTCTCTCCCAGCTGTTGAAAAAGCCTAAAAATATCTGGTTAGAGTGCAAATATTTAAATGAAGTACCAGGAACATTTTCATGTAAGTCCAACAAACCAAGGTCTAAGAAATCTGGAAAGAAGGAGATCGTATAGACAAGAATAAGTTATATATTTCAAATAAGAACTCAATGCATACTTTCAAAAAATTTTTTTATTATGATAAAATACATATGGCATAAAAGTTGCCATTTTATCCATTTTTAAGTGTACATTTCAGTGGCATTAATTACATTCACAACATAATTTAACCATCACCACTCTTTCCAGAACAATTTCATCATCCCAAACAGAAATTCTATCTATTAATAACTACCCCCCTTTCTCCCTCCCCAAACCCTTGGTAGCCTCTAATCTATTTTCTGTTTCTAAGAATTTGTTTATCCTAGATATTTCATTAAAGGAGTCCTAGTGATGCAATGGTTAAGCACTTGGCTGCTAAACAAAGGTTGGTGGTTCAAACCCACCAGCAGCTCCATGGGAGAAAAGACTTCGCAATTTTCTCCTGTAAAGATTACAGCCTAGAAAACCCTATGGAGCGCTCCTACTCTGTCCTATACGGTTGCTATGAGTTGAAATTGACTTGACAGCACACAACAAAAACAGATATTTCATATAAGTGTACTCATACAGTATTTGTCCTTTTCTGTTTGGCTTATTTCATTCAGCATAGTGTTTTCAAGGTTTATCCATGTTGTAGCATGTATCCAAACTTCGTTTCTTTTTATGGCTGAATAGTATTCCATTGTACAGATATACTACATTTTGTTTATCCATTCATCTGTTGATGGATACATGAGTTATTTCTGCCTTTTGGCTAATGTGAATAGTGGTACGATGAATATTGATGTACAAGTATCGCACCTATTTTTTTCCTCTGTATTGAATTTTATGGAATCCAAGGAGTCTTTCAGTCTTACTATTCCAACATTTTAATGCACATTTAAAATATACAATATTTCCACCCTTTAAAGCATGCCTTCTCAGTCTGAAATCACTAACTTAAATTGGCAAACTTGTAGAAATAGTATGTGTGTGAAGTTGCAAATGTGGCTCAAGCAGAGTAAAGTGCATAATGAACAAGGGTACTTGGATACCCCAGGTCTGGAGTACTAAAACAAAACCTGATTTATAGAGATTCTTTGACAGGCAAGTCATCTGAAAATGCCTCAAAGGAGAAAAGAGTGACAACTAAAACAATAGGAAAGTCAACTTTCATGAGTCAGACAGGAAGGTTAATTCTGGTGGCAGGTCAGCAGAAGCCATTATTTGAATTATAAATATCTTAAAAGAGAACTTCTTCCTCTTGTCTGCCCAGTTCCTGAAACTGCATTATCTCCTTTGGAAGTATTCATCGTTATGTCAGCAAATTCAATGCAGAGTTTTACGCACAACCAGTTTGGTACTTCTTAACAGTCTAAAACATGAAGCTTGGTGTCCAGTTGGGGTGAATAAACTATATCTTTGAGAGCAATAAAAATATACCATTCCTGACTGTCTCAGATATCTAGTGCTGCTATAACAAAAATACCACAAGTGGATGGCTTTAACAAGCAGAAATTTATTTTTTCACAATTTAGGAGGCTAGAAGTCCAAATTCAGGGTGCTGGCTCTAGGGGAAGGCTTTCTTTCTCTGTCAGCTCTAGGGGAACGTCCTTGTCTCTTTAGCCTTTATTCCTCGGTTCCTTGGAGATCTCCATGTGGCTTGGCATCTCTATCTTCCCCATCTCTGCTTATCTCCCTTGCTTGTTTATATCTTAAAAGAGATTGATTTAAGACACACCCTATACTAATCCTGTCTCATTAATATAACAAAGAAAACCCATTCCCAAAGGGAATTATAACCAAAGATATAGGGGTTAGGATTTACAGCATATATATATATATTTTTTGGAGGGCACAATTCAATCCATAACACTGACTAAGGGCATTTAGAAAAGAATAGGGGTGGGAGGAGATGATACAAAGGGCACCATGTAAAAGGAGTTTGAGTCTGAATTCTTCCATCTATGCTACAAGGTTAATGTATTCCTAATGGTCTTAAATCAGAAGCCCTAGTGGTGCAGTGATTAAGTGCTTGGCTGCTAACTGAAAGGTCTGCAGTTCAAACACACCAATGGCTCCATGGAAGAAAGATGTGGCAGTCTGCTGTAAAGATTACAGCCTTGGAAACCCTATAGGGCAGTTCTATTCTATCCTATAGTGTCACTATGAGTCCGAATTGACTCAATGGCATCAGGTTTGGTTGGTCTTAACTCAAGTGCTTAAAACAAAGGCACAACAAAAGGAAGAAGGCTCTTATCATCAGTTCTATTCTGAGGAGCCCAGAGTTCTCAAAGCTACAATTCAATCTGGAAGTAATGGTGGCCCTAATTGTAACTTTCTGGGATTCCACAAAGGGCAAGTAGAAGGAGATTAAAAAATCCACAAGCGGTATTCCAAAGGGGGATGTAACAGACACACATGACTAATGTTTGTTTCATAATGACAAGAAATAAACTTCAAAGGAAAGCCTTGGCTATAATGTGGAGAATGAGTTGGAGGGGAGGTAGAGACCCAGCCATAAGCGACTGTGGAAGTCCAAGTGAGAGAAATGAGAGCAAACACTAGGTTGGTGGCCATGGAGATGGACAGCAGTGAAGATGTGAAGTGTTATTTAGGAGGCATAACTGATAGGACTTAGCAGTGCATTGAGCATGGGGGATGGGAAAGAGCCAAGTACAGGATGACGTCTAGGTTTTATATTTGAAAAATAAATAAGGTCTTCACTGAGGTGGGAAAACATGGTAGGCCAGGTTTGGGGAAGATCAGGAATTTGGCCCTTGACAAATTGAGTTTGAGCTGATATTTGAAACAGGCTTGCCTAGGGTTAGGGTTTTCCCAGATGGCATAAAACTGAGGCACAGAACAGTTCAAGGCTGAAGAGACAAAGGCCACCGTAGAGTGACTCCTTACCAAGCAGCAGTTGGAGGGTCCAGGGTTCAGGCTGGGTCCAGGGCTAGGAGCATATAGCATTGCTGGATGCTACACACGCTTGTCCGGAAGCCTTCTTAAAACGCCATTCCTATCAGGCCCCTCCCTTAGAGCTCACCAATTTAAATATAGACTGCTTGCATTAAGGCCTTCCCCATCAGGGCCCTGTATTAATTTCCAAGGACTGCCATAACAAATGACCACAAATGTGGTAGCTTAAAACAACAGAAATTTATTCTTTTTTAGTTCTGGGGCCAGGAGTCTGAAATCAATGTTTTGGCCTCCCTTTGGAGACTGTAGAGGAGAATCCTTCCCTGTCTCTTCCAGTGTCTGGTAGCTGTTGGCATTCCTTGGCTTCCTTGGCTTGTGGCCCCATCCCTCTAATCTCTGCTTCCATCTTCACACTGCCATCTCCTCTGTGTCTCTTCTCCATTTTGGTCTGTCTCAAATCTCCCTCTGCCTATCTCTTATAAGGACAATTGTCATTGGATTTAGGGCCCACCTGGATAATCCAAGATGATCTTATCTCAACATACTTGTCATGGATTGAATTGTGTCCCCCCAAAATGTGTGTCAACTTGGCTAGGCCATGATTCCCAATATTATCTGATTATCCACCATTTTGTCATCTGATGTGTTTTTCTATGTGTTATAAATCCTACCTCTATGATGTCAATGAGGTAGGATTAGAGGTAGTTATGTTAATGAGGCATGACTCAATCTACAAGATCAGGTTGTATCTTAAGTCAATCTCTTTTGAGATATAAAAGAGAAGTGAGCAGAGGGATGGGGGAAGAGAGGCCTCAAACCACCAAGAAAGTAGTGCCAGGAGCAGAACACATCCTTTGCACCTGAGGTTCCTGCACAGAGAAGCTCCTAGAACAAGGGAAGATTGATGACTAGGACCTTCCTCCAAAACCAACAGAGAGAGAAAGCCTTCCCCTAGAGCTGGTGTTGGCGCTCCTTGGAAACCATACGGGGCATTTCATAGGGTCGCTACAAGTAGGAATCAACTCCATGGTACTGTTTTGTTTTTTTTTTAAGCTGGTGTTCTGAATTTGGACTTCTAGCCTCCTAGTTTGTGAGAGAATAAATCTCTGTTAAAGCTATCCATTTGTGGTATTTCTGTTATAGCAGCACTAGATAACTAAGAGAATCCATAATTTAAAAATTACATCTACAAAGGCCTTTTTTCAAACAAGGTAATATTCACAGATTACAGGGATTATATGTGGGCATATTTTTGGTGGGGCTGGGCGGGGAGGGGGGGCACCATTTAACCTACTGCAGGCCCTAAGACACCACTATAGACACGTTTCTGTCTCCTGCTCCATCTGCTCCTCTTGGTATAGCTACCTGGTGCTGAGCCAAATTGAACCACATGACGTATTACACACATCTCTGTTGTTTATCCACCTCTGTGCCATTACTTATGTATTTAGCTTTTCCAGGAACATGACATAACTAACTCCTTTATCAGTGTTTCTATGGCACTTACTATATATCTTTACTACAGTCCTTATCACATTTTATCGTAATTGTTTACATCTGTAGAGGGTATCTGTTTTGCTCATCTGTCCAAGAGCCCTTCCTCCGTGGCCACTCCCTTCCTCTGGTAAGAGATCTGCCCTGAAGTTAGAGAACTGCCCCTCCTTCACTCATTTTGGATCTGGTGTAACTCTCAAATATGTCCTCAGGACCCCCTGCCTATAATGGTGGGCACATAACCCAAGCCAGGCCAATCGGTGTCTCTTCTCAGGATTGTATACATGGAAAATGAAAATATCTCTCTTCCTTTGGGTCCACCAGCTGACACGGTATAGAACAGAAATTGTCTGTGGCCAGTTTCCACAACATGACTTCTAACCACTATCACATAGAAGAACCCCAATTGTGATGAGAAGAGAAGACCCAAAGAGGGGTCACATTATTTGAGCCCCCAGATTCACTTATTCCTGAAGCAATCAAGTACTTCTTTTACTTAAGCTGGCATGAGCTGGTTTCTCTTATTTTCCCCCAAAAGGGCTGCAGTGAATCCACATTGTTAGGTCTTCCACTAGACTCTAGCTCCACAAGAGCAGAAACTTTGCATGTTAAGTAAATGTTGAAATCATAACCATCATTCCAGGTCCAATTCAAATTTCATTTACTTCTGTAAAATTTTTACTGAACCCCAAACCAAATGAAATCCTTCCCAAAGCTCACCCTAAAGCAATAGTCTGTAACTCCTGGCGGCATTTTATTAATTCTACTTCTTGTTTTAAATGGTGTTTTGACCATCTCTCCCTACTAGATAATAAGTAAGTTAGATGCAGAGTCTAAGTCTGCATAGTAGATGGTCAATAAAAGGCAATTGCTCTAAATTGGACTTCTATGCGCCTGTCAGTGATTGTGTGGAGGATAAAAGAAAGATCACTTAAACTCAGTTTCTACTCTTGGGCACTCACAGAACATTTTCAACAAATAATGTTATGAATCGCCTTCACCTTGAACAGAAAATGAATAATAGAGAAGAAAGAAAGTAACATATATCCTTTAAGTAGAAACAAACCTCTAGACTGACAGCAAAAGATGTTTTTATCTGGAAGTGTCAAAAGAATGTGGAACAAGCATAGAAACATTTTATAAATAGATCAGGAACAAAATATACTGGAAATATAAAACCACTCATAAATAAAGTCAAACACAACCTTTCCCTGAGCATAGTTTAACAACTGTAGGAGTCACTAAATCCTCTTTTCATTGTCTTCAAACTTCTTTCCAACTAAATAAGGGTCAGTTAATGTGATCCTCCCTTGTGTCTAAGCCTGGGTGAACACAATGGCTATAAAGTGCTCTGTTACTCCAGAGAACACTGGATGAGGCTTACATTGTTCCAGCTGTTCCAGCTCTGTGTTAAATATGGCAGCCGAACTTGGTTCAACTCTGAGGCTCCCAAGGCACCCCACACAGAGCCTTACAATCCGCAGATGTTCTGGGAATATATGTTGAATGAGTGATGAATGACTCAAATCAAATCTCCTCCCCCAGTGTGTGAGCAGATCCAACTTCCTTATATTGCCTCTAAAAAAAAAAAAAAATTGCCTCTAGCCTCCTTCAAATCCTTACGAGCCCAATCCTGTACAGCGAAATTGAAGCAGAAGTTTTTGCCAGAGTTCAGGAACCTTAGTCTAATCTCTGGGTAGCCTTGGGGGATCAGGCAAAAAACATCTGGGCAATAATGCCAAAAATGATTATGTCATCTCAGCCATAATAGCATTGTTCAGTGTCCTCAGTCACCTGAAAGCTTTCTTGTTGCAATGAAGATATGGAGAGGCCAGCTGGCTGGCTGCTCGGTAAAACGTCACAGTGTAGCATTATCAAGATGGGACACCAAAGTTTCAGGACCTGGTACTCAACTTTTCTGGATCAGAATCTTGATTAAACCAGCCCTTTCATGGTCAAGTTCTGGTAAACTGAGTTACACTCTCCCAAAACCCTTTTCAAGGGGTGAGAAATTCAATCAGTCAGAAATTCAGTCCTTCCACCTTAGGGAAATAAATACAGAAACAGCTTTGTGCACAAAGGTGAGGGAATTTTCTTTGTGCTTATTACGTTATACCGTTTACATAGTTTGGATTTTTTTTTTTTACATGTTTTACTTTTATATTGATTTTATATTAAAATTACTGCAGCAAATAATTCATCTGTAAGACCAATTTTGGGTTCCATGAGAGCAGAGACCACATTTCCTTCACCCTTGCCACTGTATCTCTAGCGTGTAGCCCAGGGTCTAAGACATTGTAGATGCTAAATAAATACTTATGAATGAATGCGGAAATGAGTGCCATTGCTTCTGTCAATCTATGCTAATTTTAAAAGTGGCCATGGTCACATAAATCAGAGAAATGCTGGACTGGGTTACCGAATATCAAAGTCTCTAAACACTGTATAGTCTAGAGTTTTCCAACTTGCAAATAGTGCCGGTTAGTGGTTTGTACAATCAGTGTCATGACTAGCGTTTAAAAAAATAAAAAGAATGGAAGTTAGCAGAAGAACACCAGAGCGCATTTAATAAGGGCATTGTTTTCGGAAATTTTGCTTCCGTTTTACACACACGCACACACACACACAAAACGTGGTGATGTAAAATGTATTTCCTAACTGTGGGTTGTGGTCAAAAAGTTTGAGACCCACTGATCTAGTCTAACTCTCTCTCTCTCTCACACATACACACCCTGTCCTCTAACCATAACAAACCACTTTCAGTTCCCTAAAGTACCGTGCTGTTGTATACTCCAGAGCACTTGGCATTTATTATTCCCTCTACCTGGAATGAACTTGCCCTCCTTGTCTACCTAGAGGGCCTTGGCTAACCCTTCAAGATGTTGTACAGTTATCCTGCCTATGAACTTTCTGTGACCCATCTGAGCAAAATCAGACTCCCTCCTTGTGCTGCCACCTCATCTGCCTCCTAACTTAATCACAGCACTGGTACCCTGGATAAGTGGTCACTTCCGCAGGTGTCTGCCTCTTCCGCTAGAGTCTGGGCTCCTGAGGGTAAGGACTTTGGGATACTCGCCTTGGAGATCCCCCACGAAATGCCTGTAGCACTCAGTACATGATTGTTATATAATTTCAGGAAAAAGTCTTTTAAAAGAATAAGGCAGCTGTTTACATAATGAAATAAAATAGTATCCAAGTTTAGGCATTAAGTGAAAAAAAACCAAGGTGCAGTGTAGTAAGCATTATGCATACCCAGATGTGTGATTTTGTGTGTGTATGTGCATATGTGTATTTGGTTGCAGAGAATATCTTTGAAAGAACACAAAGAAAACTGGTAACAACGGCTGCCACCTGGGGACAGGGATAGAAGGGAGGCTTGGATTTCACCGTATGCTTCTTGTACCTCTTGATGTTTGTGCTGTGTATGTGGGTTACTTAGTTATTATCTAGTGCTGCTATAACAGAAATACCACAATTGGATGGCTTTAACAAACAGAAATTTATTCTCTCACAGTTTGGGAGGCTAGAAGTCTGAATTCAGAGCACCAGCTCCAAGGGAAGGACTTCTCTCTCTATTGGGTCTCGGTAAAAGTTCTTGTCTCCTTTCAATATCTGTGGGCCTGGCGTTCCTGGAAGCTCTCTATGTATCTTGGTGTCAATCTTCCCCTGGGTCTAGGAAGTTCTTAGTACAGGGACTCCAGGTCCAACAGACACGCTCTGCTCTCAGCTCTTCTTTCTTGGTGGTAGGAGGTCCCTATCTCTGGTTGTGTCTCTCTCCTTTTATCTCTTGTAAGATAGAAAGTATGACTCAAGTAAGGGCATGACTTGAATAAGGGTGGTAAGGGTGGAGACTGGGGTAAGGGTGGTGACTTGAGTCTCACCCTCTAGTAAGGCAATGACTCAAGATACATCCCACCCTAATTCTGCCTCATTAACATAACAGACAACTCACTTCCATAACCACAGGCACAGAGGCTAGGATTTACAACACATCACAAAATGGAGGATAGTTACATCAGATCACAAAATGGAGGAAAATCACACAATACTGGGACTCCTGGTCTAGCCAAGTTGAGACCTATTTTGGGGTAGGGGGGACACAATTCAGTCCACAATGGTTAAAAAAAAATTTTTTTTTTTTACCTACCATTAAAATCAATTACATTGATAAATATCCCTCCAAAGTATTTTTATAGGCAATAAATATGAGAAAAGCAAGATTTATGGCTTCCAAATATCCTATAATGCAGAAAGACAGGATTGTTTTTTCTTGACTAATAAAAAAGAGCCTCTATTTTCTGTGAAGCTTAAAGATAAGCCTAGGCTTCTGCTGATTTAACAGGAGAAATTGCAGCTTCCTCTACCTCGCAGAACAGCCCAGGTGTGACAGGCAGACTGGGGTGGGTAGAAAGTCAGCTTCCGAGAATTAAGCAAACCTCCAATCTTTACGGAAAACCGCATATCCTTAGTGAGGCCTGACCTATGAATACTCAGCAGTTGTCAAAGAAGGCAATTGTAGCAAAGGACAATTTAAGCTAATTTTGCACCCGCTTGGAGAATAAGGTTCTTCTTCGGCCAGACCTCTGGCTGGGTTCTCCAAGTTCTTTGCCTCGTTAAAAATATTCTTTTATATAAGCCTAATTGTCAAAATTAAAAAAGTTGCTTATTACAGACCGGGGTTCCTATGGCAACAGTAAAATAAACACCAAAGTGTCTGAAGCATCGAAAAAAATAATATACACTAATAATAGGTAGCCCTGTGAATCCTTTTAATAAAAGACAACTAATTGAGAGCCGGTGACTCTACATGCTGTAACAAGAACGGCTGCGGAGATCTGCACACTTCTTAAAACCCAGCGGCATCCTCTGTTAAAGTCACTGAAATGATTGTGAGTCAAAAATATATTCATGGCTACTTTAGTAATACCATCACAATGTCCCAAACATATCTGTTAGTAGATCATTTCGCCCTTTTACTTTACATGCTTAAAAATCTGTCTCTTGTGTGGTCTCTCTCTTTCTCTCCTTTTTTTTTTGTTTTGTTTTCTGAAGTACCCAGTGAATTCCTGGCAGGACCGAGCTTGGCACCAGGCCAGCACCTGCCTGTGGCTGAACCAGCGGCCCTGTGTGAACACACAGGCAACGTGCTCCCTTCTGCAGCAGCATCCGCCATGTTCTCTCCTCAGAATGGAGGATGAACTCCAAAGAGGAGGGCCTGAGATGGGCCAAATCTTTTCTTTATTTTTTTGGGAAGCACAGTGTTAGTGCTGATTTATTCTATAATTGGGGGAAGAAAAGGATGACCTTTCTTAAATACCAACAGACGGTAACAGACCCTCTGCAGCGTTAGTATTTTTCATTCCAAAGACAGCTCTTCACAGTATGGAGGTTGAGTTATAAATAGGACGACCATACGTTTCAATTTGCTTAGGAGAATCCTAATGTTTGGCTGTTGTCTGAACATTCCATTTGTTTTTGTTTTGTTATCATGGTGACAATATATGCAACAAAACATACACCAATTCAACAATTTCTATGTGTACAATTCAGTAACGTTGATTACATTCTTCAAGTTGTGCAATGAGATGAGATGGGCCTTTTCTGATTTATGTTGTCCGAATTTTCTTCCCTTGACTTACTGTAATACAAACAGCATAAGCCTTTCTACTTTCTTTGCATCTTGGGTAACACCGCACAACGTATTTAGTGTCCCAGGGTCCACAGGAGAGCATGGTTTACCTCACAACTTTCTTGAGACCATCACTTACTGGTGGGAAAGTTGAATTAGTTCTTCCCAGTCCCTATCCAATCCTGCGATGCTAGCTAGATAAAAGGCAATAATGATTACCCCTTGTTTACAATGAGAAATGAAGAATTCCCATCCAAATGTCCCACTTTAGTACTTATTAGCTGAACACATGAAAATACAGTTACAGTCAACCTGACAGCAATAACAGACTTAGATATATGTTATGGAAGGCATGATTAACTCCAAGTGTACCAAGCAGTTTCTTAGACAAGATGTATGATTCTTGTCCTGGTTTCAGAAGAATTACCAGGAAGTCACATGTGGGCATAGGAGGGACTGAAGGAGAAAGGGCATTTCCAAGAGACCAGCATGAGATTCATTGTATTATGGCTGGCTGTTGTTCTGAGGCATGGGACTGTGTCGTGTTGAATCTACCATGCCTGGCAAGAGGGTCAGTTGAATTGAATGTGATGAATTTTGGTCATCTGGGAAGAAATAAGAGGTCCCTGGGTGGCACAAAAGATTAAGTGCTGGTTTACTAGCTGAAAGGTTGGCGGTTTGAATCATCCAGAGATACCTCAGAAGAAAGGCCTGGCTGGCAATCTGCTTCGGAAAGATCACAGCCATAAAAACCCTATGGAATACAGTTCTACTCAGCAACACATGGGGTCACCATGGGTCAGAATCAACTCAACAGCAATTGGTTTGGTTTTGATTTAGGAAGAAACGGGAGTCCTTAGGTAGTGTAAACAGTTAATGTGTTCAACTGCTAACTGAAAGGTTGGAGGTTTGAGTTCACCAACAGGCTCCTCAAAAGAAAGTCCTAGAGACCTCCTGAAAAATCAGCCTTTGGAAACCCTATGGAGCACAGTTCTACTCTGACACACATGGGGTTGCAATGAGTTGGAGTTAACTCAACAGCAGCTGGTAGGAAGAAACAACCCAAAGGGAATTAGCAATACAGCCTGGAACACTGGCAAGAAGCCAGGGCTGGAGATCCTATTTAAGAGTAGAAGCCATAGCTGAAACTGGAATGGTGGAGGAGTTCTTGAAGGCAAGGGTATACTGATCAGGTCACTGATCTATTGAAAACGCTGAAGTGGCTTCCCAATGCTTTAGGGATAAAGTTCATGATTTTAAACACGGTCTGCAAGCCCCTGAATGGTGTGCCTCTGTTTACTTTTCCTGTGTGCCCTTCTCCCCACTACTCATTGTGTTCTTGCCATACTGGTCAGCTCTGATCCCTCAGATATACCATGCTCTCTTGCCTTAGGACCTTTGGACCTCCTATTTCCTCTGTCTGGAATGCCAATGACACTGTTAGACAGCTATTGCTACATAACAAACACCCACAAAATCTCAACAGCATGCAACAATCAGTATTTTTTTCTTGGTCATGCATTTGTGGGTCAGCTGGGATTCAGCTTATCCGGGCTAGGCTTGGCTTTGCGCTGTAGGTTTTGTTCAGGTCTGTCTCTCATTCTTCTGGGACCAGCAGGCTGAGACCTGGGGAATGCTCTTCTCTTAGTGGAAGTTTGAATCTCCCCAAGGGGCAAGTAGAACTACATACCACCTCTGAATGCCTAGGATCAGAACTACACAATTCTACCCACATGCTGTTGGTGAAAGCAAATCATATGGCCAAGCCTAACATCAGTGCGGTGGGGAAATACACTCCTCAGTGCAGGGGGAGAGAGTATTTGCTGAATAAAGTCTGATCTACTACATTTTCCTTCTACCCTCCACTCCTCTAACTTTGCCTCAGTATTCCTATTCATGGTATATGTCTCATCTTAAACATCACTTTCCTGGGGGCCTTCTCTGACCTCCTCCTCCCCCGCTAGTTTGGCTCCCACTATTTGCATTTTCCTATTATGACACTCATCACATTTGTAATTGTTTATTTAATTTCTAGATCTCCCTCAGTATCTGTTAACTATTGCTGTGTTACAAAGCACCTGGAAATTTAGTGACTTAAAACAACAACTATGTATTATTTCCCATTATTCTGTGGGTTGGCTGGGCACTTCTTCAGCTGATCTTACCTCGTTTCACTCACGCAATTGCCGTCAGATGATGGCAGTAACAGCTGCCAGATCCAAGATGGCCTCACTCAAATAACAGGAGATGAGTGCTGACTGATGGCTGAGGAACCTCAGTTATCCTCCATGTGGCGACTTATCCTCCAGTGGGCTAGACCAACATTCTTATGTGGTGGTCGCATGGCAACATTCCAAGAGAACAAAGGTGGAAGCCTCAAGGCTTCTTACAGCCTAGTCTCGGGAGTTTTACAACATCACTTCCACCACATTCTGTTGGCCAAGTCAAGTCACAAGCCCAGGCCAGATTTAGAGGGTGGGGAAAGAGATTATACCCCTTGATGAGCAGAACAGCAAAGTCATATTACAAAAGGCATGGTTCCAGAGACGAGAGGAATTACTGCAGCCACCTTTGCAAACAATCTACAATACCCCCAAGACCTTAAACTCCTTGTGGTTTGGGGGTTCTGTTGCTCTTGTTCTCATCATCAACATTCAATAAATGTTGCCTATTACTAGGCCTGTTTTTCAAGGCAAGAGAGAAAGGGAAATCAGAGAAGATGGTGAAAGATCAGAGAAATACGAAAGAACCAGAAGAATAGTTGAGTCATGTAGGCCGAAAGAAGAGAGAATCTTGGACAAAATCTTTGAAGATCTCAAGGAGGATGTTTTGAGAAATGGCCATTGAATTTGACAATTGTTAACCGACACGTGGAACCGTTTACAACATGGAAAGGATTGAGATTGACTTCAGGGAAGAAAAGAATGCTGGCCAAGGAGGACTTTAAGTTCTTACCATATATTTCTATTGCTTGAAAGATTCATCCTAAAAATATATCCATGTGTAAATTTTCTAATGTGTAGTATATTTTAAAGAAAGAAATTAGAAATCCTCTCTGGACTCATGTATGTATATTAGCCACATAAAGCTAATTTCCAAAATGTGAAAATAACTCATATCCCCACATTCCCACTTCATCATTCTGACACCAGCCATTCATGTGGCACTTTCTCTCTGACCCTGACTACTCACCTGCCAGCCTCTCTGCTGGTTCTCACTGCCCGCTGTGGGTTCAATAATTTGATGATGCACACAACTCATGGAAACTATCACCTATACTTACAGTTCCCAATTTATTTAACCAGAAAGAATACAAGCATAGAGATGTATCAGGCAAGGTCTGGGAGAGTTCCTGGCACAATTGGGTTTCCATTGTCCCCAGGGATACACATTTTCCTGTGCATAGATGTTCTCACCAAATCAGGAGACCTCCAAAGAGAGCACTCCAAGGTCCCAGGTTCCCTAGTCACAGGGACTTCAATGAATATTCATGATTTGGGCCTTCAATGCATAGTTATGATCTATCCAATAAATGAATATGCATGACTGCATCATGCCGCCTCCCTTCCTACGTTAGTTCTGCAGATGTGGGGCCTGAGTAGCTGCTACTTGCCTGGCTATTTCAGAAAGACAACGAGCACCTAGATTGCTCAGGCTATTTTCAGAAACCAGAGTAAAAGGGCCAAACTAAGTTCTTTGTCCCATAGCCCTCCAACCCTACCTCCTGGAAGTAACCACTTCTAAAGTTTTAGTGCACACTCTTCTACATTGCCAGGGAGTGCAAAATGGCACGATTCCCATTTTTGGCAATTTGGCAAAACACTCAAAATTACAAATGCAATAAATTGTACCCAAATAAAGTCGTTTCAAAAGTTACAAATGCATAAACCCTTTAGATACACTCACACACATGCAAAATGGCACTATGTACAAGGATATTCCCTGCAGCTTTACTTGTTACAGGAAAAGTCTGGAAGGAATCCAAGTGTCTTCCAATAAGGGCCTGGTTAAATAAACTGTGCTATAGCCACACAATGGAATCTCATGCTGCTGTAAAAAAAGAATGAGGAAGCTCTCCTTGTACAGATATGGAAAGGTTTCCAAGATAGATAAGAGGCCAAACCAGGTGCAGAGCAGTTGTTTTGCTTCTTTTACATAAGCAAGGAAGAAAGAGAAGAATATATATATATATATATATTGCTTATATTTGTATAAAGAAACTCTGAAGAGATAAGAAACAAATAGAATTTGTTTTCTAGACAGAAGGGTGTGGATAGGACCAGGGTGGGACTGTTCTAGATTATTTTCTCATTTATATATACAATCTCATTAGATCCTATTATAGACTGACTATCCCTTAAAAAGATCCCTTGAAGTCTTAACCCCTGTAACTGTGAATGTGACCCTGTTTGGAAATAGGAACTCTGAAGATGTTATCATTTAGGTTAACTTGAGGTCATACTGGAGTAGGGTGGGTCCTGATCCTATATAACAGGTGTCCTTATAAAAGTGGAGGAGACACAGAAAGAGGGAGAGAGAAGAAGGAAGCCGTGTGATGCTGTAGCTGCAAACCAAGGAACATCTGGAGCTACCAGAAGCCAGAAGAGAGGCATAAGATGGAGTCTCCCTCATAGCCTCAGAAGGAATCAGCACAGAAGACATACTGGTCTCAGACTCCCAATCTCCAGAACGATGAGAGAAGAAATTCTGTTCTTAGAAACCAGTTTGTGGTATTTTCCTACAGCAGCCCTAGGAAACTAAGACAGAGCCTTACAGCAGTTCTGAGGCAAGCATTATTATCCCCATTTTACAGATGAAAATTAGAAAGACTAACTTCCTGACTCCAGCCTAGCACTCCAAAGTCCATGCTCTCACATTACCCAAACTGCCTCCTGAGCAAACATGGACCCCTGGTCTTTAGGTTTACCATAGGAAATAAATGACATCAAAGGCAGAGTAATCAAAATTCATTAGTAAACAAATCTTAAGGTGTTCCTGTAAGTATACAGGGCTAGCCATTGGGAGGTAACTTTTTATCATGAAGGCTGATTTTACTGGCAGTTCTGTTTATCTGTTCTTTTGTTGACTTCCTGGCTTTTCAGATGTCTGCTTTAGAAGAAGTATGTGGAGGAGGGGATAAAAAGATGGTCTACCCAGACTTAATTGTCTGACTGTGACTAGAATGACCCCAGAGGTCATGGTTCCCAGACCTTCTGTTAGCCCAAGACAGGAACCATTCCTAAAGCTAACTCTTCAGACAGGGACTGGACTAGACTATGGGATAGACAATGATACTGGTGAAGAATGAGTTTCTTGGATCAAGTAGACACATGAGACTATGTTGGCATCTCCTGTCTGAAGGGGAGATGAGAGGGTAGAGAGGGTCAGAAGCTGGCCAAATGGACACAAAAAGAAACAGAGGAGGGAAGGAGTGTGCTGTCTCATTAAGGGGAGAGCAATCAGGAATATATAACAAGGTGTTTATAATGAGAGTCCAACTTGATTTGTAAACTTTCACTTAAAACACAATAAAATTAAAAAAAAAAAAGATGGTCTACTTTGTATGGCACATACAGCTCCCTTAGGGAAGACATGTTTTGTTGAGGCTTTTTTAACTTTGGAGTTTACTGGTGTTTAGTTCCAGGACATGTGGTCCAAGAAATTGATTAGAAGTATTGGGAGGGAAATAAAAGGTGTTGAAAAAATTTCTTTCTCGATAAGGCTTCTGCTGCTGCTGCTAAGTCTCTGGATAGGAAGGACTAACTATCTGAGCATAAATGGTGAAATCTGTGGGTAATTCCCTGAGACAAGGCATTGGCGCCCAGTTAAGTCACACTGGTTCAAGCTTACCCTGTGTGTTCTAGATCTCTTCTTATCCAATTCAGGCCTTTTTTTCCCCTGCCTTGAGGAAATTTCTCTCAAGCCAGATTTATTTTCTAAATGGAAATTTCCATGTTTCAAATGAAGTAGCTCTTGATCTCAGCAGTCTACCTCCTAAAGTCAAATTTGTCAACCACATTTTCATGGCTGTTACTTA
This sequence comes from Loxodonta africana, assembly GCF_030014295.1. NCBI lineage: Eukaryota > Metazoa > Chordata > Mammalia > Proboscidea > Elephantidae > Loxodonta > Loxodonta africana. Next base: position 45,658,969 of record NC_087355.1, on the reverse strand, counting down.
TGTATAAGACCTGAGTGGGTCCTTCAGAGAGGTTCCAATTAGAGCTCTTTGGGTGGTAAAGATGAAAACAACAAAACAAACAAAAATGGGTTAGTGAAAAGAGAGGGGAATCCCAAGAACCCACCGTAGAAAGTGAAGAGTTCTGTCCTTAGATTACACTCCCTCTTAATTTTAGTTGCAAGTGGCACTGGTTTGCCAAATTGCTGGCGTGGGCCTTACTAGTGTTGTTGTTAGTTGCTGTCAAGTCGATTTCAACTCATGGCAACGCCATGTGTGCAGAGTAGGACTGTTCCACAGGGTTTTCTTGGTTGTAATCTTAAAAAAGCAGATTGCCAGGTCTTTTCTTCTGCAATACTGCTGGGTGGGTTGGAATCACCAATATTTAGGTTAGCAGTTGAGTGCAAACCATTTACAACACCTAAGGACCTTACTGGTGTGTATGGAGAATTAGAGAATAATTGCTTCCCCCTAAGACTAGTGACTTTTGTCCCCATCACAGTGACAAGGCCAGAACCACTCAAAATTGTTGCCCTTATTACAGTGTTGCTTATTGGTTCAGTTGTGAGGACTTTTGTTTTATGTTGAGGTGTAATCCACACTGAAGGCTATAGTCTTTGATCTTCATCAGTAAGTGCTTCAAGGCCTCTTCACTTTCAGCAAGCAAGGTTGTATCATCTGCATGTCACAGGTTGTTAATGAGTCTTCCTTCAAACCTGATGCTGCATTTTTCATCATATAGTCCAGCTTCTTGGATTATCTGCTAAGCATACAGATTGAGCAAGTATGGTGAAAGGATAAAACCCTGACGCACACCTTTCCAGACTTTAAACCACGCAGATCCCCTTGTTCAGTTCCAACAACCGCCTTTTGGTCAACGTTCAGGTTCCTCATGAGCACAATTAAGTGTTCTGGAATGCTCACTCTTCGAAATGTTATCCATAATTTGTTATGATCCACACAGCCAAATGTCTTTGCATAGTCAGTAAAACACAGGTAAACAGCTTTCTAGTATTCTCTGCTTTCAGCCAAGATCCATTTGACATGAGCAATGATATCACTTGTTCCATGTCCTCTTCTGAATCTGGCTTAAGTTTCTAGCAGTTCCCTGTCAATATACTGCTGCAACCGTTTTTGAATTATCTTCCAGAAGAGACTCTGAAACTTACTCTTGAACATCAAGTAGCTAGATGCCAAATGGAAGAAATAATGAAGTAAAAGAATGGCTCAAGATGATAAAGTATTATAATAAAATCTGCAAAGACCTGGAGTTAAAAAACCAAAAGAGAAGAACGCACTCAGCATTTCTCAAGCTGAAAGAACTGAAGAAGAAATTCAAGCCTCAAGTTGCAATACTGAAGGATTCTACGGGCAAAATATTGAATGATGCAGGAATCATCAAAAGCATGTGGAAGGAATACACAGAGTCACTGTACCAAAAATAATTGGTCAACCATTTCAGGAAGTAGAGTATGATCAGGAACTGATGGCACCGCAGGAGGAAGTCCAAGCTGCACTGAAGGCATTGGTGATAAAAAAAAAAAAAAAGGCTCCAAGAATTGACAAAATACCAATTGAGATGTTTCAACAAACAGATACAATGCTGGAAGCACCCACTCGCCTATGCCAAGAAATTTGGAAGACAGCTTACTTGGCCAACTGACTAGAAGAGATCCATATTTGTGCCCATTCCAAAGAAAGGTGATCCAACAGAATATGGAAATTATTGAACAATATCATTAATTTCTTTGAGTATACCAAGCCAAATAAAAAAAAAACACCCACTGCCGTAGAATCAATTCTGACTCCCAGCAACCCTATAGGACAGAGAAGAACTGCCCCACAGGATTTCCAAAGCTATAAATCTTTACAGAAGCAGACTGCCATACCTTTCTCTCAAAATCACTTTAACCACTGCACCATCAGGGCTCCTTCCCTCAAATATACCAGCCTCTAATTTAATGAAACAATGAAGCCTAAAAATAATTATCATTATATAGTTTGAAATGGTTTTCCTTTTTGTAAAACAATTCATTTGAGCTTCACAGAATGTCTGTGATGGGTAGAAATTACTATGTTTCTTTTTTTTAAAAAAACTGCTTTATTGAGATATAATTCACATACTCTACAATTCACTCATTTGAAGTGTACAACTGAATGCATATTAATATATTCACAGACTTGTACAGCCATCACCACAATCAGTTTTAAAGCATTTTTCATCACCCCAAACAGAAACTCATACCCTTTAAGCAATAACTCCCCATTCCTTCTCCCTCCAGCCCCCTGGTAACCACCAATCTACTTTCTGTCTCTAGCCAAAAACCAGTAGCCAAGGGGTTGACTCTGACTCTTGGTGACTTCATGTGTGTCAGCGTAGAACTATGCTCCTTATGGTTTTCAATGACTGATTTTTCAGAAGTAGGTTACCAGGCTTTTTTCTGAGGTGCCTCTGTGTGGACTCAAACCTCCAACTTTTCAGTTAGCAGCCAAGCATGTTTTGCTTAGTCTAGATATTTTATATAAGTGAGATCATACAGTATTTGTTACTTTGTGTCTGACTTATTTCACTAGCATACTGTTTTCAAGATGTATCCATGTTGTGGCGTGTATCAGTATTTCATTCATTTTTTATTGCTGGATACTTCATTGTATGGATATACTACCTTTTGGTTACCCATTTATCAGTTGATGGTTTATTTCCTTTTATAAGTAAAGAAACTAAAGCAAATAAATGGCTGGGCTAGGACCATTCACCAGGTCTCAGGGTCCAGTGCTCATTCCACTGAATCCACTAGGTCCCCTTATAAAAAATATATATATATATTCATTTCTACTTTAAACACATGCACACACACTTACCTAAGAAATTCTGAAATAGAGAATGAAACTAAGAAATGCAATGTGGACTGGGCTGCCTCCTCATTACTTGCAATTACTATTTATGGGCTTTTCCCACTTTCAAGAGTAAAAAGCAATTCAAGAAAAAATGGTTCTTTGTAGAGCATAGCCCTCACGATTGCCCCTGCTCCATTCTCTAGTTTTATGTGTTTCTTCTTTATTGTCTTCTCTGTACAAGTCATGGGTCATTAGAGTGGGCATTTTTCTGAGGGTGTTGAGAGAGAGAGAATATTCAAGATTAAATGCTGATTAAAAAAGCAGCACATTGTAGGTCAATAGCAATCACAGTTTAGCTTCACTTGCCAGGACACAGACTCTAGAATCAACAAGCCACGTGAAAATATGAAATGCATCCTGTTTACTCTTGTCTCCCTAATAGTTTATACACTTAGATGAGGCCTTTCGGGTGGAAAAATCCTAGTAGAGGCTATTATATCAAAGATAATAATTCAGAGGCATCAAAATTAAATACTAGCCTAGTAAGCCAGGCTAAGAAAAGAAGGCTGATAGAAACAAGAAAGCGCTATCAGAACTTACGCAAAATGCTACCTTGAGGTTGCAACCTCAACTAGATTTTTTGCAGTTCATCTTTCGCTTCCTCTTTTTGTTTCCAGGTTTCCTCCCTTCATAGAAGGGGGTGAGGCTTCTATTCCAGGACCCCACTTACCTAATCAGCCTAAAACTGGGCAAGCAGCCAACCAGGACTGTCCGAGTCAATAGGGGCTACTGTTCATCTTATGCAGACATAAGTGTGCTGAGATATAACTCTAAATATGTTCTGATTCCACTGCATATTGTCTCCCATCCTAACATTCTGCTCTGCCATGGCTGGGGACATGCAGGCTTCCACAGTTGAATACTTGATCTGGACAGTGTATCTTCTTTAGAGGAGGGAGCCCCAAGAACAGGAGAGAAGGGTGTGAGTATGTGCATGTGTACATTTGTGTGCATGTGTATGTGTGTTGTCTGTGTGTGCGTGTGTCCTCACTATACTTTCTGAAGGAACTAGAAAACCTCAAGGTAAGCTATTAAAGTACTGGGCAGAAGTGCATTCTCACTGGGGAGGAGTGGATGACCAAGGGCACCTATAAGCTGAACAAACCAAGAAGTCAACTGAAGCTGCAGAATAATACCTACAGTATGATAGCATTGGCTTAAAATTTTAAAACTCTATGTCTCCAGGGACATATTCAAATTTAGTAAAGCCATAAAGAAAGACACGGGAATGATAAACACCAAATCTGGAGAATTGTTACTTCTAGGTGACAAAGGAAATTCAACAATATTGGTAATGTTTTATTTCTGAAGCTGGGTGATGGATATGTCAGTGTTAGTAGCATTGTCTGTTTGACAGTGGTGGTCCTTTAATTCTAATTGACTCACATGTGATAGGAGAACAAGGAAGTGGTATCTATATAGCAAGGGGGCCTGGTGGTGCAGCAGTTAGGCACTCAGCTGCTAACTGAAAGGTTGGAAATTCGAATCCACCAGCTACTCCAAGAGGTAAAGATGGGGCAGTCTCCTTCCGTAAAGATTTACAGCCTTGGAAATGCTGCGGGGTTGCTATGAGTCAGAATCAACTGGACAGTCACGGGTTTACCTGTATAACCAGAAACCTGGTTAGTTCATATGCAGTTTCTCTACTATGTTAATGTTTTGAAGCATCAGGGCAGGCTTTCTTGCAAAGAGAAAGCCTTCAACATATATGAAGACCCTGAGGAAAAAGCAGATCTCACAGAAGTGCCTTCCTTTAGTAGAAATAGTGATTGATTTAGTGGCTTCAAGAACTTCTATCTACCCTTTTCTGGGGAGGTTGAGAGTGTTGATGAGAAATTATGAAGATATTTCTCCTTATATTTAAACAAAATGATTGAAGAAAGTTAATCCTGGGTTGTATTTTTAATTTTGGTGAAAATGGGCTCTCCAAGGACCCTCAGCTCTAAGGAGGAAGCAGGAGCTCCAGGATATAAGACTGAAAAGAAAGGCCTGGCTATATGGTTGGCTGCAAAGCCAATAGAGAATAAGCTATGCCAGTTTATTGTTTTATCAGGGATCGGGGTACAAACTTCTTAAGGTTTCGTGTGGTCTGTTCCTAGCTTAATTTTTCCCATAATTCCTGATTTTTTTTGCACACAATTTTCCAAAAATGCAGAATTGTCATTATTCTATATACATACTTGTATGGTCTAGATACTTAATTTTAAAAGTTTTTTAAAGGCTGTAAAGGAGAAATACTCTAGGAAGAATTTTTTTTTTCCTGTTTCTACTTTCTGGGTTGATGCTAATCCAGGGGTTAGGCAAATCAAAATGACTTGCACAATTAGGAAAATGCATTATTTCCTGTCACACAAAGCTCCAATGTAGGGTGGCATAGTAGAGTGGCATAATGATGTCATCAAAGACTTCTCTGCCACCATCAGCACATTGGCTTTGTTCTTCAGCTTGTGTCCTCATGGTCACAAGATGTCTGTCGCTGCTCCAGGGCTCATATTATCATACAACTTGTTTAAAGACAAAAAGAACTTTCTCTTAAATAAGAAATATTGGCAAGGTTGTGGGGAAATTGGAACACTTATCCATTGTTCATCGAAATGCAAATGGTACAGCCGCTGTGGAAAACAGTGTGGTGGTTCCTCAAAAAACTAGAACTAGAACTACCATATGACCCTGCAATTCCACTCCCTCCTAGGTATACACCTAAAAGACTTGAAAGCAGAGGCTCAAACAGAGACTGGTACACCAATATTCTTCGCAGCACTATTCACAATAGCCAAAAGGTGGAAACAACATAAACGTCCATCAACAGATGAATAGATAAACAAAATGTGGTGTATATATATATGTATATATATACACAATGGACTACTACTCAGCCAGTAGGAGAAATGAAGTCTTGACACACGCTGTAGTATGGATGGAGTTTGAAGACATTATGCTGAGCAAAATAAGCCAATCATAAAAGGACAAATATTGTATGACCTCAGTTATACAAAAAGACAAGAAAAGACAAATGTATAGAGACCAAAGTTTATTAGTAGTTACAGAGTGGGAGGGAGGGGAAAAGGGGGGTTAATAGTAATGGAAAAATCACATTGATTAAGGGTATTGTTGCATAGCTGATCGTTGTAATTACTGTCAATAAAAAGTTGAACTGGCAAAAAAAAAAAAAAAAGGCTCTTCTTTAGAGTCTCCCCTTTTTGCTCCCAGTAGTCATTTGGGTCTTCTTGTTGAGATACAATTCACATATCATAAAATTCACCCTCTTAAAGTGTACAATTCAGTGGTTTTTAGTGTATTCACAATGTTGTATAACCATCGCCACTAATTCCAGAAGGTTTTTTCATCATCCCGAAAAGATACTCCATATCCGTTAGCAGTCATTCCCCATACTCCTTCTCCCCAGCCCCTGGGCAACCACTAATCTACTTTCTGTCTCTGTGAATTCCCTTATCTGGACATTTCATATAAACGGAATCATACAGTATGTGGCCTTCTGTGACTAGCTTCTTTCACTTAACATAATGTTTTCAAGGTTCATTGCATTGTAGCATGTATCAGTACTTCATTACTTTGTATTGCTGAATAGTGTATTATATTGGAAACCCTGGTGGTGTAGTGGTTAAGTGCTATGGCTGCTAACCAAAAGGTTGGCAGTTCGAATCCACCAGGTGCTCCTCGGAAACTCTGTGGGCAGTTCTACTCTATCCTTCCTTTAAGGTCGCTAGGAGTTGGAATCAACTCAACGGCAACCGGTTTGGGTTTTTTTGGGTTTTATGGATATACTACATATTGTTTATTCATTCATCAATTGGTAGGAATTTGGATTGTTTCTACTTTTTGGCTATTATGAACATGCTGCTATAGCATTCATATACAATATAAGAGTGACGCACCGGATTATTTCTAAGTTTCCATTCAGTTCTAACATGCCATGTTAGAGGGGAAAGGAAAGCAAACAGCTTTTTTTGTTGTTGTTCTTTTAACCTCCGCACTATGATTACAAACTATGTATTAAATCCTGGATAAGTCATTTGATTACCTGTGCTTCAATTTTTTTTTTTTTTTACTGTGGTAAAGTATATATAACATAAACTTGGCCATTTTAACTACTTTTTAGCATACAATTCAGTGGCATTAGTTACATTCACAATGTTGTACAACCACCAGCATCTATTTCAGAAGTTTTCAATACTCCAAACGGTAACTCTGTACTCATTATATCATAATTCCCCAGTCCTGCTCCTCACAGCCCTTGGTAACCTCTATTCTATTTTCTGTCTCTGTGAATTGCCTCTTCTATACATTTCCTATGGAGCCCCACTGGTATAGTGGTTAAGAGATCAGCTGCTAACCAAAAGGTTGGCAGTTCAAATCCACCAGCTGCTCCTTGGAAATTCTATGGGGCAGTTCTACTCTGTCTTATAGGGTTGCTATGAGTCAGAACCGACTCAGTGGCACCTAACAACAACAATAATATATTTTCTATAAGTGGAATTATTTCACTTAGCATAATGTTTTGAAAGTTCATGCATGTCATAACATGTATCATAATGTCATCCCTTGTTATGGCTGAATAATTTTCCAGTGTATGTATATACCATATTTTATCCATTCATCTGTTATGGACATTTGAGTTGTTTCCATCTTTTGCCTAGTACAAACAATGCTGTGATGAACACTGGCATACAAGTATCTGTTTGAGTCTTGCTCTTAATTCTTTTTGGTATATACCTAGGAGTGGAATTGCTAGGTTAAATGGTAATTCTATGTTTAACATTTTGAAGGACCTAGCATTTCTTTTTGTTAGAAAGAAAACTCCAGAAATTTTCCAGCAGATTTCCCTTCAGGTTTCCTTGGCCAAAGTTGGATCACATGGTCATGTTCTAGCTGCAAGAGAGGCAGGTAGATGAGTATCTTGCATTTTCAGTCTTTTGAAAGGGCAGCAACTCTACCAGCAAGGAGAACACATTGCGAATGGTTGTTGGCAACCAGCACTGTCAGCTAAGGCAGGTAACCAGACAGGTCTGTCTACAAAACTTATACCTTAAGCCTTCACTCCATAATGCCACCTTTAAGATTGTTCCAGCTCTTAAATCACCCTTCCATCACAAACACTATAATGTAACCACACCCCCAAACTCATCCTGCACGTCCTGCCTCACATCTTTGTACATGCCACTCCCTCAGCCTGGAATTCTGTCCCCTCCTGTATTGTCTGGAAGATGCCACTCAAACACCACTTTCCCAATAAAGCCTTCCAAATAATTGTGGTCAAACTTTGCAACTCTTCCTCCTGGTCTCCCAGGGGCTAGACAAAGCTCAACAAGCCTGGAGAATTGATTAGAGCTGTTTTGCCCTCTGAGCTGGAGAAGAAAGTGTAATAGAAAACAGGTTTCTCTTCACATAGTATAGTATTCAGAGGCATTTAAGTAAAGTGATAGTGCATACAAGAGCTACCCAAAAGATTAACTTTATGTGTTTCCTATTTTATGGTGTGTTTTCACTATAAAAATGGTCTTGACCAAATCATTCAGGTAATTTACTTAAAAGCAGTTCTTTTCCTTTCCCAAATTATTTCAATGACTGTTTTAGCCCTTTCAAATTATTTTAACTCTTGAGCCCTGGTCTTTACGGATTTATAAACTGTTTCTCAAAAATTAGCAAAATGTTAATGATTGTTGAAGCTGGGTGATAGGTACACGGGGATTCGTTGCACTGTTCTACTTTTTGTATGTTTAAAATTTCCGTAAATGAAGTTAAAAATGAATTGATTCAGAATCTTTAAAGCCTATGGTTCTGTATTTAGGTGAAAGTCTACAGGACATGGGAGTCCCCAGGTGGTACAAATGGTTGGCTTGGCTGCTAACCTAAAGGTTGAGGTTTGAGTCCATCCAGAGATCACCTCAGAAGAAAGGTCTGGATATCTACTTCTGAAAAATCAGCCACTGAAAACCCTATGGAGCACAGTTTTACTCTGACACACATGGAGTCTCCAGTAGTCAGAATCAACTTGATGGCAATTGGTTTATAGTGGACATTCAAATGTTAGACATGGGAAATTAGTCTCCAGAGTGTCAATTCATACACAAAACATACAGGTCTATTGGTAGGGTTTTCTTCTTTGCTTCCCCAGATTTAGGGTCACAGCAAACAAATGGGAGGCTTCATTCTTCCGCATACTTTGTATAAACACAAACCAGCTCATCAGTGATTTTGAACTTCTTAATTGTTGATTTTTTGAATTTGAAATTGTTGTTTTCTTTGAATTTTGAATTTGAAATTGTTGTTTTCTTTGAATTTGAAATTTCTGTGGCCACGTTTGGCCTTTCTCAGCTGGGTTCCAAATATGGTGGTTTCACATTTGCTCAAATAAGCCAGAGAACTTTCATTAAAATAATAATAATAACTTTGACTAATCTAACACCAAATTTTGGCAACAACAACTAACCAGGAACAAAATTAATCAAAATTCTTTTAGATGAGATAACAACTTTACTGTTTAAATGACCTCAGGAAATATTGATTGATTTTAGTTCAGAAGCAGGAAGCTGGAGAGGGTGCATTTTATCACAGCCTTTTGGGACAAGATATACCACACAGAGCTTCCTCCTTTCCTCTTTGCAAAGTTCTGTCTGTCCTTCAAGGCTCAGTTTAAGTTCTGCCTCCCCTGGGAAACCTTCAAGACTGAAGTAGCCATGATAATAAAAACAATTTTCATTGTGATCTTAGCCAATTTGTACTGAACTCTTATTATATGGAGGCAACAGGGAAAAGCAATTATCTGCCTGCTTACCAAATTCACCCAGGAGGAGTATTAAAAATAGGTTTCTGGACCCTCCCCCAGAGATCCTGATTTGGTAGCTCCTAGATAGGCCCCTGGATTTTGTATTTTAACAGGTGCTCCTGGTGACTTCTAAGCTCAGGCAAGTTTGGAAAGCCCAGATGGAGCAGTTTCAAGACATAGGCCCTGGACACTTTCTGGACATGGACTGCCTAGGTTTGAATCCTGGCTCCACTATTCATAGGTTGATCTTAGAAAATCTGCTTCACTTCTGTATGTCTCAGTGTTCTCATTTGTAAAATGAGGATAACAACAGTACCTATATTATAGTATTGGTGTAAAGTTTAAACGAAGTAATACTGATAATAGCTACAGGTGGTAAGGCTTGAAGCTTAGGCGATTTGGGGGAGCCAAATTTAAGAACAAATGCAAAAATATCTTAAATCTGTAAATTTTATGAAAACATACGACCATGTAAACACATTGTCAGGGTCTCTCCCAGGGCCTGAGCCTTTATTAGCTTCGTGGAAAATCCACTTCCGAGGAGTTGTTATTTTATGATGCTCAGCCTTCTCCTACATTGTTCCATTTAGTTCTTCAAACTAGGGCTTCTAACCGGAATGAACCAGTTCAAAGCCCTGCTTGAAAAACAACCACATGAGAAAGGTATCATTATCTCTACTTTAATTAGAGGCTAGGCAAACCTGGGTCTACCAGGTCCCAAAGCAGAGTAGCAACAAGTATTGTCAGGACCACCTACTGAACATGTATATTTTTTTTCTTTATTAATTCCCTTTTTATGCAAATGATCTTATTGACGTTAAAGACAGCAAGAATCTTAACTGGTTGTCTCCTCTATATTGTGGTGGATCGCCATACAGCAGGACTTTTCTCAGCATTGCTGCCAGAATCTCAATGTCCCCAGTTCACCTAGACTGTAGGCAAATAATTGCTTGACCAAACTCACAAGAGGTTCACTGAGAAAATATAATGCCATTTATTCATTGACAATGGGAGGGAGCCTATCTCAAGAACTGAGCCTGATCATCAATGTAGCCAACAGGGCCAAATCAGAAGACTGTTTGGGAACCTAAAATCAGAAACAGGGATTCGGTGTCCTGGTGACATATTTTCATCAAGGCAGACTAACTGAACGAATGACTATTTCTCCAGTGGAGAGAGATGTCTGCTTAACGAACAGAGGTGGGGGCCAGGAAACAGAGCGTCTGCTCTCTCAAGAAAGCACTGGATAAAAGCAGCAAATTCTCAATCTCCAAAAAGAAGCAAAAAAACCCCAAACCCGTTGCCATCAAGTCGATTCTGACTCATAGCAATCCTATAGGACAGAGTAGAACTGCCCCACAGGGTTTCCAAGGAGCGGCTGGTGGATTCAAACTGCCGACCTTTTTGGTTAGCAGCTGAGCTCTTAACCACTGCACTACCAGGGCTCCATCTTACTCTCCAGTCTTCCTTTTAAAGTAAAACTCCATCAGCATAATTTGTAGAACTACTTTGATTTTAAGTGTCTTAAACCCAACTCAACCTGGCTTTGCAACTACATTGGCTCACATAACTGAAAAATCTAAGGGTAGACCTGGTTTCATTATGGCCAGAGTTAGGGGTCAAATGATTTGCTCCTGGCCAGGTACTCATCTGGAGTCCTGGTGGTGCCGTTAACAGCTACAGCTGCTAACCAAAGGATCGGCAGTTCAAATCCACCAGCCGCTCCTTGGAAACCCTATGGGGCGGTTCTACTGTGCCCTATAGGGTCGTTATGAGTCGGAACCGAATTGACAGCACCTAGCAGCAACAAAAACATGTGTTCACTTAATTCTCAGGGTCCACATGGAAGCAAGATGGTTACAACTGTTGCAGCTTCTCATTCAAGTACCTCATGAAAAAAAAAAAGGCTCTTTCTGAGGGTTTCCATTTAACTAGCTTAAATTACTTGCTCACCACTAAACCAAGCATGAGACAAGAGAAATGGGATCACTGTTTGGGTTAGGTCTGAGCCATATGCTGTTCCTTTTGAGCCAAAGGTGAGCCCCAGACATTTCATGAGTTGAGGGTATGAGTAATTCAATTTCCCCACCCATTGTAAAAGGAGAATCTGCTCTTTTAAAAATATACATAAAATATAAAAATACATGAAGAAGAAACCTATCCATAGTCTCAACAGGTAACATAACGACTATTTCATATGTATTTCACCCCAATCTGTCTCCTATGGACAAAGTTTGTTTTTCATCATAGTCTTGTTTTATAGTATGATCCTACTGCACATATTTCTACTTTTTTCATTAGTATTATATCATTAAAATTTTCCAGATTATTATATAGACTTTGTGAATATCAGCTTTTTTCATAAAAATGTTTCAAAAGATTACTATTAAACTAATATATTTTTATAGAGACCAAAGTTTATTAGTGGTCACCAGGGGCAAGAGGGAAAGATAAGGAGTCATTGTTTAGGAAGTAGTTGGTTTCTGTTTATGGCAGCTGATATTGGTGATGGCTACACACCATGATGAATGTAACTGACGTGACTAAATTGTACATGTGAAAAACAGTACACTGGCAAATGTTGTGTTATATATATTTTTACAATAAAGTTTTTTTTGAGTAATATATTTGTGATAAAATATTTCAAGTAACACAGATGCGTATAAAATTAAAAAGTAAAATCATCAGGTTTCAAGAATATGGACTAAATTCATGCTGAAATCTCCACCTCCTTCATACCCATTGCCGTCGGGTCGATTCCGGTGCAGTGGTTAATAGTTCAGCCCCCAGCAAAAACAGTCAGCAGTTCAAATCCAACAGCAGCTCCTTGGAAACTCTATGGGGCAGTTCTACTTTGTCCTATAGGGTGGCTATGAGCCAGAAACCAACAACCAACAACCAAGCACCCAACAACAACAAAGGGCAGAGTAGAACTGCACCACAGGGTTTCCAAGGCTGTAAATCTTTATAGAAGCCGACTGCCACATCTTTCTCCAGTGGAGCAGCTGTTGAGTTGGAACTACCAACCTTTCGGTTAGCAGCCCAGCACTTCAACCACTGCACCGCCAGGGCTCCACTACCTCCTTCATAAGACCCTGAAATGTGGTTTTTTAAAGATGCAAAGGGAAAAAAAGGAAGGAAGGAAAGACAATATAGCCACACTTGAAAATAAGGAAGGGCCCTCTCTATGGAGCAGCATCATCCTTAGAGAAGGGAGGAGATGAGAAACCACAAGGTCGGCCCAGGCACCGCCTCATAACTTCCCTGTGGGAACCAGTGCAGCCTTGCCTCACACAGGCCAGGGTGTGGGCGGGAGAACTCTGTGGCAGAAGGTGAGCTCTGCCAGCCCAAGAAAAAGCCCAACACCATCAAAAAGAGACAACAATCACCACAGAAGGAGGAACTTGCAGCTGAAAAAACAAAGTTACCAGAACAAAGACCAGGCCGTTGAAATGGAACTGACTTCTGAATTGTATCATTAAACCATGTTATGGAGTACACTTTTTTCTATTTTATTGCAGATGTTTTTGAAAATGATTTCATCGGAAATAGCTTTGTCTCTGCCCCTCCCCCCACCCAGGTACTGTTCCATGTAACTTCAGGCAGATTGCTTCCTTTTCTTTATTCCCTTTGTTACCATCTGTTTAAAATGAGGGCAATATCATTAATGTATTTCTGTTTTAAGTCCATTACCTTGATGAATAAATACATAAATACAGGGGTTCTTAGAGAATGCAAGGTTCTTAAAAAAAACCAAACCCAGCGCTGTCCAGTTGATTCCGACTCATAGCGACCCCATAGGACAGAGTAGAACTGCCCCACAGAGTTTCCAAGGAGTGCCTGGTGGATTCGAACCGCTGACCCTTTGGGTAGCAGCTGTAGCACTTAACCACTACGCCACCAGGGTTTCTGAAAGGTTCTATATACTTATAAATTGGATTTTCATAAAGTAATTTGTTTTATGAATAGGTAACCAATTCCAAGAGTCAAATCTACTGTAGTATTTTTTCAGTTATTTAAAAAGTCTATTTTTAAAAAAGAAAAAGTCAAAAGCCTCTATTTTCTTGGTTAAATTGGATTTTTAACTACAAATTTATTCTAATTAGTAGAAGCATTTTAGTCACAGGCAGAAGTGTAAATGCTCGCAGGCACTCACTATACTGAAAGGGTCAAAATGAGAGGGGTGCCTGATCTCAAAACATACTATACAGCCACAGTAATCGTAACAGGCTGGTACTGGTTCAATGACAGACACAGCAACCAATAGAATACAAGTGAGAATCCAGAAATAAATCCGTCCATCTATGGGCAGCTGATTTTCGACAAGTGGCCACAGTCTATTCAATGGGGAAGAAGCAGTCTCCTTAACAAATGGTGCTTGCAAAACTGGATATATATTTGCAGAAAAATGAAACGGGATCCATACCTAATGCCGTACACAGAAACTAACTCAAAATGGATCAAAAACCTAAATGTTAAAGCCAAAACTATAAAGTTCCTGGAAAATAATATAGGCACAAAACTATGGGACCTATTTTTTTCAGTAATAGATTACCAAACACAATTACAAATGCACAAGCAGTGGAAGACAAGTTAGATAACTGGGACCTCCTAAAAATTAAATACTTATGCTCATCAAAAAACTTCATCAAAAGAGTAAAAATAGAACCTATGGATTAGATCCCATCAATGAGATACCATCTTACCCCTGAAAAAGTGGCCCTGATCAAAAAAACAGAAAACAGCAAATGTTGGCAGGGTTGCGGGGAGAATGGAACTCTGCTCCACTGCTGGTGGGGTTGTAAATTGGTTCAACTACTATGGAAAACAGTATGGTACTTCCTCAAAAAGCTAGAAATAGAAATACCCTATGACCCACCATTCTCAAGGTTAGGTATATACCCTAAAACCAAACCGAACCCACTGCTGTCAAGTCGATTCCAACTAATAGTGACCCCATAGGGTTTCCAAGGCTTTAAATCTCTACAGAAGCTGACTGCCACATCTTTCTCCCTTGGAGCTGCTGGTGGTTTTGAACCTTAGAGAACTAAAACTACTGACATGAACAGATATATACACACATAGGTTCATCCCATTATTCCAATAGCAAAAAGATGGAAACAACTTAATTGTCCATCAACAGATGAATGGATAAACAAACTGTGGTATATATACTATGAAGCCATAAAGAATAATGATGAGTTCTCAAAATATACTATAACATGGTTAAATCTGGAGGACATTATGCTGAGTGAAATAAGTCAATCACAAAAGGACAAATACTGTACGATCTCATGATTACAAGAAGACAAGAATAAATACACATATAGAAAGCAACATTCTTTGGAGGTTACCAGGGATGGGGGAGGGGTGAATCACTTTCTAGCTAGTAGACATTTGTTAGTTTTGGTGATGGGTAAGGCAATACAGAACAAGGGTGAAATCAATAAAACTTCACCAGGGTAAAAGATGACACTAAGAAGTATACAAGAATAAGACATGATTTTGGTAAAAGCCACAACATATATACTTTTGCAACAACAGTAATAACAACCAAAAAATATGCGTGTGGTTATGCTTATATATGCATTAAAAAAAAAACCCATTGCTATTGAGTCTATTCTGACTCATAGCTGCCCTATAGGACAGAATAGAACTGTCCCATAGGATTTCCAAGGAGGAGCTGATGGATTTGAACTATCTACCTTTTGGTTTGCAATCGAGTTTTTAACCACTGTGCCACCAGGGGAAACCCTGGTGGCGTAGTGGTTAAGTGCTACAGCTGCTAACCAAAGTGTCGGCAGTTCAAATCCACCAGGCACTCCTTGGAAACTCTATGGGGCAGTTCTACTCTGTCCTATAGGGTCACCATGAGTTGGAATTGACTCGACAGCACTGGGTTTGGTTTGGTGGTTTGGTGCCACCAGGGCTCCAAATATATGTTTAGGTAAGCACATATGAATATATGGGTATGCATGTATAGGTGTTTCTATAGGCAAATGTATATACCTCAAAGATATTGTGGGTTTGGTTCCAGACCACTGCAATAAAGTGATTCACATAATTTTTTTTGGTTTCCCAGAGCATATAAAAGTTATGTTTATACTATACTGTAGTCTATTAGGAGTCCTGGTGGTACAGTGGTAAAGAGCTCAGCTGCTAACCAAAAGGTCGGCAGTTCAAATCCACCAGCCACTCCTTGGAAGCCCTATGAGGCAGCTCTACGCTGTCCTATAGGGTCACTGTGAGTCATGGAAACAGGTTTGAATTTTTTGGGTTTGGTAGCCTATTAAGTGTGCAATAGCATTATGTCTGAAAAAACAATGTGCATACCTTAATTAAAAAAACACTTTATTGCTAAAAAATGCTAACTATCATCTGAGCCTTCAGCGAGTCATAATCTTTTTGCTGGTGGAGGGCCTTGCCTTGATGTTGATGGCTGCTGACCATCAGGGTGGTAGTTGCTGAAGGCTGGGGTGGCTGTGGCAATTTCTTAAAATAAGACAACAGTGAAGTCTGCCACATCAATTGACTCTTTCTTTCACAAAAGACTTCTCTGTAGCACTCAATGCTGTTTGATAGCATTTTACCCACAGTAGAACTTCTTTCAAAATTGCAGTCAATCCTCTCACACTGTGCCACTGCTTTACCAACTAAGTTTATGTAACATTATAAATCCTTCGTTGTCATTTAAACAATGTTCACAACATCTTTACCAGGAGTAGATCCCATCTCAAGAACCCACTTTTTTTGCTCATCCATGAGAAACAACTCTCCATCCATTAAAGTTTTATCATGAGATTGCAGCAATTCAGTCACATCTTCAGGCTCCACTTCTAATTCCAGTTCTCTTGCTATTTCCACCATATCTGCAGTTACTTCCTCCATTCAAGTCTTGAACCCCTCAAAGTCATCTATGAGGGTTGGAATCAACTTCTTCCAAATTCCTGTTAATGTTGATATTTTGACCTCCCCCCATGAATCACGAATGTTCTTAATGGCATCTAGAATGATGGATCCTTTCCAGAAGGTTGTCAATTTACTTTCCCAGATCCATTTGAGGAATCACTATCTATGGCAGCTATAACCTCATGGAATGTATTTCCTAAATAATAAGACTTGAAAGCTGAAATTACTCCTTGATCGGTGGGCTGCAGAATGCATGTTGTGTTAGCAGGCATGAAAACATTAATCTCCTTGTACATCTCCATCAGAGCTCTTGGTTGACCAGGTGCATTGTCAATGAGCAGTAATATTTTGAAAGGAATCTTTTTTTCTGAGCAGTAGGTCTCAACAGTGGGCTTAAAATATTCAGTAAACCATGTTGTAAACAAATGTGGTGTCACTTAGGCTCTTTTTTTTTTTTTGCCATTTATAGCGCACAGGCAGAGTAGATTTAGCATAATTCTTAAGGGCCCTAGGGTTTTTGGAATGGTAAATGAGCACTGGGTTCAACTTAAAGTCACCAGCTGCATTAGCCCCTAACAAGAGAGCCAGCCTGTCCTTTGAAGCTCTGAAGGCAGGCACTGACTTCTCCTCTGTAGCTCTAAAAGCCCTAGATGGCATCTCCTTCCAATATAAGGCTGTTTCGTTTACATTGAAAATCTGTTTAATGTGGCCGCCTTCATCAGTTGTCTCAGCTAGATCTCCGGGATAACTCACTGCAGCTTTTACATCAGCACTTGTTGCTTCACCTTGCATTTTTATGTTATGGAAATAGCTTATTTCCATAAACCTCATGAAACACTCTCTGCTAGCTTCACACTTTTCTTCTGCAGCTTCCTTACCTCTTTCAAACTTCATAGAATTTAAGAGAGTCAGGGCTTTGCTCTGGATTAGATTTTGGCTTAAGGGAACATTTGTGGCTGGTTTGATCTTCTATCTAGACCACTAAAAGTTTCTCCGTATCAGCAATAAGGCTGTTTTGCTTTTGTCTCAGGCTGGGTACTCTAGAGAAGCAAAATCTGTGAAGGGTTTAAACACATATATAGAGAGATTTATATCAAGGAAGTGGTTCACTGACATCTTTCTAGTCCAAGACCCCAGGGGTCCCTGCAATCTGGAGCACCTTGCTTCTGGTCCACATGAGGCATGGGAGGATAAGCGTTGCCTGCCTTAGCAGCCTGCACAGTCATTCCCCCAAGGTCATGCCACTGCTTGGGAGCCTGCTCAGGTCCCCTAGCTCCTATGCCTCACAGACCTACTGTTCCCCACCCTTCCCAGGGAGATTCTTCCTCTCGCCACTCTTCTTGCACCCACAGGCCTTCACCTGCTCACCCCTCCGGGGACACTTAGCATCACCAATCACTTCAACGGGCCTTATTGTTGTTGTTGGGTGTCCACAAGTCAATTCCAACTCATAGCGGCTGCATGTGACAAAGTAGAACTGCCCCATAGGGTTTTCTTGGCTGCAATCTTTACAGAAGCAGATTGCCAGGTCTTTCTCCTGCAGAGCTGTTGGGTGACTTCAAACTTCTAACCTTTCGGTTAGCAGCCCCTAGACTGAGAGAGACACTGGCTTCAGGTGACTTCAGAGTTCATGAGTTCCCAGTTCTACAAAAATCCCTTAGGCAGGAGGCATAATCAGAGCATGGCTACTTGCCTGAAAGCGGGAGAAAGGGTCAGTATAGAAAGTAGAAACAGAAATGAATACTTCAGTATATTGTCACAAAGCGGTTTCACATTTGTTTTTAGGGTGATGATTGCTTTATTAACAAGTGATATCAAGAAAAAGTTAGCTTTTATTTTACTAATATATGTATTTAATTAAGCATTTATATACCAGGTATGGAAACCCTGGTGGCGTAGTGGTTAAGTGCTACGGCTGCTGACCAGAAGGTCAGCAGTTCAAATCCGCCAGGCACTCCTTGGAAACTCTACGGTGGAGTTCTACTCTGTCCTATGGGGTTGCTATGAGTCAGAATCGACTCAACGGCAGTGGGTTTGGTTTTTATTTTTTTATACCAGGTATTATGTCACAGGCCCTGTTCAGAGCTGTTTAGAAATATGAACTAATTTAGTTCTCGTAACAACCTATAAGGTAGGTCCTATCACCTATCACCATTTTACAGATGAAAAAAAAACTGAGACATGGAAATTAAGTAACTTGCTCCATGTTGCTAGTAAGTGGCAAAGTGGGGATTCGAACCCAGACAGTTTGTCTTTAGACATTATAGATAGAATTACATGGTAATCATTCAGAATTCCTCTTAAGAAATGAATTTTTAATTTCCACTTATTTTTACAACCAGAAACTCATTTTTCCTTTAGGTTGACCTTTACAGTCTATTTTGAAGATCATTTTATATGTATTCTTTGCTCTCTAAATCTGCCTTGCTATGTCATTAACCAAAACCCCTTTTAACATTCTTAAAAAACAACCTCTTTCAACTTTTCAGAAATCAGCTTTCTAGGAGAGCTTTCTCCCTGATCCTAACAGAACTATTATTTTTCTTATTTACTTATTTCTACTCTGTCCTTTGGGGTCGCTATGAGTCAGAATCAACTCAATGGCAGTGGGTTTGGTTTTTATTTTTTTATACCAGGTATTATGTCGCAGGCCCTGTTCAGAGCTGTTTAGAAATATGAACTAATTCAGTTCTCATAACAAATGAGAACAATTTTGTCAAATAGCTGCAATTTGATAGGGGAAGGAAGGACGGTTGCCCAACACTGTCAGAAAATAATACAGCTCTTGAAATCAACCAACTATGCCATTCTTCAGTTTGCAGAGTCAGAGTTTTAAAAATATGTGTGAAAGTGCTCTGCAAAGGGCTCTAGATATATAAGGTGTTGCTTGCTGTCATCTCCGTCAGCGAGAAGCCCTTAAAAACAGGCCTTCCCAATAGCCTGACCCTGACGTCACAGCAGGAACCTCTAAGCCAGTTTTTGCCAAGGAGGTAAGATGTGGGAGTGACCCAAGATGGAAGGAACACAATGACCCATCTGTAGTTCTGAGCAGAGGCTGGGTGAAGGTGCGGTTGCACCAAAGCACTTAAAGCAGGAAGTCAGATAACAAATATTGTTTGGGAGTGCCAGCTCCATCCTACCAATTCCATTCACTATACCTTGACTTTCATTCCCTTGGGGTTAGGGCCAATTCAACTCCAGTACTGGGGTCTCCAAGAACTTGACTGACAGCTAAGTCCACCCATCTGATATCTCACTACCTCCTGATGCTGGGACTGCAGACTGGGGAAGGCCTAGCGGTGTGGCTCCCTTTCACCTTGCTGCTGGGCTCAGTTTTGCTGTGATATTTTGGGATCCCAATTACATTTCTATCTATTGAGACTTCCATATTATTTCTGCAGAACATTTTTTTCAAATCTTAGATGCAAAGTCTTCAAGGGCAAGAACTTTCTGAATTATCTTTGTACTCCCAAAACTTGGCACAGGGAGCCTGGACCAGACTAATTCAACACAGGTGTGCTGCATGAAAGACTTGATAGCAGACTTCCTGTGTGACCCTGAGGGAACCTTTTGGCTGTTTCCTTTTTTTCTATAAATATTTTTCCCATAAGTGAGAACATAAAACCCAAAATCAAACCTATTGCTGTGGAGTCAATTCCAACTCATAGCAACCCTACAGGACAACATAGAACTGCCCCCATAGGGTTTCCAACGAGTGACTGGTGGATTTGAACTGCGGACCTTTTGGTTAGGAGTCAAACGTTTAATCAGTACACCACTAGGGCTCCAAGTGAGAACATAAAATATGTACAATTAAGAATTCTGCTTTTATTTCCCCAATTAACATGATATAGGTATTTTCCTATGTTACCAAAAATTCTTCCCAAATATATATATATATATTTTATAGGTGTATGTGGTTGATTAGGAGTCCCTGGGTGGCACAAACAGTTAAGTGCTCAACTACGCAGAGGCGCCTTGAAAGAAAGGCCTGGTGGTCTACTTCTGAACAGTCATAGTCTGCATGCTTGGGGGTTGCCTTGAGTCAGAATGGACTAAACAGTAACTGTTTTTTTTTTTTTTTTTTAATGTGCTTAATTAATATTCCATTGTTGGAATGTGCTGTAATTTTCTAAGCCATTCTCTTAGTGTTTAGCATTTGGGTTACTTTCTGTTATTAATTCTTATAAATAAAAATATGTGGCCACCACTTTCATTAGCATTTTGGCTTAGTTTCTTAAGATAGGATAGATTCCCTGAAATGGAACCACTGGGCTAAAGTATATAAATTTTTTTTTGCTAATTTGATAGTTGAAAACTCCATCCTCTTGTGGTTTTACTCTATATTTCTTTACCTGCTAATGGTCCCAAACATTTATCTCTATTTACTAGCTGTATTTCCTCCCTTGTGAATTGTCTGTTCACGTCCTTTGTCCTTTCATCTATTAGGGTCTTAGTATTTTTCTTACCAATTTGCATAAATTTTTCCATAATAAACATTCTAACCCCTGTCATATCTATCATATCTACTAAAAACAACTTTCCTGTCTCTGCAGTGTGGGTTTTATTGTTACACTGTTTGTTTATTAAAATATAGACAGTTTAAATTTTTTCCTATCATAATACATGTTTCCCCTTGTTTCTAACATTAAACTTCTTGAAAGAGAGGACCACACCCACACGGTCTCTTTTCTTAAATTCACTCCTCCAATATGCAAAATCCATAAGGTCATCTAGGTGCTGACCCTGACTTTCGCAAGTTGCCCTCCCTAAAGTCACCAGTTACCTCTGACCACCTTTTTTGTTTTAGAATAATGACTTGATTGCTTTTGTAAAAATGCTACATTCTTACTATACAGAATTGAAGACAGTTTGAGTGCTCTTATGAAAGCTCCCACCCAGAGATAACTACTACTATTAGGCAAACAGCATTCTAGGCATCTCTAGGCTAGTTCCGGCTAGGAGGCCAGGTGGAAATACTTTTCTTAAAATGGGGTCATATAGTCACACTATTTTTTAAATAATTTTTTATTGTGTTTTTGGTGAAAGTTCACACAGCAAATTAGGTTCCTATTTAACAATTCCTGTGCATATTGTTCAGTGACATTGGTTACATTTTTCACAATGTGTCAACATTCTCATTATTTCCACTCCGGTTGTTCCATTTTCATTAATCTAGCTCCCCTGGCCCCCTTTTCAAATCCAGTGGCCCCACTTGACCTCTCGGAAGCATCTGAAAGATGGAAAGCGGCTCTCCTCTTGGTCTCTACAGTGGCTAGTTGTCTCCCCAGCATCATTTGCCTTTTCTCATCAGCTGCTCCTTCTCAGTCTCCTTTGCCAGATCCTCTTCATCTTCCCCATCTCTAAAGGTTCTCCGCACTCCGGACTCACTTCACAGATCTCTCCTCTTCTCCATTAATATGTATTTTCTACCTGATTGACCTCATCTAGACACATGCTTTAAATGCCAACTCAATGCTGATAACTCCAAATTTCTATTGCCAACACAGACTTCTCTTCTGAATTCCAGTTTCCAACATCCTATGCAACATCTCCACTTGGATGTCTAACAGACATCTCAAACTTAACATGCCCATAACACTAAAATAAATTCTGGTTTACTCTCCCAAACTTGCCCTCCTCATTCCAGCAAATGGCAGCTTCAATCTTAGAGATGCTGCAGCTAAAAGCCTTGGAGTTATCTTCAACTCCTCTCTATCATACCCTAAGTCCAATATATCAGCAATCTGGTCAACTCTACCTTCAAAATATTCCTGGAATCCAGTCACTTCTCCCCACTTCACTAATATCACCCTAATCCAAGACTCCATCATCTCTCATCTGGGCAACTACAGTAGAATTCCAACTGGTCTTCCTGCTTTCACGCCTGACCCTTCTATGGTCTATTCCCCACACCACAGATGAAGTACGCCTTTTTAAAGTAACGCAGGTGAGACCAGAAGAACTAGGTGGTGCCCCCCACCACCAATGACCACCCTGACAAGGAACACAACAGAGAGTCCCTGATGGAGCAGGAGAAAAGTAGAGTACAGAACTCAAATTCTAGTAAAAAGACCAGACTTAATGGTCTGACTATGATTGGAGGGACCCCAGAAGACATGGCCCCTGGACTCTCTGTTAGCCCAAAACTAAAACCATTCCCAAAGCCAACTCTTCAGACAAAGATTAGACTGGGCTGTAAGACATAAAATGATATTTGTGAAGAGTGTGCTTCTTAACCCAAATAGATACAGGAGACTAAACGGGCAGCTCCTGTCCAGAGGTGAGATGAGAAGGCAGAGAGGGACAGGAGCTGGTTGAATGGATATGGGAAATACACGGTGGAAAGGAGGAGTGTGCTGTCATATTATAGGGAGAGTAATTAGGGTCACATAACAACGCGTGTACAAATTTTTGTATGAGAAACAGCTATAAACTTTCACTTAATGCACAATTAAAAAAAAAAAAGTAAGGTAGAGCATGTCCCACCACTGCTCAGAACCTCCCAATAAAACATTTACCATTTCCTGTAAGTATCCATGGAGTTCCCGGGTGATACAGACAGTTAACGTGCTCAGCTGCTAACTGAAAGGTTGGAGGTTCGAGTCCACCCAGAAGCACTTCAGAAGAGATGTCCAGCAATCTAATTCCAAAAATCAGCCATTGAAAACCCTGTGGAGCACAGTTCCACTCTGACATACTTGGAGTCACACCCAGCAGCTCCTGCCTCAGGGTGTTTGCACCTGCTAGTCACTCTACCTGGAATGCTCTTTCCCACATAGTTTGTTCCCTCATCTGCTTCAGTCTCTGCTGAAATGTCATCTCAAGGGAGAGACTTTCCCTTACTGTGCTGTATTTTTCTTCATAGTACTTATCACCACCTGACATAAGATCTGTTTGGTTATTGTCTGTTTCCACTGAATTGACTACAGCTCTGTGGTGGGCAGCCTACAAACCCACCACTGCTCCGTGAGAGAAAGATGTGGCAGTCTGCTTCTGTAAAGATTACAGCCTTGGAAACCTTATGGGGCAGTTCTACTCTGTCCTAAAGGGTCACTATGAGTCAGAATCAACTCAAAGGCAATGGGTTTTTCTTTGAGTTTCAGTGTGGGCTGTACCTAGTGACTTGCTTCTAACAAAAGAATATGGCAAAAGTCATGGGATGTCACTTCTGAGATTAGGTTACAAAAAGGCTGACTTCCATCTCGTTTGCCTTTTCTCCCTCTTTGTCCAGTGGAGAGGCCCACATGGCAAGAAATTGATGTCTTCAGCCAAAAGCCAATGAGGACCTAAGGCCTGCCAACAGCCACATGAGTAAGCTTGGAAGTGAGTCTGCCTCCAGTCAAGCTTTGAGATGACTGCAGCCCTGGTTGACACCTTGATAGCAGCTGGGAGAGACCCTGAGCCAGAGCCACCCAGCCGAGCCATGACCCCAGATTCCTGACCCACAGAAATTGTGAGATAATGTTTATTGTTTTAAGCCTCTCAGTTTTGGGATAATTTTTTGTGCAGCAATAGATGACTAAAACAAGCTTCAATAGGGCAGGATCCCTGCTTGTTTTATTCACATTATCCTTAGCACCTAGAAAAGTGCCTGGCACATAGTAGCTACTAGACAATATTTTTGAATAAACAAATTAATTATTTTCAAGACTTCTGCTAGGAAGTCTGGGATATAGTCTGTCTTGTTCTAGACAATGTGTATGCAAGTGTAAGTTCTGGAACTGCTTCAGCCATTTTATTACCATTTTTGAAGCCAGCTCGAATACAAGGCCAACGCACAGGGACAGATCCAAGAAAAATGGCAGAAGGGCAAAGCCAGAGCTCCAGTGAACACACATGTTCCACATAGAAATTTTTTTCCATTACTTGAGCAAAGTTTAAGTTAGTTTGGGTTAGGTTTTCAGTAACTTGAAACCAAAAGCATCCTAACTATCCAAGTTTTTATGACATCATTCTCTGCCCCATCTCTCTCCAAGTTTATCTTTTTCTCTTCTCTGCCTACCCCTTTATGGCAGAGATTACCCAATTTCCCTTCTTTCCTTTTCCCTACCAAGAGAACCCTGATAAGTCAGAATCCACTCCATGGATTGAGTAGCTAAGAACTACAATTGTCTGTCTCCCTTAAAGACAGGTCACATGACTAAGTTCTGGCCAATGAGATGTAAAGAGAAGTTATGCGGTGGGGCTTTTGTAAATGTTGCCTTAAAAGCAGGCTCACCATTAGAGAAATGCAGATCAAAACTACAATGAGATTTCATCTCACTCCAACAAGGCTGGCATTCATCCAAAAAACACAAAATAATAAATACTGGAGAGGCTGTGGAGAGATGGGAACGCTTATACACTGCTGATGGGAATGTAAAATGTTACAACCACTTTGGAAATCGATTGGCACTTCCTTAAAAAGCTAGAAATAGAACTACCATACGACCCAGCAGTCCCTGCTCCTTGGAATATATCCTAGAGAAATAAGAGCCTTTACACGAACAGATATATGTTTATTGCAGCACTGTTTACAATAGCAAAAAGAGGGAAGCAACCAAGGTGCCCATCAACAGATGAATGGATAAATAAATTATGGTATATTCACACAATGGAATTGATAAAGAACAGTGAGGAATCTGTGAAACATTTTATAACATGGAGGAACCTGGAAGGCATTATGCTCAGTGAAATTAGTCAGTTGCAAAAGGACAAATATTGTATAAGACCACTATTATAAGAACTTGAGAAATAGTTCGAACTGAGAAGAAAACATTCTTTTGTGGTTACGAGAGTGGGGAGGGAGGGAGGCTGGGAGGGGGCATTCACTAATTAGATAGTGAATAGGAACTACTTTAGGTGAAGGGAAATATAGCACATAATACAGGGGAGGTCAGCACAACTGGACTGAACCAAAAGCAAAGAAGTTTCCTGAATAAACTGAATGTTTCGAAGGCCACCATAGCAGGGGCAGGGGTTTGGGGACCATGATTTCAGGGGACATCTAAGTCAATTGGCATAATAAAATCTATCAAGAAAACATTCTGCATCCCACATTAAAGAGTGGCGTCTGGGGTCTTAAACGCTAGCAAGCAGCCATCTAAGATGCATCAATTGGTCTCAACCCACCCGGATCAAAGGAGAATGAAGAACACCAAGGACACAAGGCAATCACGAGCCCAAGAGACAGAAAGGGCCACATGAACCAGAGACTACCTCATCCTAAGACCAGAAGAACTAGATGGTGCCTGTATACAACGGATGACTGCCCTGACAGGGAACGCAACAGAGAACCCCTGAGGGAGCAGGAGAGCAGTGGGATGCAGACCTGAAATTCTCATAAGACCAGACTTAATGGTCTGACTGAGACTAGAAGGACCTTGGTGGTCATGGCCCTCAGACCTTCTGTTGGCCCAGCCAGGAACCATTCCCGAAGCCAACTCTTCAGACATGGATTGGACTGGACAATGAGTAGGAGAGGGATGCTGGTGAGGAGTGAGCTTCTTGGATCAGGTGGACACTTGAGACTATGTTGGCATCTCCTGCCTGGAGGGGAGATGAGAGAGTGGAGGGGGTTAGAAGCTGGTGTAATGAACACAAAAAGAGAGAGTGGAAGGAGAGAGCGGGCTGTCTCCTCAGGGGGGAGAGTAATTGGGAGTGTGTAGCAAGGTGTATATGGGTTTTTGTGTGAGAGACTGACTTGATTTGTAAACTTTTCCTTAAAGCACAATAAAAATTATATTAAAAAAAAAAAAAGCAGGCTTACTTGGCTGGCTCTAACCTTTTGCCTTGGCCTCCTCCTCTTTCCTGCTGCCTAAAATGTGGTGGTGGGCACCAAAGTAGCCATTTTGTTAAATTATGGCAAATTTGAGTATGGAACACACACATTAAGTATGGCGGAAGAAAAAGATAGAAGGAGCCTGGGTCCCTGATACATTCAACATACTAACCCTGAATACTCCACCTCTGAACTTCTATAAGTAAAAAACATAGTTAATCTTGTTCCTTGGCTTTTCTGCTATGCATAGTTTAACATAAACCTAACTGACCTAACCCTTAAATGATCAAATTCTCCAGAATGCATCCATGTCTTCTCTTTTCACTCCACAGAAAAGACCTCCCAAGGTGACCTCATCTGCCCTCATGACTTCAGGAACCATCTACTTATTAAGAATACCAGAATTGACACCTACACCTCCAGCCTCTCTCCCAACCTCCAGACTCAGATTCCCCAGTTACTCCTGTTGTTATTCTGTGCCGTCAAGTCAATTCTGACTCATAGTGACCTTACGGGACAGAGTAGAACTGCCCCATGGGGTTTCCAAGACAGTAATCTGTACAAGAGCAGATCACTAGGTCTTTTCTCTGCAGAAACACTGGTGGGTTCAAACCACCACCTTTTGGTTAGCAGCCAAATGCTTACCCACTGCACCACCAGGGCTCCTGCTACTACGACCAACAATAAAATCCAAATTCCATAAATGGTCGTCTAGGGCTTGTCCCATCCTATCTCCTCCAACCCCTCGCTCCTCAATCCCCGGGTACTCACCATTCTCCAAACATATCAGGCCTTCCCTCGACTCTGTCTCTACACCTGTTGGAACCTGTATGTTCTGCCCTCGTGCCTTTAAACCAAACCATCCTCGTCAAAGTGGAACACGATATTTGTCTGAAAGCTTAATTTGTTTTCTTCCTGTATTTCCTCCTTCTTCTTCTTCCTATTCTAAAAGGATCTGCTCTTCGTCTCAGGGAGGTTCAGGGCAGGTGGAAAGCGGAGTTGGCCTAGAGAGACACTTCCCTTCCTGGTTGCTATTTCTCAAGCCCTGAGTCCACTGAACTCCTGGGTGGTACAAACAGTTAAGCACTTGACTGCAAAGCTAAAGTTTGGCAGTTCAAACCCATACAGAGGTGACTTGGAAGAAAGGCCTGGTGATGTCCTTCTGACAGATCACAGCCTGGGAAACCCTATGGAATGCAGTTCTCCTCTGCAACACATGAGGTCACATGAGTTGGAGTCGAGTTGATGGCAACTGTTTTTTTTTTTTTAAGTATATTGAGGGCTTGAGGTGAGAAAATGTGTCTCTGATGAAACGGTACTAGAGGAAAGTATTTCCCCCAGACCGAGAAGAGATGCCTGGGCATGGGAAGAGGAGAGAGAGAGGTCTCTGGGGCCCACTAGCAGCCAGGATGTGTCAGGTGCTTGATGGAAATACCCATGATACATGAGGGAGATGTGACTTACAGCCAGGGTTCCTGTGTCACAGGAACAGCAGTGCAGGGGACGGAAGGGCACTGCAGGCTGAAGTAGGCACCAGAATTTTAGCACAGCCTTGGGTGCAGGGGGAAACCCCAGGAAGACCTAAGATTCAAGTTCCCATAAGTCTAAGAGGATGGGGGCTAAGAGCGAAAACAAAGTTGAATGATAAGATATAAAATTTTATTTCTTGAAATGCTGAGCTTGTTGACTCAATTTCATACCTGCCTGAGAAGCAAGCCTCCCTGGGGGTTCTCGGGCTAACACCCTGCCCTGTCACCATGTCCCCATGTGCCCTCAGCTCTCTTGCTCTTGTCTTTTGGCCTCAGATTTCTGTCAGGGGGTTTTGCCAACCCTCACAATTTCCACCTTGCTCTTTGGACTTTGAGTTTCCTGTGAGCTCTTGGCCCTATTGACAGCTTGGGTTTTGAAATCCTCTGTTGTCTAGTTAGAAATCCTGCTACAGTCTTTGTCCTAACTTACCCCCAGCTGGGCCAGCCTCTGACCACCAAGGACAGATAAAAGAAGAAACCCAAGTACAGAAAGCTTTCTTTTCTCTTCTCTGCCTGGCATACTCTTTTCATCCTTGAAGACTTTGTTCCTATGTTACTTTCTGGGAGCCTCCCCTGACCTCCCTATGCAGGTTCTTTCTCTGGGTCTCCACAGAATTTTGTTTAGACCTCTGCACTTATCACACTGCATTATTATTTACATGTTTACATAGTGATCCTTTCACCTTGACTATGAGCACCTTGAGGGCAGCAACCATGTCTCATTCACCTGACACAGTGTCAGGTCCAGAACAGGGCCTCAATGAATGCTTGTTAAACGCCTTTTCTCACGTCGTCCCCCAGGCTGTCATGCACCATTCTATCCTTCTTTCTCTCTGTATCAATGAGGGATGAATTTGGCTGCAAGTAACACCTGACTACAGTGGCTTAAATAATTAGAGGTTTATTTTTTCATACAAAAATAAGTCTGGAGGTAAGCAACTCAGGGCTGCCAGGGACTCAGCCTCTTCCTGTCTTTCTTTCCTGCCAAGTTTAGTGTGTATTCATAAGATGTCTGCAGCACCTCTGAATATTATATACATCTTCTAGGCAGGAAGAAGTAGGTAGTGTGAAGAGCCGAGTCTGTCCCTGTTCATTAGGAAAGCTCAAGTTTTCCCAGAATCCCCACCCAGAAGACTCCTGCCTGCATCTCCTTGGTCATTCCTACCTGCAAGAGAGCCTGATAATGGGAAGGCAAGAGAGAAGGTAGCTGAGCATGAGTATGGAATGGGAAAATTCTAGGGCCCCACCCCAGACCTACTGAATTAGAAATGCTGGTGGTGGGGCCCAGCAATCTGTGTTGTAACAAGCCCTCAAGGGGATTCTGTTACATCAAAAGGTGGAGAACCACAGCCATACATAATGGCCAGTATTACGGTAAGAAAAAGGGCTGGACTAGATTCAAATCACCTACTTTAAAAAAAAAAAAAAATCACCTACTTTTTGCTACAAATTGTATTATTTGTTAGCCAGCAAACCTTAGTTTTCTGATCTATAAAATGGGAAAAATAATGGTTGCCCTGACTTATTCACTGAATAAATGTGAGGACCAATGTAAGTAACGTAGATGAAAGTACTGTATATTGAGAGCATGTAAGTCATTAGAGACAAAACGGAACTAAAGACAACAAATTTTCATATTAGGACTGAGTGGTTTATTTTACTGTAGTCTTCTGCCAAACCAAACACATTATCATCAAGTCAATACCAACTCATGGCAATTCCATGTGTTACAGAGTAGAAGTGTGGTCTGTAGGGTTTTCTTGGCTGTTCTTCTTTACAAAAGATGGCCAGGTCTTTCTTCCACAGTGTCACTGGGTAGGTTCAAACTGCCAATCTTTAGGTTAGCAGTTGAGTACAAATCATGTGCACCATCCAGGGACCTCTGTGTTCCTCTGCCTTGTAGGTCAAATTTTCAGAAAAGGAACACTGTCTTGGCACAGCTGCTGGTGTTTGGGGATGACTGCACATAATCAATACGAAGCCAAGAAGATCCACGTGTTGGCATCACAGGGTTTTGGAATCTCTCACAGGACATTTTCTGGGGATAATAATGATAGAGGAATCTTGCAACAGTCTTGTCAAAGTCTATGTAGCTGATGTGTTGGCAGAGGGCAAATGCTTGAGAATGCAAAACTACCCGTAAAAGACATAAAGAGAGAAAAAAAAAGTTATGCAGTAAGGGATAAAAATAGAAACTGTAACCACAGACGTTCAAAATACACTGTTATCAAAAACAAATGTTTGCTGAAGCTCCAGTGGTAGCTGCTACAGGTGGTTTCCATGAGAGGAAAGAGGACATGTGTGGTTTCAAAACAAACACCGTGGAGGAAAATGAAATGGAGCATTTAGGGGAAAGGGCTGGTGAGAAGATGTGAAACAAATGTAAGAGATTCAGTGTTATGCAATTTGGATTACAAATATTCAGGCACCACTGTCTGAGTACCAAGTAAGGCATCCATCCCTTACTGGATTAAAAACTGCTCCCTCAATTACTTGTTTATCCCATTCCACAACAGTTGACCATGGAACAAACACTGAGCATTTTCACTGGGCGAACTTGGACAACTAATTAGCTGCTAACTAGTCACCAGTGAAGTCACAGTCATATCTACAGCTGCCTTCAAATAACCTTTGTGGTTGTTATTAGTTGCCATTGAGTCAGCTCTGACTCATGGCAACCCCATGTACAAAAGAACAAAACATTTCTCAGCCCAACACCATCATCACGATGTTCAAGTCCGTTGATGTAGCCACTGTGTATTCTGAGTGTCTTCTAACCTAGGGGGCTTATCTTCCAGCACTATATCGGACAATACTCTGTTTTGATCCACAGGGTTTTCATTGTCTAATTTTTGGAAGTAGATCACCAGGCCTCTCTTCCATCTTAGTCTAGAAGCTCATCTGAAATCTGCCTACCACAGGTGACCCTGCTGGTATTTGAAATACCGGTGGCATAGCTTTCAGCATCATGGTAACATGCAAGTCACCACAGTACGACAAACTGACAGATGGATAGTGGTCAGATAATCTTTACAGGTTTGGAAATTGTCGTGGCTAAATTGGCCGAACTATGCTAAGGTTGGGAGTTTAATCTGTCTACTCAGATAAAACCACAGTGTCAAGAAGGAAGTGTTCACAAGTCCATGAATATACTAAAAACCAATGAATTGTACACTTGAAATGGGTGAATTGTATGGCATGTGAAACAGATCTCAATAAAGCTGGTATAAAAAAAAAAAAACACTGGAAAAAGGAAGCGTTTCCAGGCAGAAACCTCATGACACAGGCTGTGCAGCTGCTAAGAGACTTTTCCTTCTGTGTCAGTTAAATTTGTCTGTACAAAATGTGAAGCCAAGGCTTGTTTATTGATTGATTTGTTTAACATCTGGGCTCTGACATGCAAGTGCTGTGATAAGAGAGTTTGTAGAAGCAAAATTACAAAGCCACGTGTTCCCAGGGCTGGTGAAAGAGGGTAGCAATCTGCATATGAAAAGCTGATGATGTAACAATCTGAAATAGGCAGTGGTGAGCTGGACCAGCAGCCCAGTCCAAATAAAGAGGCCAGCACTGGGTCAGATTCAAGATACTCACCTACTTTTTACACTGGACTTCCTGGGGGTGTTTTAGTTCATCAATAAGGCAAGCAGAGCCTCATCAATTTCTCTTTCTCTTCTTCCCCGACGGTCTGAACTCTTTCACCTCCCTGCCAAGTCCTGAGTGGGGTCATCAGTAGGTAGTCCAGGACAGCTGCAATTGGATACATGACTTGGTTTCCTCCTTTGTATTCCTGTGCTTCCTTCCCTGGGGATTATTACGGTGATTGCCGCTCCCAAAGATAGGAACTGAAATGTAGTTTGTTGGGAAAGAGACTAGAGTCTCTGAGTTAGAATTCCTGGAGCCAAGCGTAAGCACTGCCACTCACAAGTTATATGACCCGGGTAGGTCATTTAACACCTCTTGATCCCATCCCCTCTTAGGTATCCAGGATTTGCTACTGTAATTACCCTCCCTTTTTTTTTTTTTCTCCTGCAAGGACAGTTTCAGCCTCTCTACCACACCATTCTTATCAGCATACCAGGCGCTGCAATTTCTCCCACAGTAAAAACACAAAATAAAGACAAAATTTCTTGTCTTTCATTCCCTTCTAGTGCCACCCTAATTCACTGTTCTCCTTTACAGCAAAATTAGATTCTCTCTCTCTTGCTTCTTGCCTACCATTCTCTCTTTCTTGTAATTTTCCATTCTAATTTTTAAAATAATTTTTATTGTGCTTTAAGTAAAAGTTTACAAATCAAGTCAGTCTCTCACATAAAAACTTATATACACCTTGCTACACACTCCCAATTACTCTCCCCCTAATGAGACAGCCCGCTCCCTCCTTCCACTCTCTCTTTTCATGTCTATTTTGCCAGCTTCTAAGCCCCTCTACCCTGCCATCTTCCCTCCAGGCAGGAGGTGCCAACATAGTCTCAAGTGTCCACCTGATCCAAGTAGCTCATTCCTCACCAGCATCCCTCCCCTACCCATTGTCCAGTCCAATCCACGTCCAACGAGCTGGCTTCTGGAATAGTTCCTGTCCTGGGCCAACAGAAGGTCTGGGGACCATGACCACCAAGGTCCTCCTAGTCTCAGTCAGACCATTAAGTCTGGTCTTTTTATGAGAATTTGGGGTCTGCATCCCGCTGTTCCCCTGCTCCCTCAGGGATCCTCCACTGTGTTCCCTGTCAGGGCAGTCATAGGTTGTGGCCAGGCACCATCTAGTTCTTCTGGTC
Organism: Loxodonta africana; assembly: GCF_030014295.1. Classification (NCBI taxonomy): domain Eukaryota; kingdom Metazoa; phylum Chordata; class Mammalia; order Proboscidea; family Elephantidae; genus Loxodonta; species Loxodonta africana. The sequence continues at coordinate 45,626,314 of NC_087355.1, read as the reverse complement.
TAAGGATGATGTAGTCTCTGGTTCACGTGGCCCTTTCTGTCTCTTGGGTTCATAATCGCCTTGTGTCCTTGGTGTTCCTCATTCTCCTTTGATCCAGGAGGATTGAGACTCATTGATACATCTTAGATGGCCACTTGCTAGTGTTTAAGACACCAGACACCACTCTTTAAAATGGGATGCAGAATGTTTTCTTAATAGAATTTTTATGCCAATTGACTTAGATGTCCCCTGAAACCATGGTCCCCAAACCCTGACCCTGCTTCGCTAACCTTCGAAACATTCAGTTTATTCAGGAAACTGCTTTGCTTTGGTTCAGTCCAGTTGTGCTGACCTCCCCTGTATTGAGTGTTCTCCTTCCCTTCACCTACAGTAGTTCTTATCACTATCTAATTAGTGAGTACTCCCTCCCAGCCTCCCTCCCTCCCCACTCTCGTAACCACAAAAGAATGTTTTATTCTCAGTTTAAACTATTACTCAAGATCTTATAATAGTAGTCTAGTACAATATTTGTCCTCTTGCAACTGACTAATTTCACTCAGCATAATGCCTTCCAGGTTCCTCCATGTTATAAAATGTTTCACAGATTCCTCACTGTTCTTTATCGATGCATAGTATTCCATTGTGTGAATATACCATAATTTATTTATCCATTCATCTGTTGATGGGCACCTTGGTTGCTTCCCTCTTTTTGCTATTGTAAACAGTGCTGCAATAAACATGGGTGTGCATATATCTGTTCGTGTAAAGGCTCTTATTTCTCTAGGATATATTCCAAGGAGCACGGACTGCTGGGTCGTATGGTAGTTCTATTTCTAGCTTTTTAAGGAAGTGCCAAATCAATTTCTAAAGTGGATGTGCCATTTTACATCCCCACCAGCAGTGTGTAAGTATCCCAATCTCTCCACAGCCTCTCCAACGTTTATTATTTTGTGTTTTTTGGATGAATGCCAGCCTTGTTGGAGTGAGATGGAATCTCATTGTAATTTTGATTTGCATTTCTCTAATGGCTAATGATCGAGAGCATTTCTTCACGTATCTGTTAGCCACCGGAATGTCTTCTTTAGTGAAGTGTCTGTTCCTACCCTTTGCCCATTTTTTAATTGGGTTGTTTGTCTTTTTGTGGTTGAGTTGTAGCAGAATCACGTAGATTTTAGAGATCAGGCGCTGGGTGGAGATGTCGTAGCTGAAAATTTTTTCCCAGTCTGTAGGTGGTCTTTTTACTCTTTTGGTGAAGCCTTTAGATGAGCATAGGTGTTTGACTTTTAGGAGCTCCCAGTTATCTGGTTTCTCTTCAGCATTTTTAGTTATGTTTTGTATTCTGTTTATGCTATGTGTTAGGGCTCCTAACATTGTCACTATTTTTTCTTCCATGTTCTTTATCGTTTTAGACTTTGTTTAGGTCTGTGATCCATTTGGAGTTAGTTTTTGTGCATGGTATAAGGTTCAGGCCCTGTTTCATCTTTTTGCAGATGGATATCCAGTTATGCCAGCACCATTTGTTAAAAAGACTATCTTTTCCCCAATTAACTGACACTGGGCCTTTGTCAAATATCAGCTGCTCATATGTGGATGGATTTATATCTGCAGTCTCAATTCTTTCCATTCTATTTTTAATCCACTCCAGTCAGGATTCTCAGCCACCAGTCCCCTACCAAGGTAACCACTGACCGCCATCTTGCCAAACCCAGAGGCCACTTCACAGTCCTCATGGTGCTCTGGCCGCTGTAACACCTGGCCCAGCTTGCTCACACTTCCCCTCTACAAGCACATTCAGCACTCAGTATCCAGGAAACCACACTTAGCATACTGCTCCTTCTCAGTCTTCTTAGCTGGATACTCCTCATCCTTCTTTCTTCTAAATGTCAGACCCCAGGCCCAGTCTTTACCCTCTCTTCCTTGTCCATATTCTCCCTTGGTCATTTGATCCAGAGTTCTATGGCTTTAAATATTATCAAAAGCTGATAACTCGCATACTTACATCACCAAAAGCAGTTGCCATCAAGTCAATTCCAACTCATGGAAACCTCACGTGTGTCAGAGTAGAACTGTGACCCACAGGGTTTTTAATGGCTGATTTTTCAGAAGTGGATTGTCAGTACTTTCTTCTGAGGCATCTCTGAGCTGGTTTAAATCGCCAGCCTCTCGGTTAGTAAACGTTAGTGTCATCCAGGGATTCCTTGTACCCATTACATTATATATTTATTTGTTTATTGTATCCCCTCTGCTAGATGGCAGCTTCTTGTTCATTAAATACTTGTTGAATGAATGGATGAATGCTGTGAACACAGAAGGTACTTAGGACATGTTGTGACCTAAATGAATGAGTAGATGAGGTTCAGCCTTACAGGACTGTGCTACTCAAATTCTCCCTCTCCAAGCTGCAGAAGGAATGGAATGACTACCCCTATCAAAGAGGAATGAAGCAGAAGAGGCTACAAAAGAACAGAAGTCTAAAATCCTGCCTCAGGTTATCAAAACACTTAGGCCTGGCTTTGCCAAAGTCATGAAAAATCTGGACCTTTAAGAACACAAATTAATCTTGCACAATGTAATGGATATTTAAGACAGTTAATTCAAGCAAAAAGAATGACCCCAATAAACACATTTTCCTTCCAAAGGCAGATTATTTAAGCAGTATAGTAGATTACATAAGTAGCAATCGTAGTGTGTGCATCATCCTCTCTAGAAGTTCAAAAAGACACATTCTACTCAACCTGTTCCCATAATAGAGCAATTCACGATTATAGACCCCATCCTGGGCCACCTTTGGCACATACAGACTTTTGGGCAGTGATTCAGATACAGCTCTATGAATGAACAGGTAGCTTTGGCAGAGGGAGCAACAAAAGACCTTTGCTTACACACTTCAGATAACTGCCAGCAGCTGCCCCAGGACCAAGTCGCTCTGCCCACCCCCAACCCCCAAAGTGGGTTCTTCAAGTTTCCTGGCTCCTTGGGGCTGAGGTGGTATATGGACGGACATTCTAAATCACTTATCTAGGCCACATCCATTAAAGAATGACCTTCCTTTCAGCTCTTCTGCTCTGCTATAATGTTGAGTTTTAATATAACTTTAAACGATTGAGTTCTCACCTGTGCATTCACCTAGAAACTAAAAAAAAAAAAAACCAAAACGCCTTTAAAGTTAGGACTTTACAGAAAGTGGAGAAAGCACTCTCAGTCTGGGAGACTGTTGTCAATTACTGAAAATCCACCTCGGACTAGAGCCCTTAAGGGCTCTTCTCCCCCAGCACTGGCTACTGAATGAGGTGCTGCCACCTCCTCCCTCCTTTCTGGTACCTCAGCCAGCACATAGCACACAGACTCTTTTCATTTTAAGGATTTTATTTCTAATCATCATGTAGAAATTGGGTTAAAAAAGGAAACAAAGTAGCATACAGGAGTTAGGAGGGTTCCAAGGTCTTGACCCTGGCATAATTCCTGATTCCTTCCTGAGATGGTAACTGGCAGTCCAGTGAGACTGCTACATTATGTTTTCATTTCAGGAAGCGGAGTTCATTGAACCTCTCGCTTCCATCTGGTCCAGGCTTTCTGGAGACCCAGATAGATTTTTTTCTTTCCTTCTGGTAGAACAATAGATTTCACTAGAATTCCAAGTGATTGTTCTTCTAAAATGCAATTAAAGAAAAAAAAAAAAATCCTGAAACATGCTACAACATGGATGAAACTTGAAGACATCATGCTGAGCGAAAAAAGGGCAACTATTTTATGAACTCACTTATATGAAATGACAAGAAATAGGTAAATACAGACCAAGAGTTATTAGTAGTTACCAGGGACAGGAGGCGGAAGGAGAGAAGGAATCAATTTCTGTGAAGTAGTAAATTTTTGTTTACGGCGATAGAAAAATTTGCATTGACTAAGTGTGATGGTTACACAATTTGACAAACGTAACTAATATCACTAAAATGCACACCAGAAAAGGGGCGAAATGGCAAATACAGTGTTATACGTAATTTTATACATAACAACAACAGCAGCCAAAAATAATAATAAATAAGAGAGGCAGCCGTTGTTGATACTACTTGCCCAAGCCCATTACCATTGAGTCGATTCCAACTGATAGTGACCCTAGAGGACAGAGCAGAACTGCCCCACAGGGCTTCCAAGGAGCAGCTGATGGATTCAAACTGCCAACCTTTTGGTTAGCAGCCTGAGCTCTTAACCACTGCTTACGTACAATTACACACCTCTTGGGATGAGTTTTCTTGGCGCAAAGGTTTAGGGTCATGGTTTTGAGGGTCTGTCCAGTCAATTAGCCTAGTATTATTTTAGAGACTGTCCTACTTCCTAGTCTGATGAGTACTTCCTAGGGTTTTAAATACTTGTGAGCAGCCATCCAAGACACAACAATTAGTCTCTATTCACCTGGAACAGCAAAAGAAGAAGCCCCAGGAAACTGAAAAGGAAATGGACTGCAGATCCAATTGTCTCCGTGAACTACTACCCTTGTCAATTACCTCCCTTGTCAGGAGACCAGAAGAATGCGATGGTGCCCCGCTACCATTACTGAACGTTTTGATCAAGAACCCAATGGTGGATCCTGATCAAAAAGAGGGAAAATGTAGAAAGGATTTCAAATTCTTATAGAAACCAGACTTAATGGACCCATTGAGACCGGGGGAATCCCTGAATCTACTGCCCTGATATAATCTTTAAACTTTGAACCGAAACTATTCCATGAAGTCATCTTTAAACTAAACAACAGTTTAGCTCAACTAGTAAGCATGTCTTTCGGCAGTGTGTTTTTTTTTAAGAATTATCTATATGAGATAAAATTGACAACAGTAACTGTAAAATACAGGGGAGAAGTTTAGGGGAGAGTCTAAGTTGATGATGGTGACGTGAGTAAGATGGTGAGAATGGTGACACAATGCAAAGGATATAACCAGTGTCACTGAACTGTACGTGCAGAAAATGTTGAATGGTGTATGGTTTGTTAGATATTTTCACCAAAAATAAAACTAAAAAAATTCTTGTCTTTGCAGATACTTGCCAACATGCTGGGTGCCTAATAAAGGCCCGACAGACCCTATTTGTTGATGGATAGATTGAAAATTACCTAGGCAGACTTCACATTGGGATTTTTCCTCAGTACAGACTGGACAACTTGTTGCTTTGTGTTCTTAGGTTGCCCTGCGCAGCCACCCTCTGGGGTTCTCCATCTGAGGCTTGGTAGGAAGCAGCATTCTTTAGCAGCCTCAACACAACTAGCAGGGTGATGGCTATGGCCTGCTTTAGTAAGCAGGAGGCAGGACCATTAGCTGCATTGTGTCTGGATGTTGGCATAAATGTGGCCCTGCCCTGTGGTCCTTCACAACAAAACCTGAGGTTGAATCCCTTTTGTTGCAGTAGATAGGGGAGTGTATTGAGCTCCAGGGAAAACAGACAGGAGGACACTGGCAGATGGGAAAAGGGTCGCCCCCACAGCAGGGAGTGAGCCTGGAAGTGGGTACTATAGCAACACACTAAGAATTATCCTGTGAATTAAAGGATGGTTGGATTTACTGTGTCTGCCCAGGCAGGGAACCTGGCTGAGTCTTTGTCAGCCAACAGATGAGAGACTGGTTTGCAGCTGTGTGATTTGACAGTTTGGTTTTACTCAGGTCCACGCTGTGGAGATAACCTTACTCCTGAGCCTCTCTCAAGAGGCTAAACCAGTGGCCCAGTAAGGAGGGAGGCCATGAGAGTTATTTGCCCTGGGAGAGGGCAGTAAGCAGGGTGTTTTTTTTTTTTTTTTTTTTCCTGTCTGAAGATAATTTAAAGACAATAGTGAAACTGACTAAAAGTCAGTTTGCTTTGTGTTATTTGTATTATTGTGCCAGCAGTTCTAATCACTGTAGAGGCAAGCTTCTCCCACAGCCCATCCCCCCCCCACCCAACTTGGTACACCCTTGGGATAAATAAGCACCAGGTGCGAAGATTATAAAGGAGCAAGAGAGTAAATAGAAAGCAAATGACTGCTGAGATAATTTTATTACAAAAACCTGCTTTGTAGAGTTTAGAGATGGCTGATCTGTGTGCTATAGGCCTTTATGTTGTTTAGCCTTGTGTTTTAGTTATCTATTGCTGTTTTAAAAACAACCTCTTTTAAAAACCACATTAACCAAAAATCAAACCTGTTGCTGTCGAGTCGATTCCGACTCCTAGCGACCCTATAGGACAAAGTAGAACTGCCCCATAGAGTTTCCAAGGAGCGCCTGGTGGATTCGAACCGCTGACCTAGGTTGGCAGCCATAGCAGTTAACCACTATGCCACCAGGGTTTCCCAAAACCACATAAAGCCCCTTAAAACATTTATTTGCTTTCGATTCTCCAGTTTTGGCAGGGGCTCAGTGGGGATGGCTCATCTCTGTTCCACATGGTGTCTGAAAGGTTTAGAACTTCCAAGAGGGCTTTTTCACTCATACATCTGGTACCTTAGCTAGGGCAGGCTGAATAGCTGGGGCCTGTCCAAGCATCTCAGTCTTTGACATGGTTTCTCCACGTGGCTAGCTTAGATGTCTTCACAGCGTGGTGGTCTCAGTGTATATGAACTTTTTACGTGGTATCTGGCTTTCCCCAGAATACAAAGCAGAAGCTGTCAGGCTTTCTTAATGCCTGGGCTTGGAAGTCCTAGAAAATTATTTCTGCCACATTCTATTGACCAAAGGAGTCACAGGGTCACTTCAGACTCAAGGGGAAGAAAAACAGACTCCTTTGTGAAGGAGATACTGTTGTGTCCATCTTTGGAAGCATGATCTACCTCACTGTTTTCTTCATCATAACAAAGTATGGTGTGCTTTCACATTTTGCCTTTAACTGTGATGAACCTTATCGAGCTGGACAAAGGTAGGTCTCAATTTGACTTATTAAAAATTAGACCCTATAATCGTCATCACGTTTTGGTTCTGAATGGGAGGCATGTGGCCCTGCTCTGCGGTCCTTCACAACAAAACCTGAGGTCGAATCCCTTTTGTTGGGGTACTGAAGGAGTGTACTGAGTTCCAGGGAAAACAAACCGGAAGATGCTGACAGATGGGAAAAGGGTCGCCCCCACAGCAGGGAGTCAGCCTCTCTTCATGGAAACATGAGATTGTGGGGTTCCCTAACATAGCAATGACATTTGAGAGAAAATATTAGGATGAGCCTGATTCGCCAAAACCTAAAATCCAAAGCATATTCAGTTTCTCTGAGGCTGTTCAGTTCACAAGTTACACCTTGCTCTACCACTCAAGGTCAAATGACCAGCATATTTTGGTCATTACTCCTGAGTGTCAGCAGAGCTCCTGTACTTTAAATTTACATCTTTTAAAACCAGTATTGTTGGGAACGGATTGACCACCGGATTGTGGCGGGTCTTGAGAGGGTCAGAATGTGAGTCTTGTAGATACTGTAATGATGATATACATATTGAGGGTCCTTATAAACTCCTTTCTAGGTCAGAGAAGTACATCTTGGTCCAAATAGGACCCACATGAGCAGCTGCTGTGCATCAACATGATTCCTCTGCCTGACACAGCTAAGCACCCAGATGTGTACAGAGCTTTGGTTTTGATAGCATTTTCCAACCCAGTCTTATTCCCTCCTCACTATAAATAGCCCAGTGTGTAGGTCCAGTGTAAATGCCCACAGTTTGTAGATATTACCAGACAGATCAAAATCTCTCTATGTCACATGAAAGGTTAGATGCAGACCCTGAGGAAGAAGAGGCTTTCCTAACTCTTCCTCATCCAGGGTTCTTTTCCTCTGTGGAGCAGAGGGTCCTCTAGGATCCTCCCCTATTGGCCTTCAGGCCTGGGCTCACCACCTCTTCTGCCTCCTCCCCTGTAAGCTTTTAGGCCAAGTTGTCAGACCCCAACTTTTAGTTCTCAGAGTGACTCCCGGCTCCTTGTCTTAAAAAGTTGTGTGGGCGGGCATCCCCATTATCTGGGCCCTAGACTTTCCTTCCCAAGAAGGCCCAAATGTGGGCCTGCTGGGCCCTAGACTTTCCTTCCCAAGAAGGCCCAAATGTGGGCCTGCTTTATAACAAACACCACGCTACAGGTTTCCCCCATACCCCCGCCAGAACACGGTTCTTGGGTTTGTTAGCCTCCCTCTCTCTTAATGCCCTTAACTTCCTCTTCACAGGAGAGAAAAAAAAAAAAATGCCTTTTTGTGATAAAAACCCTTGGCCCCTCACTTGGCCAATGGAGCCGTGGGGTCGGGGTTCGTCTGTCTTCCCCTCAAATTCCCGTTTGTTCTTCCTCACACTCCTCCCTTCCTGCCTCTCCCTGCCAGTTCCCATTTCTGTTCGCCCCCAATCCCTCCGTCCCTCTTCCCAGTCGCTCCAGCGCCCAGCACCCACCCTGACACCCCTTTCTCTCCCATTCGCCCCTCTTCTCTGCTTGCGGCTCCCCAGCTTTTGTTGCCCGGGCTTGTCCCTAACTTGAGAGCGTCTCCCGACTCGGCGCCAGGTCACGTGCGTTGGTGACAACCTCTCGCAGGGCGGCCCCGGGGCCCCCGCGCCGCCGATTGGTGGGGGCCGGGCCTGGCGCGGCCTGGGCGGGGCGGCCAGGCGGGCCGGACCGGCGGGCGGAGCAGCCGATCAGCTGTTCCGAGCGCAGCACAACAACAAAAGGAGCGAGACGGCCCGGCGGCGGCCAGCGGCGCAGCAATAGAAGAGCCGGAGCCGCCTGGCGCGCGCCGTCCGGGGCCAGAGCGTGGGCGCAGCCGGCCGGCCACAGCTACCTACCTCAGCTGCCCCGCGCAGCCCGGCGCGGGTGGCCGCGTCCCCCTCGGAGGGAGGTGTTTGCCCTCCCCGCTGCACACTCCCCTGCGAGTGGGACCCACGTAAGTGCGGGCGGGGCCGGCGTCCCGGGCGCCCAGCTCCTGGTCGGTCCCCGGGCCCCGTCCGGCCGCGCGCCCTGCCCTCGGGGCCCTCCCGGTGCCTTGGCTTCCTCCCCTCGCTGCCGCCGCGCCGCCCACTCCTCGGCGGGTCCCACTGAGTGGACCCGGCCCGACCGAGCTTCGGCTGGGCGGCGGTTGAGTGTTTGGTTTTTGCCTCCTCCCCCGAACACGGCCTGTTTTCTTTGCCGCGGCGGGTCCTCCTCCGCTTTCTCCTCCTCCTCCTCACTCCACTCCTCCTCCTGCACTCGGCCGTTGGTCTGGGGCTGCCCGGTCGGGGCTCGGCGGCCGGGGTTCCGGGCTCGGGGAGGAGCGGCCGCTACCGCCCTGGGACTCATCCCTCTAAGCCAGGGCGGTTTGGACTCCCGGTCCCGCTTCTTCGCTCCTCCTCCCCTGCCCCGACCCAGTGCTCCTCTACTTGCCTTTCCTGGTACAGGGTCGCGCATGGTAGCACTATAGGCCCACCCAGCAACCGGCCCCTGCCTAAGTGCCCGTTTGCCCGTTGCAGGTTCCTTGACCTGATTTTGATCGTACACTTAACTGTTGAGGTTGCACCTGTGAAAAGAACACTTTGCTTGCCCGTCAGAATAAATATCATACTTAGTTTGATCACTCATGTTTACTGAGCGTTTACTATGCCGAGCGCTTTGCATGCATTATCCCAATAATCCTATGAAGTAGGCCTTTTTATTTTATGGATAGGAAACCTGAGGCACAGAGAAATTATTTACTCAAGACCAAAGCCAAACCCATTGCCATCCAGTCGATTCCGACTCATAGCGACCCTTCAGGACAGAGCAGAACTGCCCCATAGCGTTTCTAAGGCTGTAAATCTTTATGGAAGCAGACTGCCACATCTTTCTCCAGAGTAGTGACTGGTGGGTTCCAACCACCGACCTTTCCGTTAGCACCGGAGCTCTTCAACCACTGCGCCACCAGGGCTGCTTTACTCAGGACAACACAGCCAGTTAAGAGGAAATGGTGTTTTCTATTTCAGTGCTACAGATGAATTTTATGTAGGGGTTTTTCGTTTTTATTGTATTGCCTAATTACCATCTATATTAATTCCAATTTAGAGTAAGGGAGGGCCTCTTTCAAACTGTAACTCTTAATGATGTGGGCATCCGTTGTTAAGACAGTCTTATTACATGCAAAGTAGCTTTGGAAAAAGGAGGAAAAAAGTGACCGATGAGGTCATTTGAACAGAGGCAATGGTGAGTGCCCTAGGACCCTGAAATCACTTGCTTGGGAACTGAAACAGTCTTCATCTGCAGGTGTGAAAAGTGCTGGGATGCTTTTGATTTTTAAGTTGCAGCCACTTTAATTTTGAAACTGGCAGGGTAATTATCAAAGGCCGAGCCTGGAACCAGGACTCGACTCATTTCTATGACAAGATCTCTTTTGTTTTCTCACCTGTCTTTTGTTCTATTTCTCTTTGGAGTCCTGCTTTCAAAATTCAAGGTTAATGGGCTATGAATTACCACTTATTGCTATCTCTGTCCACTGTCATTTAAGCCTTCAGGACAGTCAGTGTCAGGTCTCCCGGGGGCATAATAACCTCAGCAGTAGCTGGCTGAAGAGACTGGGTAGAAGTGGACGAGGAAAGCCAACTTTCTTGGCTTAGTATTTCTGCAGTTCAAAAATCGATTTTAACATTACTTGAATCAGCACATTTATTTTTCTAAACTGATGAGAGAGGGTGAGATATAGAAGAGAAACCTGAGGCCACTTTTCAACAAAGGTGTGTGAGTTGAGCCACCTGATATTCTGAAAACTGTCAAGAAACCACACCTGTATACGTATTTAGAAGTTAGGTCATCAAAGTTGTGCTGGTTTTTTTTTTTTTTTTTTACTTCTTGTTTTTTGGAGCCGCCTACTGGCAGCCAAAACCAACTGAAACACACAGTTCTACAAAGTGGATAGAACCAGTGCTGAGGCTGGCAGAAGCCTGAGAGGTCATGGGTGGGGAAAAGCAAGGCACTTGGAATCAGACACACATGGACTCCAATCCTGGCACAGCCAGGCCTGCTCTGTCACTTTTTAACAAGTTATTTAGTGTCTGAGCCTCAGTTTCCTCACTAGTAAAATGGAACAGGTACTTCAAGTGCCTGTCATATACAGTATGCATTTAGTCAACTGTAGCTTAAATTATTATATAGACATCTTCCAGATGAAGAAACTCAGACTCAGATGCTAAATGACTTGCCCACAGTCACACAACTAGCTTGTAATGAACTGGTAGTTAATATTTACTGTGTGCCTGATAGATATCAGGCACATTACCACATGGCACTATGAAGTAGGACTGTATTACTCCAGTTTACAGATGAGAAAACTGAGGCACAGAGAGATTACTAAATATCTTAAGTCCATATAGGTTTTAAGTAGCAGGGCGAATATTTCAGACAGAGCAGGCTAACTCCAGAGCCAGCCTTTAGCTCGGTTGCCTGTCTCAAAAATGAGAAAATAAATTACACTAACAAGCATTTCCAGAGCAGCAATTCCCTAGTCTGGAAGGTCAACTAGAATGCTTTTGCCCATAAATACTAAACAGCTACCTTTTTCTGCTCACAAAGCATTTCTACCCATGTCATATGAAAAAATTTTGATGATGACATGTTAAGTAACAGACCAGGATACAAAATCGTACATTCACTAGACTACAGCTGTGATAAAAAGAAACCTTATGTGTAGGAGAAAAGGCTAGCAGAAAATGCATCAGTATGCTAACGGTGATTGTAACAAGGCTCTGGAAGAATAAGTGATTGTTTTCCTTACTTTCTAAGCTTTCTATAACTTGGTTTTATTCATTTTATAATGAAAATGACATAATCTCTTTAAGGGAGTGGTGACAGATCTGGAGCCAAGCAGAACAGAGACAAAGCTGCCTTCTTGAAATGCTGGGCCCAGACACTTTGTTTCTTTCTCCAGTGGAGTGAGACTGCTAGACTGCTGGGCTGAGGTGGTTACAGCTGAAAGTTTGCAGGGGTGGCAGAGAACTGCAGGGCTACCCCACCTAGCCTTCTTTGCCAAATCCAAGAGTTGTATTTGTAAATTGGTCCTCCTGGGACACATGCTTTCTCTGGAATTTTCACTTTAGTTTTACCATTTCCTTAGAGTTGTGGATGTTCAAAAGTCAGTGACCATGTGGTGAGAGGAATGAAGTCTGAAGCTTTACTTGGTCTTTTAGCTCCTCATTGAACCAGTCTCCTCCAGAGCCTCCATTCCTGGGCAGGAGCCAAGGTCAAGAGTAGCAGTTACTGGGCAGGAACAGCACCTGGGTCATCAGTGAGAGGATAGGCCATTAAGGTTTTAGAGAGATTTTTCTGAAACAGCACTGCCCAATGGAAATATATAGTGTGAGCCATAAGTATGTTTGAATGTTTTAGCAGCTACAGTAAAAAAGCAAAAAACAGGTGATACTAACTTTACTAATATAGTTCCAAAATTATTTCAACAACTAATATGTAATTAATCAGATAGTTAACATTTTTTTGTACTAAATCTTTTAAATCCAATGTATATTACACATCTCAATTTGAATGCAAAAATTTCATTGGAGATCCTTGGTCTGTATTTAGATGTCATAAAATTTACAGTTGAAAAAGTAGATTCACAAACCCAAATTCTTCCAAACATGCTTAAGTTTTCAAGAAATCGAATCAATTAGCCTTTACTAAATTTCAATAAATTAAAATTAAGGAGTTCCTCAAGTCAGACTAGTCACCTAATATAGCTGGTGGCTACCATGTTGGCCATCGAGGTCCTTTAGCATATTGGGCTCCATGTCCTTTGTGCAACCTACAGAAAGCAGGGCCAAAGGAGCTTTGCTTTATGTAGTTAGCCCAAACTGGCATTTTCATTGTGTTTAGAAGTTTGCAGACAAAGGGAGTGAGGAGGTGATCAACACAGTCTCATCTTTCTAGTTATGAAACCAAGGTCCAGAAGGGCTACACTGTTTAGTTCCAGCCACCTGTGGAAAAGCCAGAGCCAGAACCCTGTTTGCTGGTGCCCAGGCCATCGCTATTTCCACCCCTCTCCAAAGCTCCATTCTATGTCCTTCCCAAAAAGCCTTAACAGGTGTGTCATGTAAATACCAGGTGAGATGAGGACTGAGCTCTTCGTTGCCTGGCTAGGGTTCTGAACACTCTGCCCACCTGAAGTTGGTTGCCCTTGCAGAAGACATGGGACATCTGGAAGCAGCATCTGACTTCAGGAAACCAAGAGGATGACTGTGCTACTCCTTAGAAAGCTTGTCCGGAGAAGCCTTTTCTGTGGCAGAGTTGTGTATATCCCAGGCATAGCTCGCTTCTGTACATGGGTTTGGAGCTGTAGCCAGAGCGGGCAGTTGCGTTTGTGAGGCCAGCAGCAGCCCCAACCACAGTGGCCCCAGCAGTGTTTTCTGCCTTATAGGTGCCACTTGTCTGGCTTGGACCCCAGTGCCTTGCCTTCACACAGCATCACAGGTGGAGGACAAGGTGTTCTTTCAGGAGGAGCAGGGGTTCCCTCTCCACCCAGCAGCTGTGGCTTCTTAGCTGTTGCAGGGGCAGAGTTCAGCCTTGTACTCTGGAGAATTGGGATTCTTTTCTCAACTGGTTCAGCAGACACAGACCCTGTGATAGCTCATCTTTGGGGATATAATGTATTATACAGCTCACATTTCTTCTGATTTCTCTTACACGCAACATAAAGCTGAATGTGGGTTCTCATACTACAGCTGCAGCTTTCATACTTTGGTCCTGTTGCCGTCCAGAAGGGTTTCAGGAAGACTGGTTATGCAAGTGACACTTCCTGTTTACCCACTTTAATAATTAATGGCTGAGGATGAATTGTGACCGTAATAGTATTCAAATGTCATGTATTTGAAACATTTTACTTTCAAAGGAGTGTGCCAAACAATTGTAGCGGTCCAATTTGCACACAAAGAATTGAATCAGGGGTCTCATCAGCTATAGATCTAAAACATTTTATAAAGATTGTTTTGAAAGTGAAATGTCAGGAGTCTGAAGTTATGGATTCAAGGCTGATACTTGTGGTAAAAATAAGTGTCATTTAGTGAAGTGCTCTTCGCCATTCTGATGATCTCATGCACTCTAAGGTTTTTGTCATCCTCCTTGTGTTGATGACTCCCAAATCTCTGCCCCCAGTGGAGACCTTACTCCTGGACCCCAGAGCCTTCTATTCAGTTGCCTGTAAGACATCTGTAGCTGTATGAATGCAGATTTCCCAAATTCAGCATGTCCCAAATGACCACATGTACCTTCTGCATTATTTCTATCCTGCTAGATGGTCTCACCATTCCCTCAGTTGCCCAGGCTGGAAACTTCGGTCATCCTTGCCTTCTCTCCCCCTTTAACTTCTGGCTGACAAGGCTCTGTAAGTTCTAATGTCTGCTCAGCTCTCAGTCTTCCTCTCATGACCCTCCATTTGGATTTTGAGCCAAACTAAATGTGCCACATTCTCACATGCCGGCTTTCAACACATAGGGTTCCTTCTCCCTCTTCCTCCATTGTGCATCTTTTCAGCCATTCAGCATTGAAGCCATTTATTCCAGGAGGCTTTCCTTGTACCCAGGTTAGGCCTGAGGAACACATAGTGCTTCCCTTCCTTGGCATTCATCGCACTTGGTAACTTCCTTTGTTACACTTTTGTGGGAGGGCTTTTTTCACTGGCATCTCCCCTGTGTTTACTATGCTGTATGCCTAATACATACTCAGTTAATATTTGTAGAATAGTAATAGCTGACATTGAGAACTTTGTGCTAAGTCCCTAGCTAAGTATGTTGCCTGCATTATCTCATTTCAACAAGAGAAGGATTAGGGAGACCGACCTTCTAGAAGGAGATTGTTGGAAAAGTCCTGGAGAGATACTGGGTTGGCTTAAAGTGGGATGTGAGTGATGGAGAAAAGTAGGTGGATCATGCTATACATGTGGCTAGGGTCAACAGGACTTGGTGATGTTTGGACGAGGGGTTGGGTGTGGAGCAGGGAGGATGGTGGAAAGGAGAAAAAGGAGTCATGGATAAATGGTGGGTTTTTGGCTTAATAGCTGCTGGTTACTGTTTTACTGAGGAGGGAAGGAATGAGTGTAAGTTTGTGGGGGAAAAAAAATGAAAGGTTCTCTTTGGGCATTAGATTTGACATGCTTATCAGGTAGCCAGGTAGAGATGGATATATAAATCTGGAACTCTAGAATAAGATCAGGCAGGGCTGGAGTTCCTCATTTAGAAGTCACCTCTGAAGTAGTTTAACTTCCTAACTCATATAGTGAGTAACCGGCAGACCCAAGATTTGAACCGAGGCACCCTGCCTGCAGCTCCTACCTGCTTAGCCACTATACAAAGAACGGATGTTTCCAGTTCTGTGCACTGCCAGCTCAGTTTTCTACAGTGTTTCTCCATACCAGTTGTAGGAATTGCTTTGAAGGTTAAAAGTATGGTGTAATTATAGATTTTAAATATAATTAGGTGTGCTTAAGGTTATATATATAAAGTGCAGAGCAGAAGGGGAAATGAGCCAGGGAAAGATGAGGGCCTGGCACAATGGTGGCCACCACACACTCTTGCTGGATTCAGTTGAAGACTTCTGGCAGTTAAATATCATCCTTCCTTTTTTATTCCAAGACTTGAGACTCCTAAGATCTTTACAGGCTACATCTGAGTACTCAAATCACAATGTTTTGTAAAAGAAAAGCATTGCCTTTCTTGTGTTTGACTCTTGCAGAAAGGGAACAGCTGTAGAATGTAGGCTAAGGCATGTTGTTTCTTCTAAGGGTACGTTTTTGTGTATGTGTGTGCCTATGTCTGTGTCCTTTTAAAGCCCACACACACATATAAATAACTGATTTGAAATAGCCTTTTTCTGTTTCATTTTAGGGATAATGACTCTTCTTGATTCTCACCTAAGTTGAATAAGCATCCTGTGCACTTTACTCTCCTGTCAGTGCCATTGGGCTGACTGAAGACAGGGTTTTGAAATCTCAACTGTAAAGACATCCAGCCAAAGTCTCAATCTTGCCTTAACAATGTTCCAGAGGCTGAATAAAATGTTTGTGGGTGAAGTCAATTCTTCTTCCAACAAAGAGCCAGAATTTAGTGAGAAAGAAGATGATGAATGGATTCTTGTTGACTTCATAGGTAAGGTATTATTAGTGGCTAGTCTTCATAGTACAAGTGGAAAGTTCTGCATCTCCATTTTTGCATACATAAACTAGTAACTGCAACTTTTTAAGCCTTAAAAGTAAATAAACAAGAGTCTAAAACAAATTGCAGGAAACATCCTGTGCTAGATGATCGTCAGTGCAGACCTTCCAGTTTTCCAACTCTTCCATCCTTTTCAAATTAGAGGCACTTGAGTAGAAAACCCTCATATTAGACAAGCAGTACCCCATTTGGTTCATTATTTGTTTATTCAATAGGGAAACCTTCTTAAAACCATTCCTACAAAGCCAGCATAATCCATCTCACACACATTAAATGCTCAGAAATTGTTTTATGATCATCATATGAGTGAATATAAATGCTTTTTTTTTTTTTCAACCTAAATAAAGAGAGGTATGTGAGCATCAGCTAACAGTATCATCTCTTTTCTCTGTGCTCTGAATTCGATGGGTGGCTCCATAATGATGAATCAACGTGATAATCGTCCTTCCATGGGACTGTTTGACAACACGTGGATTACGATTTAGACACTTGTACCGGGTTCTCGGCAGAGGAAGAGGAGGAAGACGACGAGGACATCAGTGAAGAGTCACATACTGAGCATCCTTCAGTCTTTTCCTGTTTACCTGCGTCTCTTGAGTGCTTGGCTGATACAAATGATTCCTGCATCCTCCAGTTTGAGTCCTGTCCAATGGAGGAGAGCTGGTTTATCACCCCTCCCCCGTGTTTTACTGCAGGTGGGTTAACCACTATTAAGGTGGAAACCAGTCCTATGGAAAACCTTCTCATCGAACATCCCAGCATGTCTGTGTATGCTGTGCACAACTCCTGCCCCAGTCTCAACGAGGCCAGCTGTGGGACTGACGAATTTCACAATCCAAGTAGTCCCAGGTACGTTGTATTTTCCTTTCTCCACAGGCAGTCAAGATTCTATTTATTTCCACTACAATTGAAAGCTAAGTTTTTGAAAGATGTAATTTTGTTAAATAATCATGAAAGCATGTATATAGTGCACAGGGTGGGTGATGTTATGAAAAAAATTGTTCATTTTAGATATTTAAAAAATTTAGTTGTAGTGTGGCCCCAGCTATATAATAGAAAGTTGTCTCATTTATAATATTCTGTTTCTGAGTGTAAAGAAAAGTATCTTAGTAACAGTGGCGTGTTACACTGGATTATTTCAGGTGTCAAATCTGACTAGAATACTATGTCTTAAATTCTTATTTTCTTTCAGATATTCCTAGCTAGGTCACATCAAATGGGGTTTAACAGAGAAATCTTAAGTGAAAGTAAAATGATAGTTTACCAAAACATTTTACTCAAAGAGTTGCATTTTGCTGTACTAAGGAAAGATTTCACACCCAAACGATGTTTTGTTGTTGTTTGGGGGACCCAAGTGGTCTGAAAAGTTCTGCTGAATGGCAGATAGGTTGGGGGCATGGGCAGATTGAGAGGAGGGTACTTGGTCAGTGAAGATTGGTAGGTTCCAAAACAAACGTATAGATACTCTGTGGACTTTATCCAGAGAATATATTCATGATGCCTTCACCCACTGAAATAAAGCCCATTATCGTGTTACTTAGCTCAAACTCTAGCTAGTCCCTAATGCATGTTACCAGAATGCTCCCTATGGTGTTAACTTATTTTGGGGATGCTGGCAGTAACTTAATTGCCTATCCTTAGGTCAAGGGTACAAGTAAAATTGGATGCTTGAGAGCAGTTCAGAATATTCATATGATTAGTGCTGTCATCCAAAAGGCCCTCTTTTTGGATTGCCTAGGCTCTGACCCTACTAACTGGACCACTGTCTTGTGTATATATCTCTTACTGTTTCCTGTTTGCCAAACACAAACTTGGCCCAAGCAGCTCATTAATTTGTTAACTTTACCAGAGTTTGCTGCACTGTAAAATCTCAGTATTGTAGATGATCATTTATGAGGATAAACATATGCCTGTACCAAGAAGAAAAACAATTTGCTTGTATACTTACATGATGCCAGGCTTTATACTGCATAAGAGCTCCGATGGGAAACATGCCATTGTACATCTTGCCGAGCTTATGAGGTCAGCATTTTAGGCTTTTGAACAAAAAATTTTGAATATAGTCCTTTTTTTTGGAGGTTGGGATTGATTTAATTGCTTTATAGTTGCTTCAGATTAATTTTTTCTGTTCTTAAAAATTCTTCCCACCTGAGCCTGATCTCACCTCTGGAGAATTCCATTTAAGAAGTTAGCATGATTTTTAATAGTCACTTTAAATCTACTGGCATTCGTGTATTTACTTTCAGTGTGTAAAGTATATATATACTTTCAACAGCTTTGTAAAATAACCTATTATAGAAACAGTATATGTGTATTGCAGGAAAAAAGAAATGCAGTATGCAAAAATTTTAAAAATTTTAATGACATCATTACCTAGATATGAATACCATTAACACCTCAGGGCATATCATAGCCTTCCAGATTGTTATATACATGTGTATACACACACACAAATATTTTTAACCTAAATGAGATTATGCTGTATGTACTACTTTAAAATCTTCTTTAGGCAATGATCCTCTACCTTTTTGTTTCAGTAAATTTTCACTTCACCTATACTTAGATTCCCCCAGTAGAGCTAAGAATATTTCATCTAGTTTGTCCAAACCAGTATCCAGTTCAGGGCCACGCACTGCACCTGGTTGTTGTATATTTCCAGTTTCAATGCTGTGAAAATGTTCATTTTTTGTATCTTGATTGTTTTTATATTCATATGTTACAGATATAACATATAGGATAGTTAAATAAGTATTTTCCATATATAAAGGATCAAAGTAATACACTGAACTTTGTATGATTTCTTTCTGCACATAGGAAAGTCCTGCAAATGGTTACAGTTATAGTAACTTTTTTTTTTCTTGGATGTGAAATTCTGATCAGAAAAGCCTACTAAATCAAGATAGAAATCAGGTGTTAGCCAAAATTAAGAGGATGGCTATGAAGGAAACATCTATATTTTCTGACCAGGAAAGAAATCATATGTCTTTCAAAGGTTAGGTTGCTTCCGTCTTGTCTATCCTTGTCTACCATAAAACACATAAAAGTAAGGTGCTTTGTAATTACAAATGGCTTCAAAGTGTGCATTTTATTGCAATTTAGCCTTTATAAATATTGTTTGTGCTATCATAATCATATGTAATATATGTGCCTTTAATGACCCGTAGTAAACTAGTTTAATAGAGAAGTTAACCACATCCTTAGAGTAAAATTAAAATAACATTTTAAATCTTACTAGTGGTTTAATAGTCACCATTTAACATTTGTAGGGCCAGGAAAAGCTGCTTATAAGACTCACTGGCACAGAGTAAGTATATTCACTTTGAGACTGTGTAGTATGTGTTATCAGTCTGCAGAGGTAGCCTAAGGACTTAAGATGCCCGCCATTTTCTTTTTACTACTTTCTTCTTCTTTCTACTAGTTTCCTAATGTGACCTGCTTTAATTCTATTTAAAGTGCAATATCATATATTAAAAAAAGATCATGTTTTCCCCAAGTGATCATAGGAGAATATTTAACTGCCCTTCCTGTGTAAATAACCCTTAAAAATCTTAAAACCCTTCATGTTATATATTAATATAGTTTATAGCAATCCTATTTGGTTAGCTTTTAATATTGAAAACATATAATAGCCATACTGTTCATAGCCATATTTTAAGATTATACATTCTTCAAAGGTCTTTATAACATTGCCATTCCAAAATATGCCCTGTTGTGATATGAATAAAAACTTAAACATTGTGTTCTATAATAAGCAGTAGCTTCTTAACTAGAAGAATGTTGAGTAGAACTTCCTTATGCATATATGTATTACATACAGATTCAAAGCTGTGTCCTAGAACATTTGAAGGAAGGTGCCGTTGGCACAATGCGTCGGTATTAACCCCGCTTCATTACCATAGTCTTTGGAGGAAGACCTGTACTGGAATCCTGGTTCAGTCAGTTAATAACTGTGACCTTAACATATCTGAGCCTCAGCTTTCCCATTAGTAAAATATGGGAATAAAAATATTTACCTTTTAAGATTATGGTGAGAATTAAAATACACAGTATTTACAAAGGAGTTTGCAAATGTAGATATTCAAATATTTTCCTTCCAGAAAAGCATAGGTGAGTTCATGCTATAGTTGAAATTCAGAGTGTAAAAGCATTGTTTTATGATACAATCTATTTAATTAACCACCTGTGGATTATAATAGCATTATTTCTAGTAAAATTTGGCTGCTTCTTTCCACTGCTGTTACTTTAAACCTAAAGGCTTTTTAGTTGGTTTCTTGTTAATCATTGTTGTCACAAAATATAATTTGTGTCAGCCATAAGACACTAAGCTCTCTTCAACCATAGACAAATTAGTGTGGCAAATTGAATTGCTAAGTAACTTCCAATTTTATTTTTTAAATAATATAATAGCTATTTTAATACATATGAAGACCCTGGTGGCGTAGTGGTTAAGAGCTACGGCTGCTAAGCAAAAGGTCAGCAGTTGGAATCCACCAGGCGCTCCTTGGAAACCCTATGGGGCAGTTCTACTCTGTCCTGTAGGGTCTCTATGAGTTAGAATCAACTCAACGGCAATGGGTTTGGTTTTAGGTTTTTTTTTTTTTTGTAGTAATATTACAATAGAAGAAATACTAAGGGTGACAGACATTTGTACATAATATAGATTCACTATAATATAATATGTAATATAATAGTTTAGTGTAATATATGACATGTAACAATAATATAAACTGATAACAGATGTGCTGTATATGTGAGTCAGGGACCGCAAACAGCATTGTAGACAGTGATAGGATTTTCCAAAATATGAAAAAATCTTGGTAAAAGATTTGGAGAGATGACTGTGCATTGTTATTTGGAAATTTTACCGATCTCATTATTAGCATACTGTTAATACATTCCCACTTTTTTTTCTGTTTCAGAGTGGAAGCTCAGAATGAAATGGGGCAGCACATTCATTGCTACGTTGCAGCTCTAGCTGCTCATACAGCTTTTCTGGAACAACCCAAGAGCTTTCGCCCTTCCCAGTGGATAAAAGAACATAGTGAAAGACCGTCTCTGAACAGAAATAGCCTTCGTCGCCAAAATCTTACCAGGGATTGCCACTCTCGGCAAGTCAAGCACAACGGCTGGGTTGTTCATCAGCCCTGCCCACGTCAGTACAATTACTAAGAATTTCAGATTCTGTTGGTTGGCTTCTCTTGGTTTGTGCGTGGATGCGTGTGGATGTACAATGAAGATGCTATCTCTTTACAGCCAACTGATGACCAATCACACAGTTTTATCGGTGTGTTTAGACACTATCTTGAAAAGCAGATTTACATGCTTATATATCACATAATGCCTTTCTCTTAGCATTTACTTTTTTTGTAAAACTTCTCAGAATGTTTTTGGAAACATATCAACATAATTACAGTGTTTGGGGCTGTCTTTAAATCTATTAAGGCGTACGAGAGCTAGTCGGCATTTTAAAGACATTTCTTCCCAAGTCCGAGAACAGGCATCTTTCGATTTTGTTTTATATTACGTAATCTTTTGAGTAAGCAAAAATTTGTTCTCAGGGTCAGCCATACACTTTATTGACCAGTACTTGATAATCTTTTCTGTATATAACAAATACATTTTACACACTAACATGAGCATTAACAGGTGACAGCTGCCATGGATATGATGGAATTATGGCTGAACTTTCTTTTGAAAGAAAACTTGATATATTTCTCTGTGTGGGTTTTTTTTTTTTTTTTTTTTTTTTCCGGGTTAGTGATGCAGTTCATTTTGGAGTTCAGGTACATTAAGTTTTAGTGAACAGTGCATTCAGTAATTCTAATGTGACTATGTGACGTGGTACAGACATTACAGGTATCATGGGACAAAAGCGTTCGTCTCACATGCAGAGGATTAAATTAAACCTGTGAAATTATATTTGGAAAAATGTATGTCTTTAACTCACCCATTAGCCCAGTATTTTGTTTTTTGATTCTTTCCTGTCAGCTCTGCGCAACCCCTCTCCTCCCCCATCAGCTGTAAATTCAGAAATATTCCTCCAGGTAGTTAAGTGACTTCATATTTATATCTGCCCAAAGAAGAAGAGATAGGCTTTGTATTTCCAGATACAGTGATAAATCCTCCTCCAAGGTGGCACGTCCTGCCAAGTGGCAAACACGGGGGATAGAAAGGGGTGTGGTGACAGCGTTTCATAGCATGTAAGCAAAGAGCAACAAGTTGGCTTCCTTGAGTTTTCATTCTTTGTTTTACTTGGGCTTCAGGCAAAATCTGTAACCACTCTGGCCTCTGTTTCCTTCATCAGCAGGGGAGTAATAATTTACCTCCCTCACAGAGTTGTCGTGAGGACTGTGTACTGATTTGAAGTGGGGGTATGTGCTGCCCAGAACTGGACCCTGTGTGAAATTCCGAAGGCCTCTCTACTGATAATCTGGTGATAGGGGTGGGGCCTGTGGTAATTTTTCTGCCACAACTGTTCTTCAGAATTGGTGCTTAATGAGGCCAGGTGCAGGGTTCGATTCACACGTAGGCCAGTTACCTTGACAGAGAAAATCTATTTCCTTACCTCTAGCCAGTCACTTTATATTTTAGCAGTTGTGATGGGTTTTCCCATCCACACTCACTGATTCCCCCTTGAAATTAAGCAAACACATTTAAAATCAAAAGCACAATCTACTGACAGTAGGATCAGCTTCATAAACAGCTTATTTTTCCAACTCCTCTGCAACCGAGTTAAATAGTACACGTCTATAAAATGTTTCCAAGAAAAAAAAATATAGCTATATGAAGTATTATTAATAGTTTTCAATGACCCTGTAGCAGTTTGATGCAGGGAACCATGGGAGGCTTTTTTTTTTTTCCTTTTTCAGTGAAGAGCTGTGCTCTTTTCTGACTAGACTGGAGTGGTTGGAATTGGAAGAGGTCAAATAGTGTTGCTAGGTGGTTGTGGTAGGTTGTTCTTCCACTGGCTGCAATACAGTGCCAGGAAAGTTTCATTAGAACAAGAGTCTAGATTCCCCTCTTCTCTCTTTATTTGCCTTCGGTTTTGACTACATCCATTTATTTATTTGTTTTCTAATTAGGAGCCAAGGCTGTAAAGTTTTGTGGAACTGAGCTAGAAGTTATTTTGTGACTATTTGTGTTTACCAGAGTTGGGAGATAAGGTAGCCTTTTCCTAAAAGTATATTTTACACCATGTCAGTTATAGGGCCATATGTTGGTAACTTGAAAATAGACCAGCTCAATGTTTTCTGGATGTAAGCCTCTGAACACATGGGGGTCTCTTCCATACATTACGTGCAAGTTGTTAGTACCTCAAAAGCTGCAGAAGTTCGGCTATGAGAATTAGTTGGACAGCATGAATTGATTTGTATATAAAACTGCAATGGAAGGTCTTTTTTTTTTTTTCTTCTTCTTCCAATTTCCTGATCCCTTAAATACATCTCCATCTCCATCAGTTATATTGACTTTTTGTTTGCCTCATCTGGGCCTAGTTTTATATGCTTTATATCTGGAAAACAAATGATTTCAGTCATTGGGAATTTTTTTTTTTTTTTTTAGGGTAAGGGTTACCACACTGTGGTATCACACTGTGGTTCATGTATCGGTATCTAAAGTTTCTGTCTACAGTTGGCACATGTAAGAACTGAAGAAAATGGTTTACATAATTCAGTTGAAGTTCTTGGTTATTAGATGTTTATCAGACATCTACTGTGTGCAAGACATAAGGCCAATAACACAGAATTATGCTGGCCTATTGTGTTGTGTTGTATTAAGTATTCTTTGAAACATGGCCAAAATGCATTTTATTGTATGAGTTGATTATTATTTTTGCTGTTGTAAATATTAGTGGGCTTTTGCTGGGTTAGTGTACTTCAGTGCATATCCCTTAAAATCCAAGCATTTAGAAATAAGACCCTTCTGAATTTAGCAGGTATGACAGTTTTTAAATTAACATAGAATGTTAACTTAGAAAAAGCCTGGAAGACGTGATGCGCACACACAGTGCTTCATGTATGAGTTTATTAGTTTTTAGAGTGCGCCATGTTCTCAATGTTTGTTTTTGTTAATAAAATATTTTATAAGGTATAACATATGTTTATTACTTTTTCTTCAACTAACTGATTTATGTACTGCACTGTAAGTTGAAGGTGAACCATTCTTTATCTTCCATGGCAGTACATTTATATGGCTGTTTGTGCGTGTGGGGTGGGGTCTACAGAAGATGCAAAGTGATTGGATTTTTGGCTGCAGGGAGACTTTTTTTTTTAACATTCATTTCTTGTACATTTTTCTGATTCCCATGCAAACTGTTCCTGTTTACATACCCTTCCTTTTTATCAGTCCTTCCATTCTAGTGAGAAGACAGTTTGCTTAAAATTTGAGAGGGCCTTGTGGCATTCCCTGTTGTTTCTTACTTCTCAAATCTGTGTAGTACACTGATTTGTAATCTTCGTGTCTTTGTTGAATCTGAGTTTGTTATTTCTCTTCCTCCTCAAGAAAATGATATTGCCTATATATAACTCTTAAGAAAAAAGGGCAAGGGGGGGAGTATCTTTGTGACTGTCATCTTTTTAGTTGCAAACAACAAAAATGAAGGACTCCAACTAGCAGACAGACATTTAAATTTAAATAGAATAGTGGAGAGAGTTTAAGAGTTTCCAAGTATTAGTTTTTGTTTTTAGAATCAGTTAAGAGACCGCTCCTTGTGCTAGGAGATACTAGTATGTATTTATAACGTTACCTTAAAATTATCTTTTTGTCTTATAAGGCCCATACATACTGGTTAAATTCTTTTAAAAACTGGGCTACTATCATGGATGGTTTCACTGCTGTCAGCCATGCTGATGTATTATAAATGTCATCCCTGTCTACTTAGTTTATAGTGCTTTAAATTTTATATAAAATGCTTTATTTAGAAAACCTACATACTTTTACATACTACAATGGTGTCAGCCTTGCTGTGTACCAATTTCACTTGAAATTTGACACCAATTGAAGTGGTTTGGGTGGGGAGAGAAGTACAAGAAAGCATACAGATAAGGAAGGATATCTTTTTTTATTTGCAACAGTATCCTTTATGTGGGAGGAGAAGTTACTATTCAGAGAAAGGCAGCTTAAATGGATAATGTTTTGTATATCGTTAAGAAATTTTCTTACATTTTTTAAAATTGTGTAATTGTTAATTGCCCAGTATTGTTCTGTGTTTGCCTAAAGTTTTAGTATTTTTTTCTCTAACTAGGTAGACTTCTAAAAACCAAACCAGTACTTGGGGAGGTTAGATATGTGTTTTCAGGCTTGGTGTGTATGAGTTGTTTTGTTTGCTTTTTGGTTGTTTTCCTCCACAGGTTTTGAACTTTAATCAATAATCGTGTGCATTATTTAAAAAAAAATTAAAAGTGACTTTGGTTTTTTCCTTAAGTAAAATTGTGAACACTTTTCAAGGGCAGGACATAAGTTATGGAGACTGAGTAGTATTGTAGATTATACTACGTGCCTTGTTAATGTGTTTCTGGACACAATTTCTTTTCAGCAACTTGAAAACTCAAAAGGGACATTTGGTTAGATTATATACTGTATATCAATCTATGCATAAATGGCAGCTTGTTTTCTTGAGCCACTGTCTAAATTGTTTTTTCTGTTTTTATAGAAATTTTTTATACTGATTGGTTCATGGGTGGGCCAGTTTTATATACAGACTGAACAAAACAGCACTTTGCCAAAAATAAGTGTAGCGTTGCTTAAACATTGTGTATTAACACCAGTTCTTTGTAATTCGGTTCAGTGGTGCATTTTGCACTACCTGGAAATTATGGTTTTTAATCTGTCAGTAAATAAAATGTCCTTTAACTTCACATTTGTCAGATTCTCTTACTTTATCATCATTAGTCTTAAAACTAGACAAACTTAATAAACTAGTTGCTGTTTAGTTTTACTTTTTTAAAAGATATGCTTAATATGCACTTTTTAAAAACTTGTGTAAAGTTACTATATTAAAGTTCTAACCTAAAATGAATAATCATGCATACTCCCAAAGGGGAACATAAATTGGAATGTGACCCCCAGCCACTACTTTCTACCTCCAATCACTCTATGTTAAAAAGCAAACAATTTAATAGAGTGGTTCTTTTTGTTGGCTAGCTTGGAGAAATCTCAATGGATCTCCTCAGATAAATGCAGGCACAATCTAACATTAACATGATAGGGCAATATGACCTTCCCCTGATGCCTAATGTCCCCTATTACGGAGTCCTAGTAAACATTCAGAGTACTTGAATAGGAGGCCCAAAGAATAACTCCCACATGAATGAATCCTTGAAGAAAATCAGCATTCTAGAACTGTAGCCTGTCACAAGTCAGGTTTTTATTATCTGAGTTCCTGAGTTGAGATGATGGCTTGGGGGCAGTGAGAGTAGGAGCCACCCCAAAGATGAAATAAGGTCATGAAAGTTTACCTGGAAAAGAGCAACTTGAAAGAGGCTACTTTGGCTGCTGAATTTAGAGAGCGAGCTTACTGAGCCCACTGACAAGGTGATTAGAATGTCTAAGGAATCCAGTGGCTCGATCCTTTCTCAAGGGCAATGACTGCATGGAGTCTAAAAGTAGGAGACTCAAAGTGAACGTGTCTTGTGACAATGGACCCTCTATACAGTTCCCCTGCTGCACTCTTCCAGACCCCTAACCCAGTGCTTATTAAACTTCAATATGAAAAGAAATCACCTGGGGAATCTCATTAAAAATACAGATTTCTAACCTCCAGGTGCGCCGTATGCTTTGAGCAGCAAAGCCCTCATCCATTGGTTCTCAAACCTTAGCATACATCAGAATACCTGAAGAACGTGTTAAAAACAGATTGCTGGATCCCACCTCCAAAGTTGCTAATTCAGTAGGTCTGGAATGGGGCTCGAGAATGTGTGTTTCTAGCAATTTCCAGGTGAGGCTGTCTCTGCTGGTCCAGGGAACACACTTTGAGACCACTGCTCTAACCCACTGCTGGCCTATCTCTCAAAAGCTGATTTTGTCTTTTATTTCAAAGAGACAATTGAGGCTGTCAGGTGAGAAGACCTAAGTGGACTCCTGTGGCACCTACTCTTCCCTTATTGCAGCAATCATCACAGTTGTAGTATGTTCATTATTAAGAAAAACATCGAGTAAAGCAGAGATTGTTTTGGGAACATTCTGCATCCATTCCCCTTCTCTTGACAATAGCATTCCAATTTTCTTTTGGGGATCTACTGTTCTTCTTTGCATGATCCATGTTAGTTTCAGATGGTGTTAACTACTTCAAGTTCCAAGACAGCCTACAAATTAGACATGGCCAATCAGATATGGTTTTCACTGGCTAATTCTTTTTGGAAGTAGACTGCCAGGTCCTTCTTCCTTTGTCTTAGTGTGGAAGCTCAATTGAAATCTGTCCGCCATGGATGACCCTGTTGGTATCTGAATACCGGTGGCATAGCTTCCAGCATCACAGCAACATGCAAACGCCCACACTACGACAAACTGATAGACACTGAGTCATTATACCAAAAAGAATTGTCAACATTCAACCATTTCAAGAGATAGCATATAATCAGGAACCAATGGTACCAAAGGAAGAAGTCCAAGCTGCACTGAAGGTACTGGTGAAAAACAAGGCTCCAGGAAGTGACGGAATATCACTTAAGATGTTTCAACAAACAGATCCAGTGCTGGAAGCGCTCACTCGTCTATGCCAGGAAATTTGGAAGACAGCTACCTGGCCAACTGATTAGAAGAGATCCATATTTATGCCTATTCCCAAGAAAGGTGATCCAACTCAATGCAGATATTATCGAATAACATCAATATAATAAGTAAAATTTTGCTGAAGATCATTCAAAAGCGGTTTCAGCAGTATTTCGACAAGGAACTGCCAGAAATTTAGGTCAGATTCAGAACCAGGGATATCACTGCTGATGTCAGATTCTGGTTGAAAGCAGAGAATACCAGAAAGATGTTTACCTGTGTTTTATTGACTATGCAAAGGCATTTGATTGTGTGGATCATAACAAATTATGGATAACATTTCGAAGAATGGGAAGTCAGGAAAGGTGTGCATCAGGGTTGTATCCTATCACCATACCTGTTCAATCTGTATGCTGAGCAGATAATCCGAGAGGCTGGACTATATGAAGAAGAACAGGGCATCGGGATTGGAGAAAGACTCATTAACAACCTGTGTTATGCAGATGATATTACTTTGCTTGCTGAAAGTAAAGAAGACTTGAAGCACTTACTGATAAAGATCACAGCCTTCAGTATGGATTACACCTCAACATAAAGAAAACAAAAATTCTCACAACTGGACCGATACGCGACATCATGATAAATGGAGAAAAGACTGCAGTTGTCAAGGATTTCATTTTACTTGGATCCCCAATCAACACTCATGGAAGCAGTTGTCAAGAAATCACGAGACCCATCGCATTGGGCAAATCTGCTGTGAAAGACCTCTTTAAAGTTGAAACGCAAAGATGTCTCCTTGAAGACTAAGGTGCATCGGACCCAAGCCATGGTATTTTCAATAGTTAATGAGTAAGGAAGACTGAAGAATTGGCGCCTTTGAATTGTGGTATTGGCGAAGAATACTGAATATACCATGGACTGCCAAAAGAACGAGCAGGTCTGTCCTGGAAGAGATACAACCAGAATGTTCCTTAGAAGCAAGGATGGCGAGACTCTTGTCTAACATACTCTGGACGTGTTATAAGGAGGGATCTGTCCCTGTAGAAGCATGCTTGGTAGAGTACAGGGTCAGCAAAAAAAAGGAAAAGCCTCAACAAGATGGATTGACACCGTGGCTGCAACAATGGGCTTAAGCATAAAAATGATTGTGAGCATGGCGAAGGGCCGGGCAGTGTTTCATTCTGAAGTACATAGGGTCACTATGAGTCGGAACCAACTTGATGGGACCTAATAACAACAACAACAACAATCAGATATGGCATGCCCTTGGTCACTGTGATTGGCTCAGGGATAGGACTGTGACCCAATCAAAGCCAACGAGATGTACTGAAATCCTTACCGGGCCTGCTGGGAGAGAGGCTGTGTCTCATTTTCCACTTCAGTCAAGAACACACGAATCTAGAACCACAGCAACTATTTTGCCCCACAAGGGGAGAGGTTATCAGAGACAGAGCAAATGCACAGGAAATAAAAGAGGGAAGAGGAGAAGCCTTGACCTAGTGACAGTATGAATATCTTGATCAAATTCTACCCTTGGACTTTGCCGTTAGGTGAGCTAAAATATCTCTTCTTGCTTAAATTAGTTTGGGTTGGAATCTCTATCACTTGTGACTAGGCCATTTCTATAGCCCCTTGGCTCCCAGTAAAAAAATTAGAGTACTTTTCCTCTAGTCTCCCAGAGCAGGAGAGGATATAGGTACTTAAATGTAGAAATTGGACCTAACGAGTGTCTGAGCCTATGAACAGGAAGAGGAATTAAAGGCTTTCATTTATACAGAGGCCCAGGCTTGGTTAAACATAGTACACCAAATGAGAGATCACTGTGGGAGGCCTACAGAGGTTGGTCGGTATGCAACATAGCTTTTGGAGCAGCAGTGAGCTCTTCAGGGGCAGCCAGGGGTCAGTGGGGTGGAGCTCTAAGCGGCATCCCAGAGAACCCTATGCCTAAGGATGGGCATTCAGCAGCACCGGGTTGCAGTAGCAATGACAGCAGCCACTGGGGACTCAAGTCCATGTCCAGCCCTTCCCCTTGTTTTTTGCAACCCATACTGGGATCCTTGTATGATCTTGGGGGAGACGGCACAGGGACTCCAATAATTGCTGCAGTTGGCTTTCCCTCAGGTCAGTAAGAGGGGTGCTTGGAGCTGACTAAATTTTACTTGTAATATGTCTTAACAAACAGTATTAAATGGATTAAAATTTTCACCTGCTAGACTATACTTAGGGTTGCTATGAGTCAGAATTGACTCAACGGCAGTGGGTTTGGTTTTTGGTTTTTATACTTGTCTAATGATCTGCTTTCTGTGCTAGATATTATATCCTCTCTGGATTTTCTACAGTGTTTCTTTGTCTTCACTATCCTCACTGTAGTATTATCATGTTTATCACTGTCTTAGGCTGGGTTCTCTAGAGAAGCAAAACCAGTGAAGCGCATATATACATATATATGTGTGTGAGAGAGAGAGATTTATCTGAAGGAAATGGCTCATGTGGTTGTAGAGGCTGGCAAGTTCCAAGTCTTGGGTCAGACATCAGCCTGGAGGTTTCTCTTGACTCACGGAGCTGTAGGGACTCACAAACCCAAGATTGGCAGGTCAGATGGCAGGCTGCTGGCTCACGGGTGTGGAGGCTGAAGAATCCAAGATCAGCAGGTAAGGCAGCAGGCTGCTGGCTCACAGGCTGTGGAGGCTGACATATCCCAAGATTGGCAGGCAATATGGCAGGCCACTGGCTTAAGTCCCAAGAACTGCAGGTCAGATGATGAGTCAGATGCTGGATCCAGAACAAGCAAAAGCCAGCAAGCTTTACCAAAAGGTCCATATATATTGGATGCCCTTTGAAATCTTCTGTTCAGTTCTTTTACTTCATCAATTCTTCCTTTTGCTTTAGCTGCTCGATGCTCAAGAGCAAGTTTCAGAGTCTCCTCTGACATCCATCTTGGTCTTTTCTTTCCCGGCTTTTCAGTGGCATCTTGCTTTCTTCATGGATGACGTCCTTGATGTCATTCCACAACTCGTCTGGTCTGCGGTCACTACTGTTCAATGCGACAAATCTATTCTTCAGATGGTCTCTAAATTCAGGTGGGATATACTCAAGGTCATATTTTGGCTCTCGTGGACTTGTTCTGATTTTCTTCAGTTTCAGCTTGAACTTGCATATGAGCAATTGATGGTCTGTTCCACAGTTGGCCCCTGGCCTTGTTCTGACTGATGATATTGAGCTTTTCCATCGTCTCTTTCCACAGATGTAGTCAATTTAATTTCTGTGTATTCCATCTGGCAAGGTCCATGTGTATAGTCACCGTCTATGTGGGTGACAGAAGGTATTTGCAATGAAGAAGTCATTGGTCTTGCAAAATTCTATCATTCGATCTCCAACATTGTTTCTATCACCAAGGCCATATTTTCCAATTACGGATCCTTCTTTGTTTCCAACTGTTGCATTCCAATCGCCAGTAATTATCAATGCATCTTGATTGCATGTTTGATCAATTTCAGCAGCAGCTGATAAAAATCTATTTCTTCATCTTTGGCCCTAGCGGTTGCTGCGTAAATTTGAATAATAGTCGTATTAACTGGTCTTCCTTGTAGGCGTATGGATATTATCCTATCACTGACAGCGTTGTACTTCAGAATAGATCTTGAAACGTTCTTTTTGACGATGAAAGCGACACCATTCCTCTTCGAGGTGTCATTCCCAGCATAGTAGACTATATGATTGTCCGATTCAAAATGGCCAATACCAGTCCATGTCAGCTCACTAATAATGCCTAGGATACTGATGTTTACGTGTTATTTCGTTTTTGATGATTTCCAATTTTCCTAGATTCATACTTCATACATTCCGTGTTCCGACTGTTAATGGATGTTTGCAGCTGTTTCTTCTCATTTTGAGTCCTGCCACATCAGCAAATGAAGGTCCTGAAAGCTTTACTCCATCCACGTTATTAAGGTCGACTGTACTTTGAGGAGGCAGCTCTTCCCCAGTCATCTTTTGAGTGCCTTCCAACCTGGGGGGCTCATCTTCCAGCACTATATCAGACAATGTTCTGCTGCTATTCATAAGGTTTTCACTGGCTAATGCTCTTCAGAAGTAGACTGCCAGGTCCTTCTTCCTAGCCTGTCCTAGTCTGGAAGCTCAGCTGAAACCTGTCCTCCATGGGTGACCCTGCTGGTATCTGAATACCGGTGGCATAGCTTCCAGCATCATAGCAACACACAACCCCCCCACAGTACGACAATCTGACACACATGAGAAGACAAGGTAAAGTATTATAATGACAAGTGCAAAGAGCTGGAGATGGAAAACCAAAAGGGAAGAACACGCTCAGCATTTCTCAAGCTGAAAGAACTGAAGAAAAAAATTCAAGCCTCGAGTTGCAATAGTGAAGGATTCCATGGGGAAAATATTAAACGACGCAGGAAGCATCAAAAGAACTTGGAAGGAATACACAGAGTCATTATACCAAAAAGAATTAGTGGATATTCAACCATTTCAAGAGGTGGTATATGATCAGAAACTGATGGTACTGAAGGAAGAAGTCCAAGCTGCTCTGAAGGCACTGCCGAAAAACAAGGCTCCAGGAATTGATGGAATATCAATTGAGATGTTTCAACCAACAGATGCAACGCTGGAGGTGCTCACTCGTCTATGCCAAGAAATATGGAAGACAGCTTCCTGGCCAACTGACTGGAAGAGATCCATATTTATGCCTATTCCCAAGAAAGGTGATCCAACCAAATGTGGAAATTATTGAACAAATCACTAATATCACACGCAAGCAAAATTTTGCTGAAGAACATTCAAAAACGGCTGCAGCAGTATATCAACAGGGAACTGCCAGAAATTCAGGCTGGTTTCAGAAGAGGACGTGGAACCAGGGATATCATTGCTGATGTCAGATGGATCCTGGCTGAAAGCAGAGAATACCAAAGGATGTTTACTTGTGTTTTATTGACTATGCAAAGGCATTTGACTGCGTGGATCATAACAAACTATGGGTAACACTGCGAAGAATGGGAATTTCCGAACACTTAATTGTGCTCTGAGGAATCCTTATATAGATGAAGAGGCAGTTGTTCAGACAGAACAAGGGGATACTGATTGGTTTAAAGTCAGGAAAGGTGTGCATCAAGGTTGTATTCTTTCACCATACCTATTTAATCTGTATGCTAAACAAATAATATGAGAAGCTGGACTATATGAAGAAGAACGGGGCATCAGGATTGGAGGAAGACTCATTAACAACCTGCTTTATGCAGATGACACACACTTGCTTGCTGAAAGTGAAGAGGACTTGAAGCATTTACTAATGAAGATCAAAGACCACAGCCTTCAGTATGGATCGCACCTCAACATAAAGAAAACAAAAATCCTCACAACCGGACCAATGAGCAACATCATGATAAATGGAGAAAAGATTGAAGTTGTCAAGGATTTCATTTTACTTGGATCCACAATCAACAGCCATGGAAGCAGCAGTCAGGAAATCAAAAGACACATTGCATTGAGCAAATCTGCTGCAAAGGACCTCTTCAAAGTGTTGAAGAGCGAAGATGTCACCCTGAAGACTAAGGTGCGCCTGACCCAAGCCATGGTATTTTCAATCGCATCATATGCATGTGAAAGCTGGACAATGAATAAGGAAGACCTAAGAAGAGTTGACGCCTCTGAATTGTGGTGTTGGCGAAGAATATTGAAATATACCACGGACTGCCAATAGAATGAACAAATCTGTCTTGGAAGAAGTGTGGCCAGAATGCTCCTTAGAGGTAAGGATGGCGAGACTGCGTCTTACATACTTTGGACATGTTGTCAGGAGGGATCAGTCCCTGGAGAAGGACATCCTGCTTGGCAGAGTACAGGGTCAATGGAAAAAAGGAAGACCCTCAACAAGGTGGATTGACACAGTGGCTGTAACAATGAGCTCAACCATAATGATTGTAAGGATGGCGCAGGACCGGGCAGTGTTTCGTTCTGTTGTGCATAGGGTCGCTATGAGTTGGAACTGACTCGAAGGCACCTAACAACAACAGTAACATATTGGATGCAGGCCACACCCCAAGGAAACTCCCTTATAACTGACTGGCTGACCACATCAGATCACGTCAATGGAAGTGATTACATTATATCACAAAATGGAGGATAATGGCATCATTAGGTAACTTCCAAATTACATCATTATATAACTTCCAAACTACATCGTTACATAACTGCCAAACCACTGAGAATCATGGCCTAGCCAAGTTAACACACAACCTTAACCATCACTATCACTTTTAAGATGCACATTTATTCATTTTAACACCTGTGATATCCAGATGTGCCATACATCAGTGGCATGTCATAGTGTAACTGGCAATGTTTATTCTTTCTTATTGATACATAAAATGGGGTTTCTTACAATTTGTGGCATTTTAGATACAATGAAATACAGTAAAAACTCCCTTCCCTTCTCTAGGCCCCCCACTCACAGAGTTCACTCCAAGCACATCTAATAACTCTTAGTGCACTTCAGGACTCTTGGATCTTACCCTCATTTAGCAGATCCAGTGCCTTGCACATTATCAGATGTTCAATGTTTGAACTTACTCCCTGTTCTCATTTGAAGAATTAACAATTGTCCTAATTAAGATGCCTCCTTTTTGCTCAGATGCTTCCTCTAAACATCATCATCTTCCTTTTAGGGGAGGGGCAAAGGCACACTCCTTTGCTTTTGCCTGATGCAAGCTCTCTGCATCAGGTAGTCACTGAAGCAGCTGTAATGCTACAAATGGCCTGGCAGAGCGGGGGCGCTGGCGTCCCTCAGCGGAGGTATTCCACCCATTCATCTAACAACATTAACAGTGCTTGTTAGCACTCCAAGGAGCCCTGCTGGTGCAACGGTTAAGTGCTTGGCTAGCAGGTCAGTGGTTTGAGTCCACCAGCTGCTTCGAGGGAGAAAGACTTGGCAGTCTGCTTCTGTAAAGACTGACAGCCTTGGAAATCCTATGGGGATTTCCTAAAGGGTTACTATGAGTTGGAATCCACCTGACGGCAAGGAATTGGTTTTTGATTTTGGTTAACAAAGTGAGTTAATCCGCATTCTCTCTCACTGTTCAAGACAATCCTGGGAGGTGGGGAGCAGGATTGCCATCAGAGAGGTTGAGACTTGCCCTAGGCCAGGTCATACAGCTAGTTAAGTGTTTGAAACTGGACTTGAACCTCAGATCCGAGATCTGCTCCACGGTGCTGCCTCTCTAAAAAACAGCCCTCACAAGCAGCCTGGTTAGGATCTTGTAATCTGTGATCACAGAGACTCCACCCTGAGTTCTACCCAGATGGTTCTTCTTATATAGTGCATAACCTATCAAACTGTCACCCAGAGCAACCTCCCTCACCCTTTTTAAGTTTTCATTTGGAGACCACATCCTCTAAGAACAATATTTTAATATGAGGTGTGACCTACCTAAGTGAATAAAGTTACAGGAAATTGTATGAAAAAAAAAATGACATGCCCATTGATCCCTTCTGAGTCAGCCCCACTTAATTTAGAAACTTTGTAGTCCTAATGTTTTGGTCCAAGGGTTGATTTCTTAATTTTTCACTGCTAGGTTTTAGACTTAGCTGCTAAAATGATTGGTTTATAATGTGAATTGTGCTTAATGCATTCAGATGACACCTGGTGGCTCAGAGCACCTGGAATCCTTAACCTTTCAGGCCGACATTAAGGACACCGGGGCTCACTTGCTGTGTGTTACTCAGGAAGACTGCTGAAGCAGCTGACCTGTGGGAGACAGATATTACTGTTCGGTACAAGCAAGGGGGGGGCGGTGCTGGTGTGAACTGAGAAGACAAGGACATCATTCTATGGAGGGCTTACAGGGCTTACATCTTCTCTGTCCTTGGGATGGACTAAGTGTAGCCAAAAGCAGATGGATAGACCCAACACTATGAATTCCTTGCCTGTGTGAAAATGACAAAGCAAATCAGGGTGACCACACAAACTGACTGACATCCTGAAGTGTTTGACTTCTTACAATAAGTAACAATCAAGAAATACAGGGTATAATCAATTAAGAAGTAATGTAATAGCCACTTAAAATTATTTTATTTGAATAATTACATTGGCACATCTAGTGTGGTGATACTGTATTTTCAAGTTCCTTGAGCTGGAAGCAGTCCTAAAATAAGTGAGGAATTTATTTCCTCTTTAAGATAAATGTTCTACTCTGTTCTATAGGGTTGCTATGAGTTGGAATCGACTCAATGGCAACAAGTTTTGTTTTGATTTTTGGTAAACATGAATAAAATTTAAACTAAAGTTTTTTATTAAGGTGTTTTTTTTGCTGTTGAATGTTCTAGTCAAAGAGAATGTGTTCCAAAGTTGCTTAAATACACCTGGTCTAAGGGTTTTAAATAAAATTTAGCACTTAACTAAGTTTCCAATCTAAAAGTAAGGAATAAAAAGGGAAATGAATTTTATTAGTTGGTCAGCATTTATTGAACACCTCCCAAGGGTAAAACATAGGGAATGGTTTGGAAAGGGAAGGATGTTGGAGATACTGTGAAGACTGAATTGATGTATAATGGGGGTGGAGGTGAAGAGGGCATGAGAAGAAGGAGGGTGAAGAACAGAAGATTTTCAGTTTGGGTGAAAACATCAAAAAGAGTCAAAGATAACTTTATGGATAATAGTGAGAAGCTAAAAAGAAGAAAAGCAACATTTGTCATTAACAATAATAGCACAGACAGTAAAGAGATTACAGAAGCTTGATCGTGGTATGTCTGTAAAGCATTTTACTCAAGATTATGGAGCGGAACCAGTATCATATGTGACTTAAACAAGCAAAAGTTGTTGAACTTTTATAGTGATAAGCAACAAGAATTATTGAAAATAGCCCCAGACACTCTACTAACCCAGAACTGAAACCACTCCTGAAGCCCACTTTTTAGACAAAGATTAGACAGGCCTATAAAACAAAAAATAACACGTGAGGAATATGCTTCTTAGTTCAATCAAGTATACAAGACCAAATAGGCAACTCCCGTCCAAAACCAAGACAAAAAGGCAGGAACGGACAGCAACTAGACAAATAGGCACAGGAAACCCAGGGTGGAAAAAAGGAGAGTACTGTCACATTGTGCAGATTGCAACTAATGTCACAAGATAATATCTGTATAAATCTTTGAGAAATTAACCTGAGCTGAAAACTTTCACCTAAAGCACAATTAAAAAAAAAAAAAAGGAAAGCTGACATGATGTGAAGAATATAACCAATATCATTGAACAATATGTGTCGAAATTGTTAAATGGGAGCACATTTTGATATGTATACATTTTCACCAAAAAAAAAAAAAAAATTATTGAAAATAAGAAAACATTGCATAGGACAAAAATTGAAGATCTTGACCACATCTTGTTGAGTGGATTGAAAATGAAGTGATGAAATGACTATAATTAGAATATGCCATGAAGAACTGAACCTTGAAGATGTGTGTGTGACTATTCATAAGGCTGGCTACAGAAACTTAAGAAGTGCCATTGTTTAAAGCAATCTAAAAATCAAGTAGATAAAACTTCTACTGATCCGGAATCATCTGAAAACTATATTGATGAGTTTGCTAAGATAATACCTGGTGAAAACCTTAGGCTTAAACAAATTATCAATGCTGATGAAACCACTCTGTCCTGATGCTCCAACCCTGGAAAAAAATTCCCAGCGCAGAGAAGTGAGCACCAACACGTTTTGAGGCTGACCATTCTTGGGTGTGCCACTGTTGCAGGCCACATTAGATAAAACTGGCAGAAAAAGCAATATCCAAGATACTTGAAGAGTATACATAATTTACCTGGGTTTTACTATGCACACAAAAGATGGGTGACCAAAGAAATACTTTCCAACTGGTCAATAACTATCTCAGAGCAGCAGCATGAGTTCACAGCAGGCAAGGTTGTCAGGAAGAGCTGTTAACCTTTTAACATTCCTACGTAACTACTCCACACAGCCCTTCTTGAGCTTTTTGTGATGCCAGTGTGGAATTTCATCTTCCATAAAGAACAAGTAAAAGCACCTAGAAAAAAAAAAAAAAAAACCGTACGCTTCCTGAAGATTGGAATCAAAGACTTTCTGGAAAAGTTCAGTCTTCAGGATGCCATTAACACAGTTGCTAAGTCTTGGAATGATGTTAAGTCAACATTAAAAGTGTCTGATTGTAAACTGAGTCCAGTACAACTAGACGGTGTCCAGCTACCACCACTGGCTGCTCTGACAGGGATCACAATAGAGGATCCCAGACAGAGCTGGAGAAGAATGTAGAATAACATTCTAACTCACAAAAAAAGACCAGTCTTACTGGCCTGACAGAGCCTGGAGATACCCCGAGACTATGAGCCCCAGACACCCTTTTAGCTCAGTAATGAAGTCACTTCCAAGGTTCACCCTTCATCCAAAGATTAGACAGACCCACAAAACAAGACTAGAAGGCAGGAGGGGGCAGGAAAGCTGGTAATAGGGAACCCAAGGTAGAGAAGGGAGAGTGCTGATATGTCATGGGGTTGTTAACCAAAGTCATAAAACAATATGTGTACGGACTGTTTAATGAGAAACTAGTTTGTTCTCTAAACCTTCATCTAAAAAAAAAGAAAAGTCTGGTTGTTCCTTAGAACAATTATATAAGATCAAAAGGACAACATTTTGCCAAAGGCAAAGATGAGTAGCCAGGAAGGGGTAGAAAATCCAAATGAAAGGAATGGGAAACCCAAGGTGGAAATGGGGGAAGTGCTGACACATTGAGGGGAATGCAACTAATGTCACGGAACAGTATATGTACTAATTATCGAATGGAAAACTAATTTGCTCTGTAAACTTTCACCTAAAGCACAATAAAATTTTTTTTAAAAAAGTGTTCAGGATTGATATAATGTATAACCACAGACGAATCATGAGAAAACATTAGACAAACTTAAACTGAGGGAAAGTCTACCAACTACCTTGTATGCTGTCGAGTCGATGCCCAATAGGGTTTCCTAGGCTATAATCTTTACAGGAGCAGATCGCCAGGTCTTTTCTCCCACAGAGCTGCTGATGGGTTCAAACAGCCAACCTTTCAGTTAGCAGCTGAGTGCTTAACCATTGTGCCACCAGGGCTCCATCTCACCAGACCAGTACTCCTCAAAAATTTCAAGGTCACGAAAAACAAGGAAAGACTGAGAAACTGCCACAGACAATAGGAAACTAAGGAGACATGATGACTAAATGCAATGTGGTATCCTGGATTAAATTCTAAAACAGAAAAAAGGACTTCAGTGTAAAAACCAGGGAAATCTGAATGAAGTATGAATAATCATTTCAAAATTAAAAGTTTATTTTAAAAAATGCTTGGCATGGAATTTGGCTTCCAGTGATGTTTGAAACTGAATTTACAGATGAAGATTTTGAAGGAGTTCATACTGCTAATGAGACCATGTTATGACAAAAATTTATCAGTTAAAAGTATAAATAATGCTCAAATCAAAGATACTACAACATTGACAAAGATGTTCCTGTTGTGCATGTCTTATGTATGCAAACTGCTGAAATAGTTTTAAATACAGGCATTCCCTGGGTTACAAATGTCTGACTTACAGACAACAACTCATACTTGCCCCTTAATGTTATGTAAATTTGTCCACACTTCGAAATGGCTGAACCAACCCCTACTCACCACAAATTCTTCATCACAGTCACCTCCACTTGCTGCATGTGTAGCTTTTAAATCACTGGAAAGGCTTCGAGCCTTTTCTTGCACTAAAGTAAGGTTAAGTAAGAACTGTATGCACCTGTTTGGACTTACCTGCAAATTCGACTTAGAGACAGAGTTAGGAACGGATCTTGATTGCAACCCGAGGACTGCCTCTATAGTTAATCATGAGGATGACAGTGATGATGAACATGACGTTGCAAACAGGTGAAAAAAACCACTTAATGGCAGGGTGAAAATGTGTGATCAGTCAATGGCTGGCCTTGAATCATGTGCTTTTATCAGTGAACACGAGTTTATCTAAGTTTTTGTAATTAAGGAAGGTGCAAAATAGTGTGGGGGTGGTATCTGACTTCCTCTAACTTCACAAGGGGGAAGGAGAATCAAGATCAACAGCCTAAGGCTGATTCCTACGAAGCGGAGGTCACACTTGCCTCCTCTGTCTGCCTTCTTTACCAATTCTGACACCAACCATCCCTCCCATGGCACTTGCTACTTTTCTACTGTGTTCAATAATTCATTGCAATGGCCATACAGAACTCACAGGAAATACGATTATAGGGTTTATCTGGGAAGTAAAAGGTTACAATTCAGGTTCAGAGCTCAGGATACAGTTCTTCCATCAGGACAGCCTCTTCCCAACCATGCTTACAGGCACATCTCTCCCTGGCCAGAGGCCTCTGCCCAAAGACGCTCAGCTTTCTCTCTCAGGCTGGGAAGCCCGCCATGCTGTCTCCTACCTACAGGTCTCTGCCACTGCTTCTCTCTGCCTTCAGTGTTACAACTTTCTCTCTGCCTCCTGGTTCCAGGAGCTTCTCAGTGCAGGAATCCCAGGTCCAAAGGACATGTTGGCTCCTAGCTGTTCTTCCTGGGTGGTGGTGGGATCTTCTCTTTCCCATCTCTGGCATGGCTCATCTCAAGCCCAGTGGGATGGTAAAACTGACCAATCCCTTTGGTGGGCCATAATTAACCTATCACACAGTCTTGCCCAATCACTTGGGTGGGAGATATAAGACCATGGCGAGAAAGGCCATCCCAAAGCAATCCATTGTACCACAGGGCTCCAAAAAACCAAAACAAAACCTGTTGCTGTCAAGTTAATTCCAATTCATAGCAATTGGTGCAAATGTTTAATCACTTGGCTGCTAACTGAATGGCCAGAGGTTCAAGTCTACCCAGAGGGACCTCAGAAGAAAGGCCTGGTGATCTGCTTCCAAAAATCAGTCATTTAAACCCTATGGAGCACAGTTCTACTCTGACACATATAGGATTGCCATGAGTCACAGCCAACTTAACAGAAAATGGTGGTGGTTTAGATTAACCCATTGACATTGAGTCAATTCTGACTCATAGCAACCTTTTAGGACAGAGCAGAACTGCTCCATAGGGTTTCCGAAAAGCAGCCAGTGGATTTGAACTGCTGACCTTTTTGTTAGCAGCTGTAGCTTGCCATAGCTCTTAACCATTGCACCAAGATAGAAACTGAAATTAATGAGACATATAACACTGGAAAAGTCCTTTAAAAAGGCCCTTATTAAAGTGCTGACCTTAATCCTGCTCCTGGCTGTTATCAAATGTCCAGCTTACTGCTGGTGACAGACACTGTCATTTCTCTTCTCCACAATGCTCACATAACCAGAGGTAATGGCCGTCATATTGTGTATGTACAGACATATTTAGCTGAATTTGAACTTGTACATATTTAAAGA
Organism: Loxodonta africana; assembly: GCF_030014295.1. Classification (NCBI taxonomy): domain Eukaryota; kingdom Metazoa; phylum Chordata; class Mammalia; order Proboscidea; family Elephantidae; genus Loxodonta; species Loxodonta africana. Next base: position 45,585,091 of record NC_087355.1, on the reverse strand, counting down.
TTTATAAAACATTTTCCTTAGAAGACCTGGTGACGCAGCGGTTAAGAGCTCAGCCATTAATGAAAAGGCCAGCAGTTGGAATCTACCAGCCACTCCTTGGAAACACGATGACGCAGTTCTACTCTGTCCTATAGGGTCGCTATGAGTCAGAATCAACTCATTGGCAATGAGTTTTCAGGTTTTCCTTAGTAATACAATTACTATAGTATTTACAGTCTATACTTATCTCACTATTTCACCTATTGGTTTATTATTACTTAAATAAACTAAAGCACTATTTGTCCTAGTTAGTGCTTCACACATTTCATAGCAGAAATATTGATATGTTTGATTATGGTGTATTGCCGAACACCCTGCTGAGGCTGTTACATAATATTCGGTTATACATGCAACTGGAAACCCTGGTGGCGTAGTGGGGTTAAGTGCTTCGGCTGCTAACCAAAAGGTCTGCAGTTCAAATCCACCAGGTGCTCCTTGGAAACTCTATGGGGCAGCTCTACTCTGTCCTATAGGGTCGCTATGGGTCAGAATCGACTCGACGGCAGTGGGTTTGGTTTTGGTTTTATACATACAACCTTTAAAAAATCTAAAAAATTCTAAATTCCAGTTCATCGAGCCCCTAAAGATTTTGGATTCTAGACTGTGGATGTTAACTTAATTAAAAAGCAAATAATGTGCTTGTGGGAACCACTCCTTTGTTCCAGGTCAAGATCCCTCTGAGCCACTTCTAATGCCTGTCACACTTGGCTACCCACATTTCCATCTATAGGCAGCTACTTGATCTTTCCCTCACGGGACAAAGACCATTGTTACATTCTGGCACTTATACAAAAACAAAACTTACTTTTTAAGCAGCAAAACCGAAAGAGTTTAATCACTGCTGGAAGAAATACTTCTGGACTGCATCACACTTTAACTGAGGCCCTTTACAAGACTATACAGTATGAATTCATTTCTCCTTGATACTTCAGTGTCATCATTATGCAGATCAGTTATTCAAGGTGAAAACAGAGCCTGGCCCCAGACCATCCATCTGGCTTCCTGAGTTCTGTGTTTGGTTTTCGTCTTCCATCTACCCACAGGGCTCAGACCAGGCTCTCACTTCTGGCTGCACACAAGATGCCTCCGCTAAGCATCGTTGCTAATGTGCCAAGGCTGAAAAAGCTTCTTTGGTTTGTCTAAAATAAGAAGATATGATCTGCCAAGAACATGAACATCTGTTTTGGCTATTCCAAAGCCCCTTTCCTTCCTACCCACTTCTGAGCTGGGCTACCAATAGGGGAGGTACCAGATAAATAGGCTCTGGAGGGCTCAGGCACCATTGTATACTGTTCTCACTTTGTCTCCAAAAGGATTAAGGGGAGAAACAGATTATCTCGCAGATATTTTTTCCAGAGAGATACCAGTCCCCCTCTTTGGAAGGCCAATGCTTAGTTGAGAACATCTGGAGAGCACACACCAGTAACACAGCCAACACATTTTGTGTGTGTTCTAATATTCTACTCCAAATTGCTTGTGTAGAAGGACTACTATGTACAACACGCTCTGTATACCTTACTTCATTTAATCAAACACTATAAGGTAGACTTTCACAGATCAGGACTAAGTGACCTACTGTGACAGTTAAGGTTGTATATCAGCTTGGCTGGGCCATGATTCTCAATGGTTTGGCAGTTATGTAATGATATACTTTTGCAGTTATGTAATGACGTAGTCATCCTCTGTGATGTGATCCGATGTGTTCAGCCAATCAATTGTAAGGGGAGCTTCCTTGAGGGTATGACCTGCAGCAATATATCTAAATGGATGTTCTGGAAAAGCTTACTCACTCACTCTGGATCCTGCGTCCAGCTCATCATCATCTGACCAGTTCTTGGGACTTGAGCCAGCAGCCTGCCATCTGACCTTACGATCTTTGGTTCATCAGCAGTTGCAGCTATGTGAGTCAGGGGAAGCTTCCAGACTTGCCAGGCCTCTGCAACCACGTGAGCCATTTCCTTGAGATAAATCTCTCTCTGTATATATATATACACACACGCTTCACTTGTTTTGCTTCTCTAGAGAACCCAGCCTAAGTCACCTACCAAAACTCTCACAACTATTAAGTGATAGAAACTAGATTACAATCCATCTGTGTAGTTCCCAGCCCCATTCTTTTATTCACTTTATTAAAAAAAATCACCTTATCGATACATGCTTGTTTTAACAAGTCAAACAATACAGATATGTTAAGGTCTTTTTGCCCATCCAAATTCTACCCCCTTGAGGTAACGAATATAATAGCTGAGGTGGTATCCTTCCACTTCTTTCTCCGCATTCATACAATCATGTAAATACACATATAAAGATTTCCTTGTTTTTCCCAAAAGAAAGGATATTCCCATATTAATGTGTCACTTTTATCACCTGTGAATATATGACAGCTTTCCAAATTCACACATGTAATCCTAACTCATTCTTTTTTAGAATAATTGCAAGATATATTCTATATGACAGATGAAAAATAATTTGACACTTCCTGATGGAAATTCAGATTGTTTCTAGGTTTTTGCTATTAAAAATAAACATTCTTGTGCACACATATCCTTACAAACTGGAACCTTGATTTCTAGAGCATAAACTAACAAAAGTGAGATAACTGAATTTGATCTCTGTATTTTTTATTTTAGCAGATAGCAGACTGCATCCCAAAAGGTGCAGCAGCAATGTATGAGTACTCATTTTCTCACACCCTTGTCAGCACAAAATATTATCAGTTCCCTATAATTTTTTACCTGTTTGATGGCTAAAAATGGTATCTTATTGCATTTCTCTGATTACTGGTAAGCTTTCTATTTGTGCTCCTCTTGTTGTCAGGTTTTGACTAACAAAGAAAGTAAGAGTGACATACAAGGCCAAACAATGGAATCTATCTTTCCTACCAGTAAAAAACAAAACAACAGTTGCTGTCAAGTCAGTTCTGACTTATGGTGACGCCATATGTGTCAGATTAGACTGAGCTCTATAGGGTTTTTGATGGCTGATTTTTCAGGAGGTAGATTACCAGGCCTTTCTTCTGGGGAGCCTCTGGTGGACTTGAACCTCCAACCTTTTGGTTAGCAGCCAAATGCAGCAACCATTTGCACCACTCAGGGACTCCACTGGAAATAATAGTTGTTGTGGATTAACTGATTGATAAATAAGTAGTATATATGAAAGTGTAACCATACAAATGGTTAACTGACTCCATGGCAACTGGTATCTTCCCTACAGGGCTAGTTAAGTCATTGCTACTGCAAACAAGGTACCATTCTGTTAGATTCCATGAAATGTGAACTCTCAATTAACATGGGAAGGGAGTGGGGAGGAGGGTCTATACCAGATAGCGTCAGAGAAAGAAAACAAAAATGGGCTCTGAGCTGTGAACAGCTTAAGGGCAGGACCAAATATAACATAGCAAAAAGTAGAGAGTGAAATGGGTTATTTTTACTAACCTTTAAAGTCAGAGACCTTTATTAAGGCCAGATCCGATAGGAAGTAGGGAGCTTTGGCTGGATGCCTCTTCCAGACCCCGCCACCCTGGCCCCTGGAAGGTAAACAAGAAGAAAAAAGAAATGATGGAGAGAGAAACTATGAGCCCTTCAATGAGGGCCATGCTCCTGTCAGAAAGGGGCCCAGCTTTTAGGGGTCTGTGATTCACACAAAGCAGAAGGTAGCTTGGTCTCCCTCGAGCGCACCCTCAAGCTGAGAGTGAAATCTGAGGGCAAATCAAAGGCAATAACGGAGGAGCCAGCTTCAGTGTAAATGTTTCTTAAATTGGGTGTGTAACTTCTGATACATCATACATAAACTCTCAAAACTTTATCTTCCTCTTTTGAAAAATGAGAGAATGGTTTGGAACTTGTGATGTGTCATTTCTGGAATGCTCAGTTCTGGGTACACAATGGTGAACAAGTAAGTCCTGCTGTAAAGCGTTTACCCAGGGGAGTGCGGTCAAACAGGCAGTTACATGCTTATAGGTCAAAAGCACAGGGAGCAGTGGGAATATAGTAAGGTGTATTTGTCACGATTCTTTCCAGTTGCACAAGACAAAACTGACTCAAAGTGCCCGATGGTGGTGAGCAGCATCTGGGGTCTTAAAAGCCTGTGAGTGACCATCTAAGATACATCTACTGGTTCCATCCCAGCTGGGGCAAAGGAGAATGAAGAAAACCAAAGACACAAGGGAAAGATTAGTCCAAAGGACTAATGGACTACAACTACCAAAACTTCCACCAGACTGAGCCCAGAATAACTAGAAGGTGCTCAGTTACCACCATTGATTGCTCTGGCAAGGATCACAATAGAGGGTCCCGAACAGAGTGAGAGAAAAATGCAGAACAAAATTCAAATTCAGAAAAAGAAAAAAGAAAAAAGACCAGGCTTGCTGGTCTCACAGAGACTGGAGAAACCCCTAAAGAATGGCCCCTGGACATCCTTTTAACTCAGTACTGAAGTCATTCCTGAGGTTCACCCTTTAGCCTAAGATTAGACAGGTATATAGGGCCAACCCTGGTGGCGTAGTGGTTAAGAATATGCCTACTAGCCAAAAGGCTGGCAGTTTGAATTTACCAGGCGCTCCTTGGAAACCATACGGGGTAGTTCTACTCTATCCTATAGGGTTGCTATGAGTTAGAATCGACTTGATGGCAGTGGGTTTGGTTTTTTCCTTTAATAGGGCCAACAATAACATACCTTAGGAATGTGCTTTGTAGTTCAGTCCTGTATATGAGACTAATGGGCACACTAGCCCAAAAGCGAAGGCAGGAAGGGACAGGAAAACTGGACAAATGGAAATCGGGAACCTGAGGTAGAGAAGGGGAAAGTTGACACATCACTGGGTTGGCAACCAATGTCACAAAACAATTTGTGTAATTAACTGTTTAATGGCAAACCATTTTGCTCTGTAAACTTTCACTGAAAGCACAATTTAAAAAAACAAACAAAAAATTGACTCAAAGTGGCTTAAGCCAAAATGGCTCATGTTACTAGGAAGCTTGGGGTGAAACCAGGACTTCAATCTACCAATCTCAATTTCTCTCTCTCTTACTCCCTCACTTCTCTATCTCTCCTCTCTGTGTCAGCCATCTCTCTTAATATTATGGATGGGGCATTCCTCCAGATGAATATTCTTTCACACAGTGACTCCAGAAGCAAGAGATAGCCTTCTGAGGGCAGGACTTTGACCCTGCTTGGACCATTCGTCTTTCCCGAAAACAGTCACCGTTGCCAAGGGAAGGGTACCATGATTACTAACAAGCCAGGTTTACAGCACCTATCCCTGTTGATGGGTGGTGGTGGTATGTTCTGATACCAGAACAAATTGAGAGGAGAGAAAGCTTGCTGAGTCACTCAAAACAACAGCTCCATAAAGAGGCCCCTAAAGGACAGTAGTGGTAAACAGCAGGTACATAGCGCAAGGAATGTACAAGGTGGAGTTCCTGGGATAGTTAGTACGTTGGAAAGTACGCATCAGTGTAACAGCAGAGGAGGGAACCCTTCATACCTAAGGGCAGGGAGAAGAACAGGAGTGGCCAGGCTGTGCAGGAGCTTTGTAAACCTGGATTAGGAACAAATCCACTTCTCCTGAAAACCATAAAGAGCAACAAGGAGAATGAAAGATTTGTGAAACACCTACAAACTACATATCTGGTGAAACCAATAAGTAAGAAAGCTTACGAAGTTCATATTGTGTGTACTGTTGCCCAAACCCCCCAAACCAGCATGGTAAGTCACAGGGAGTAGGCAAGTGCCACATGTAGATCAGAAAGTACACAGGAGTCTGGGTAGTGGCAAGTGACAGCAAATATCCAACTCCAGAAGGAGAGGACTTACTCTGGTGGGAACTGCTGTGAACAGGACTAAGAAGGAAGAGGGCAAGAACACAGAGAGAGGCAGAAAGAAGCCAAGGCAGGTGCTGGAGGATTCAGGTGCAGATGCAGAGAAGCACCACTTCCAAGGGAGAGAGGAGCACGCTGGCAGGAAGGGGCAGGGTGCCTCAAAATCCGTGGCTATGGAGGAACCGGGGAAGCTCCTAGGCTGTGGGTAGGAGTCTACCTGAGCCATGTAGAAGGAGGCTTGGCTACACAGAGGTGGCATATAGTAAAGAAGTTATACATCATTATAATAACAGAGGAGCCCTTGGGCTGAGGAAAAAAGCTCCCTCCCCTCTCCCCATCACAGGATTCTCTTGCTAACAGCTGGTTTGGAAAAACCCAGCTCATTCAAATATAAAAGACAAAAAGTTGTGACTCAACAGCCAGTCCAAAAAAAAAATTGAAAAATAGTAAAATTCATCAGAAAAATGTTGCCACAAAGCTGAGGAAAATTTTAACCCAGCACTGTATTATGAACTTTAAAAAATGTAACAAAGCAAAGGCAGCTATATGTAGGAAGATGACAAAGCAGAAATAAAGAACTCAAGGAAGGGGTGGCAACCAGAGGTGGTCTTCAGACAACAGGAGGGTGTGAAACAGCAACTGGCTGGTTTAGAAGAAAAATACAAGAACATTTCAGAAATGAAATCAAATGACAAGAAACACAAGGGAGAACAGACACCACTCTAAGGGGCACGGTGAAGGACATAAAGAATAGAAATAAGAATGGTAAAGAAAATAAAATAGAAATAAATAAAAATCATTAGAGAGAAAGTGATAGAAAAGACAGGCACATGAAATCACAAAAACAGAGAGTCCCAGAAAAGAAACCCAACCAGTGGAACAGAACAAACACTTGAATAGATAATTCAATTTTAAGTAAGATTTGGAATTGGGATTAAGGCAGAACTTGACTCAGATCACAGACCTATATTTAGAGATTAAAAGAGGAAGGAAGGCATGGAAGTTATCTGCAAGGCTGCAGTACAGCAGCAGAGTAGAGGTACTCTGCCTGCATTGACCAGGACTCCCCCACGTGAAATCGCTAATGAGCTTCTCCTGAACTATGGCAGCCATTAGGCGGGAGGCACAGGAATGCCCACAGGGTATTTGAAGTACCAGTGACATAGCTTCCAGCATCACAGCAACATACAAGCCACCACAGCACGACAAACTGACAGACTACCACTCAGCAACAAAAAGGAACAAGCTGCTGATACACGCAACAGCATAGATGAAACTCAGAAACATTATGCTGAGTAAAAGAAGTCTTATGCAATCAGGAGTACGTGCGTGTGATTCCATTTACATGAAGTACTAGCAGAGCTAAAACCACTCTACGGTTAAAAAAGGCCAGAAGGATGGTTGCCTTTAGGTAGGTGGAAGTGGGGATTAACTGGGAAGGGGCATAGGGAAACCTGGATCACACAAGCATAGGCATGAAATTGATCAGGAACCTTAGGGGCGGTGGGTTTATGTTACTGAGGCAAGAACAACTCAGAAAAGGAGGGTGAGAATGGTTGCACAACTTGAAGAACGTAATCACTGTCACTGAATTGTACATGAAGCAACTGCTAAACTGGTGTTATGTTTTGTTGTATACATGTTCAACAACAACAAATAAAACAAAATAAATTCTTTTAAAAAAGAAATATACCTAAGATTTGTACCTTTCATTGAAGGTAGATTTTACCTCAAAAAAAAAAAAAACCCAAAAAACAAAAAACCAGATACCGAATTCTGTTAATGCTACTCATACGAAAGCATTAGGAAGGAGTATGCTGATGTCTTCAGTTTTCTTTGAAATGCATCAGAAAATGAGACGCAATGATGAATGAATAGAGGGATGGTTAGGTAGAAAGGTCTGTGATAAAGTAAGCGTAGCAAAAATGTTAACGGTAGAATTTAGGTGGTGGGTATACGGGTGTTCACAGTAAACTCCTTTCAACTTTGCTGTACCTTTAAAAATTTTCATAATAAAATGTAAGGAAAAAATTTAACCTATGCAAAACCAAACTTTTAATTTCTTCCTGTCCTAAAGCTGCTCCTTCGAACATCTTCTCCATCCTACTAAAAGACTGCCCAGTCATCCACTTGCTCCCCATCAGCATAGCCTCTCAGCTCTACCTTAAACATGTATGCTGAATGCAACTACTTCTCACCATCTCCACCACCCCATTCTGGTGCAAGTCACCATCTTTCACCTGCGTTGCTCTAGTCTACTAATTGGTCTCCCTGCTTCTACCTCTTCCCTGCTACAGTCTATTCACACAGCAGCCAGATGGATCATTTTCAAACATTCCCTCTGGCTGCATCTCCTCCCACTCTCTCTCTTGCTCACTATGTTCCAGCCATACTGACCACCTTGTTGTGCATGAACTACCCCAAGATTGTCTGGACTTGCTGTTCCTCTACCTGGAATGCTCTTCCCCATATGTGCACTGCTTGTTTCCATACTTCACAGTCCTCTGCTGAAATATCGTATCAGGGAAGCCTTTCCTGAACATCTATGTACTATTGCCCCTCCCATTGACACAATGGATGCAACAATGGGCTCAAACAGACTGTGAGGATGGCGCAGGACTGGGCAACATTTTGTTCTGTTATACATAAGGTCACTATGAGTCGGAGCCTACTCAACAGCAACTAACAACATCAAATCACATCCTTTATTCTGTTTTTAAGGAGCCCTGGTGGTGCAACAGTTAAGCGCTCAGCCACTAACCCACCTGGCGATCTGCTTCAGTGAAGATTGCTGTTATGTTGTTAGGAGTCATCGAGCCAGTTTCGACTGTAGCCACCCTATGTACAATAGAATGAAAATGCTTCCGGGTCCTGCACCATTCTCACAACCATTGCTATGTTTCAGCCCATTGTTGCAGCCACTGTGTCAATCCAACTCGTTGAGGGTCTTCCTCTTTTTCGCTGACCCTCTACTTTACCAAGTATGATGTCCTTCTCCAGGGACTGATCCCTCCTGACAACATGTCCAAAGTATGGGAGACGAAGCCTCACCATCCTCATTTCTAAGGAGCATTTGGGCTGTACTTCTTCCAGGACAGATTTGTTCATCCTTCTGGGCAGTCCATGATATAATCAATATTCTTCTCCAATACCCTAATTCAAAGGCATCAATTCTTCGGTCTTCCTCTTTCATTGTCTAGCTTTTGCATGTATATGAGCAACTGAAAATACCATGGCTTGGGTCAGGTGTACCTTAGTCCTCAAGGTGGCATCTTTACTTTTTAACACTTTATGTCTTTAGCAACAGATTTGCCCAGTGCAATATGTCTTTGATACTCTTGACTGCTGCTACCACTGACATTGATTGTGGATCCAAGTACAATGTGCATCCAGTAAAGATTATGGCCAAGAAAGCCCTGTGGGGGAGTTCTACTGTCACATGGGGTCACTATGAGTTGGAATTAACTCATCGGAACACAACAACACTCTGCTTTTATTTTCCTTCTTAGTTCTTATTACTGTATGACATATATTTGTTTTCTACGCTGCTCTCCCCTACTTACCACTAGAATTAAGCTGGCAGGGAGAGGAAATCTTACTTCATCACTATGTCCTAGTGCTTGCTGAATTAATGAATGAACTAAATAAAATGTCACCTCCTCTGTGAGTCCTTCCCAGATCACATCACAGCTAAAGTTGTGCCCCTCTACCATATTACCTTATTTTATGTTTTCCGTGGTGCTTAATGACAGTGGAAACTCTATAGGGCAGTTCTACTCTGTCCTATGGGGTCGCTATGAGTTGGAATCGACTCGATGGCACTAGGTTTTAGTGACAGTTGTTACACATGTATTCCCTGTCCCTTTACCTCCACCTCAACAGAACATATGCTCTTTGTGGACAGGGACTAGTTCTTGTTAACAGCCGTATTCCCTGCAGTTAACAACAACACTACGTGGCCCAGACAAAGCTGATCCGCCCTGCACCCTCCTGCCTATTTCAACCCCCTCCCAGAGGTTCTGGATTTTCAGCACTGCCTCATTTTTCCCTATTCTTTCTCCTCACTGTGGTATCACAAATCATCTCTAAGGTGCACTCTAGATCTCACACTCTGCTGCCTTCCTCCCGAGATGGGGCTAAGGGCAGTGTCTTAGGCTGGGTTCTCTAGAAAAGCAAAACCAGTGAACCATATATATAGAGACAGAGACAGAGAAAGATATTTATCTCCAGGAAATGACTCATGAGGTTGTAGAGACTGGCAAGTCCCAAGTCCATGGGTGAGGCGTCAGATATCAGGCGGGAGGCTTCTCCTGACTAATGTAGCTGCAGGAGCTAATGAACCCAAGATTCACCGGTCAGATGGCAGGCTGCTGGCCCAGTCCCAAGAACTGGAGGTCAGATGCTGACAAGCTGAATGCAGGATCCAGGGCAGGGCAAAAACCAGCGAGCTTTGCCAGAAAGCCCAAATACATTGGAGGCAGGCCACACTCCCAAGGAAACTCCCTTTCAACTGATTGGCTACTCACAACAGATCCCATCATGGAGATGATCACATTATATCAGATCTCATCAGGTATGTGATTACATCATTATCCGACTGCCCAAACTAATCAGAACTACCCAACCACTTAGAATCACAGCCCAGCCAAGCTGACCCACAACCTTAATGATTATAGGCAGCTCCTGCAGAGCCAGAGGCTCATCCACCTATGACTCTTTGGTGCTTCTGAAGTCCCCAGAGATCGAGACCAGCTCTACCTCTAAGAGAGCAGCACTTAGCCATGACGCTGCTGAGACCTCGAAGGTGCCAAGTACAAAGCTCTTGGCCACCCCCAGTGAGCACACATCTGCTACCTGCTCCATTCATCCCACAAAGGGTGCTGCCTGCCAGCCAGGATCTAGACAAGGCATGGGGTCCCAGCGCTGAAAGAGACAGCCCCTCCCCCAGTAGCTCATGAAGCGTGGTAAGGACAAAACAGTAGAGGTAAGAATGGGGTGTGTGTGTGTGTCTGTTGGAGGGCTAAGAGGTACAAATTGTAGCCCCTACCTTAGAGTAGGACAGGAGAGCTTCTTAGAGCAGGTGCTATTTGAGTACTAATGGATAAATGGAAGTTAGTTTGGTAAAGACAGTGGAGGTGGGTAGGAAGAGAGGTGCAGGTGCAAAGGTCCAAAGATGAGAAGGGCAGGGGTTGTGGAAAAGACCGTGTGGTTGAAATTTACAGGCGCAAGATGGCCTTGCGTGTTAGGCTAAGAGGTTTGGTCTTTAACCCAAGAGGGCCTTGTCTGTTACCTAAGGGGTCTGGCGATCCATTGAAGAATTTTAAGCCGGGAGGCGGCATGGCCATATCTATGCTTTATAAAGAGAGCTTTGTTGATACATCGAAGGCAGATTAGAAGGGGTAATGCATGTCAGGAAAACCAGTTAGGTTATTGCACCAATTGAGTAGAGAATGGGGTCCTGATTTAAGGTAGGGTGAAAAAAATATATATTAATTTTGTAAATGACTTGGAAACAGAAAAGGATCTGGTGATAACTGGTGGCAGTATAGCACAGGGGTGCTGGAGTCAGACTCCACTATGGATCTTAGGCAAATTACATTTCCTTTCTCATCTGTAAAATGCGGATGACAGTAGTAGCACCTGTCTTACAGTGTTGGAGGAGCCTTGGTTGTGCAGTAGTTAAAGCACTTGGCTGCTAACAGAAAAGCTGGCTGTTCAAATCCACCAGCTGCTCCTCGGGAGAAAGAGGTGGCAGTCTGTTTCCATAAAGATTACGGCCTTGAAAGCCCCATGGGGCAGTTTTATTCTGTCCTACTGGGTCCCTATGAGTCAGAATTGATGCGAAGGTACAGTGTTGATGGAGGATTAGATAGAGTTAATACAATGTAAAAGCTTAGAGTTCAGCACGTCATCTTACTCAGGAAGCACTAATTACAGAGCTAAAGGAATAAAGGAAGGACTAAGTTGACGCCCAGGATTCTGGTTTTGGCAACTGGATCAATGTGTGGTCTGTGTACTTCTGGAGGTTCCAAAGACCCGTGTGGGGGTTTATGAAGTCAAAACTATTTTCATAATGAAATTTAGAAATTCGCCTTTTTCACTGTGTTAACATTTGCTGCGATGACGCAAAAGCAGTGGAGGTTCAAAGTGCTGGTGCCTCAGTATAAATCCAAGCAGGAGGCCCCCACCAGAAGTCACTGCATTCTTCATCACCACTCACCTGCCATGTGAAAGAAAGACAAAAAAAAGCCAAGCCAGTTTCACTTAAGAATGTCCTTGATGAGCCAGTAAAAAGAAGAGTCTCATGGGTAATCCGTTATTAAAATTTGGAGGAATTTTCTTTTTCTCTAGGTATGTTTTAGATAAGCATGGATAATAAGCAAGTTTTGTCAGGATGAAAATGTTTTATTATATGAGAAATACTGATTATCATTAAACAGTATTCATTTTTGCTTACCTTCAAATCAGCCCCATGACAATAAAAAAAGTATTAAAAATACCCTGGAGCACTTAACGGCCAAAGTCAGAACAGTTTGTGCAACAAAATAAAGTACTACTGAAATATAATCCAAAGTATAAAATATTTATATGACTTCATGCTTACATAAAAAAATGACTGACTAAATTAATAAAGGAAAGAAGAGACAAATCTCCTGTACAGGAGAATTCCAAATAAATTGTATAGATTATCCACCCTCAAGCAGGGAGCATAATTTTTCACTCCTTAAGTGTGGGCAGTACGTACTGATTTCCTTCCCAAGAGTAGAGTATGGAAAGGGAGAGAGGACAAAGAGTAACTTTACAGTAGAGAAACTTGACAAACACTACTCTAGGCCTGGTGATCAAGGTCAACATCGACAGTCATAAATCACGTAAACAGTATGATATGAGGAAACTAGCAACTCTACCTCTGTGGTTTTCCTCCCCAAAATCAGGAGAAAAACATCAGACAAATTCCAGTTGAGGGGCATCCTATAATATGCCTGACCAGCACTCCTCATAACTGTCAGGGTCATCAATAACAAGGGAAGCCTGAGAAACTGTCAGCCAACAGGAGCCTAAGCAGACATGGTAGCTAAATGTAACTTGGTATTCTGAATAAGATCCTGGAACAGAAAAGGGGGATAGGGAAAAACTAAGGAAATCTGAATAAACTATAGACTTTAGTTAATATTAATGCATCAAATACTGATTCATACAGTACCAAACGTACCATACAGTTAGATGTTGTCTTAGTTATCTAGTGCTGCTGTAACAGAAATACAAGTGGATGGCTTTAACAAACAAGTTTATTCTCTCACAGTTTAGGAAGCTACAAGTCTAAATTCAGGGTGCCAGCTTTAGGAGAAGGCTTTCTCTCTCTGTCAGTTCTAGAAAAAGGTCCTTTCCTTCAATCTTCCCCTGGTCTAGGAGCTTCTCAGCATGGGGGCCCTGGGTCCAAAGCATGCCTTCCCCTCCTGGTTCTTCATTCTTGGTGGCATTAGGTCCTCATCTATCTGCTTGCTTTTCCCTTTCCTTTTATCTCTTGTAATATAAAAGGTGATGCAGGCCACACCCCAGGGAAAGCTCTCCTTACACTGGATCAGGGCTGTGACCTGAGTAAGGGTGTTTCATTCTATCCTAATCCTCTTTAACATAACCTAAACTTGCAGAGACTAACCACAGGCAGAGATTAGGATTTATAACACCTAGGAAAATTACACCAAATCCCAAAATGGTGGACAACCACACACTACTGGGAATCATGGCCTAGTCAAGTTGACACACATTTTTGGGGGATACAATTTAATCCATAACAGACGTTATTACAGAAACTGTGTATATGTGAACTCTGTTTTGCCTGTTCAATTTTTCTATAAATCTAAACTTCTAAAATAACGTCTACTAATAAAAAAATGCCCTGGTACTAACTAGGAATATTTCTGTCAACCATTTATCATTCATCATTCTAGCCTAGAGTCTTAAGTTCTATAATGGGATATACAATTGTATATTCAATTCAGCATTTTCCGAGGTCCTATTTTACCATACATGCTTCTGACACTGGTGGGTGCTGGCTATAAAAAGATGAACAAAATATGGTCTAAGGCCTCACTGGAGATAAAAGACATTTTAAAGGCAATTCTGTTCTGTAAAATAAGCATAACTACAGAACACAGAGAAACGCATCTGGGAAGGCTTCACAGAGGAGGTATAGCAAAGAAAAAACACAGAAGCAAGAAACATTTAGGTTGGGCCTGATTTAAGTCTGGAGGCATAGTGGTTAAGTGCTAATGCTGCTAACTAAAAGGTCAGCAGTTCAAATCCAGCAGTCACACCTTGGAAACTCTATAGGGCAGTTCGACTCTGTCCTACAGAGTAGCTATGAGTTGGAATGGACTTGTGGCAATGGGTTATGGGTTACAGGTTATGCCTCCAAGAACTTTCCTGTTTTTGCTTGTTTTTTCTGATAGTGAATCTGGTAGTGATCAAAGCTACTGGCAAGCAAAAGCACAGCAGAGGCTAACGGTTTGTTTGCCATTTATTATTTTTAATAGTGTTTTAACTTTGCATATGCTATAAGAAGATATACCTTAGAAAATGCCAAACTTTCTAAAATTATTACAAGTATAAAGGAACTTTATACATTTCAAAGTAGGTGGATTTTAAAAACTTGCATGGTGGGGGCGTGGAAGTTAAAAGTGAACGTGTAAAAATGTGAAATGAAGATGACATTGAAAAATGATGCCTAGAGTAGGTACCCAACAAAGGATAATTAAATGAACAAAATTCTGTTTTATTCAGGATCCTGAGAAACTACTTAATTTCCATGGCTATAAACTCATAAGGGAGTGGACAGGAGACAGAAGAGCTAGCATTCACTGAGCATCTCCTCTGTGACAAGTACATATTCAAGAGAGGGCCTTTCTATATATTATCAAATTTAATCTTTAAAACAATCCTTGAGTATCTCCTGAAATCTCTTCTAGAGGAAGCCCATGCTCAGAAGGATCCAGTCAGTAACTTGCAGTAGAGCAGCACTGGAACCTGGGTCCATTTGAGAGGAAAGCCCAGGTTCTTTGGTTCTTTCCACTGCCCCACTCTGACCACGTACTTGTAACACGGCAGAATTCATTGTTTATTTTCACATAAAGCAATTTTGGGAGTGTTTCTAATTTCTCCTTTTTATGATTGCACTCTGTTCGCTTAATAGTCCAGGGCACGACCAAAGTCCGTTTCTAATTACAGTGTCTTGTTGACAACTGATTTACTAGTTAGCCCAGCGCCGGGCATACAATACTCAAAGATTAACGCCACACATGTCAACTGACATCCCTGACTTCCAGTATATTTCGATTATCAAATTCACTCATTTGCTCGCGCTCATGCTCAGATAACACAAGCTTGTTAGAAGAGCTCCCCTTTCTTCCCATCATGCTTAAGTCTTAGATTTATATAGTAACAGCGTTTTGAGGTGACTACCCTAAGAAAGAGATAAGAATTATAAATGGTATAGTTTCTTTGGGACTGACAATGTACCCAGTCTCTTCTGCTTCTATGTCAGCTTGGGAAGACAAACTATTTCCTCAAGCGTAATTTGGAAGAGAAACACAGTAATTACTTTGCCGAAGCCTTAAGACTGTTAAGAACCGAAAATGCCAAGCATGAACTTGGCCGGCCGGAAAGCGCTCGTTATTTCTAGGCTCTCCAGCCAGCCAGCACCAGCAGCACGGCACAAAAGGCGCGGGGCGGCCGCCGCCTGGTGCATTTCGGGAAGGGCCCCCAGCCCCGGCCGGGCAGCAAACGCCGCGCCAAGCCCCGCCGCCCGGTCTCCTGGTCCCTTCCCACCGGTTCACTCGGGGCCAGGGCAGAGAAGCAAGGAGCGGCCGGCCTGCGTCAGAGCCGAGTTGCCGCGGGTTCAGGGAAGCCTTCGCATGGCTCCTCCGCACCGGGGGTCTTTGTTCCTGTGGATGTCCCCAGCCCCACTGCTCCCGCCAGAAAACCTGAGAGCAGAGTATCATCAACATGCCCTATTTGGAGGCGTCCAGTCCAGCCTTGGGCGCGCTGGGGCAGGGCGTTAATCGAGGCAGCGTGGGGCCTCCCAAATATAAGTCTGGGAGGGAAAACCGAAAGGAAACGTGTCGGGCCCGCCTCCTCCCATTATCGCCGGAGGCTGCCGGCTCCTTCCCGCGCAGGCTGCTCGCGCGGGCTCCGCAGGGCGCGCAGGCGGCGGCGGGGCGGGGCGCGGCTAGAAACTGTGGCGGCCACTGTCCCCGCCGCGCTGGGCCGGGCCGGGAGGGCCGCCGCGCTCACGGGGAAGGGGCGATTATCGGCTCAGGCCCAGCTCGGGCGAGGTGTTTTACCCCTGGGGGCCCCGTAATTTGAGGTGGGGAGGGGAGGAGGCGAGGGTGCGGCCAGGCGACGGCTCTCCCTGCGCACGGATTGCAGGTGGGGAGCTGCTAGGCCGGGGCGGGGCAGCGGGAGCGGGGACTAACCCACCCGCGGGGAGGGTAACGCTGGCGGCGGAGCAGACAGCAGGGTGAGCAGCGGCACCACGTACCTGGTTGGCGCGCTGGAGCAGACATAGATGCCTCTCTGCAGCACGGCCGCGCCGCGAGCCCCGCCTGCCTCTGGGGGCCCGGGCTGAGGAGCGGCGCGCTGGGACGCACGTGGCCCGCGCGCGCCGGGCTGTGTTTACATTCTGCGGCAGCTCCACGTTGTGCAGCGGTCCTCGCCTCCCATTCGCCAGAGCCTCAAGCCCGAGCTCCGCTCCTCCCGCAGGGGGCGGGCCCTCCAGTTCTCGGCTCCGCTCAGGAAAAGAACCGGGTTCCCCGAGGCCTGGGCGGGCCAGCCAGGGTGCACGACGGGATGGCCGCTTTTCGGCGGCTCTGTGCTGTCGCGAGTCGCCTCCACCTAGGCGTACGCCGGGGCCGAGCCGCGGCCTGACATGTCAGGAACCGGGGATTGAGGGTGGGTGGAGGCAGGAGAGTACTGGCGGGAGATCAGGGACTGAACAGCCGGTAGCCGGGCCGCGGAGAAGCGGCCTCTGAGAGACTGCTCGCGGCCCGGCCGAGCCGGCAGGTGATGCTGGCCGAGAGCGTGGGCGAGCGGCCCCATGGCTCCCGGGTCTGCTCTCCGGCCGACTGAGGGCAGGGCGGGGCGCCGCGCGCGGGCCGGCGGGCGAGGGGGAGGGGAGCGCGCTGTCCGGAGGTGTCAGTCTGAGGCGCATGCGTGCGGGGCGGGCCCGGCCCGGCCTATATATTGAGTTGGCGCCGGCGCCAGCTGAGAGCCGAGCGGTAGCGGGTCTGCTGGTGAGAAGGTGCTGGGCTGGGGTGGGGGCCGGGGGTGTGAGAGGGAGAGAGAGACCCGCTGGGCCAATCCACCCTGCGGGCGGGAGCCTGAGGGAGGAAAAGTGGAGGGCTGAGAACTAGGCTGCTGGGGGGAATGGGTCCCCGCGTTCTGCCCCTGTCAGACTCTTGGTAGGGGACCCGGGGAACCGGCGGGGGATGGGGGCTGCCCTAAGTGGGAGGCCACAGAAAAGGCTTTCGTTCTCAGAAGATTCTCCATCTCAGCCCCATTTGGAGAGCTATCCCACAGGAGAGACGGTGGGCGTCTGGGTCCCCTTCACGGGGACAGAAGTTCCCCGACCATCCCAATTTCCCCCACTTTAACCCCCTTCTCCTCTCCCCATCTGGAGTCGGGGTCCCGGTGCCCCTTTCAGGCGGCAAGCAGGGCCTGGTGGGGCTGGAAAGGAGGGAAAAGAGACTGGAGGACGTGACACAAGTCTCAGTTGCCTCCGCCCCCTGCTTCCCCGCCACCGCCACTCTCCAAATTGGCGCGGAACCGGCTTCTCCACACCGCTTCGCCTCCACAGCCCCCTCTCTCCGCGGCTTGTCCAGGATGGGAGGCGGAAGGTGGGGGCGCTGCCCAAGCCCCACTCTGGGTGTAAGGGGGAGAGGGTCGAGCACCCGGAAAAGACCAGTTTAGGGGGAAATCTGCCTCCCTGCGCGTTCGAAGGACGGGGGGTGCTTTGTGAATTTTTTTAAAGACATTTGCGCCCTGGCTGTGCATTCAGTTGAGGAAATACAGACTTGCGTCCGAAATTAATTACCCTGAGATAACTAACACAGCCCAAAAATCAGCGTGGTAAAATGGCTCACTCCTGAGGGACTTAGCTGCAACCTCTGAATCAGCATCTAATTGGCACTGGAATATGAATGACAATGTACTTGACTCTGGTTTTTTTCCTCCCACCCTTCCAGAGGTGTCATACAACTGAAAGAAGAGAATGTCAAGACGCAGGTAACATTATTTGTCTTGGAAACGTGTTTCAAAGTTAGCTGCTGCCGTTAAAACGCATGACTTATTAATTAAACTTCCTTTTTAAAATTTCACTGCAGTAGCCGTTTACAAGCTAAGCAGCAGCCCCAACCCAGCCAGACGGATTCCCCTCAAGAAGCCCAGGTAATCCAGGCCAAGAAGAGAAAAACAACCCAGGTGAGTTGAGGTGAGGGAGAGAGAGAGAGAGAGATTGATTGCTGGCACCTTAGTTTACCTTAGTGTCCTTTTCTATTTTCCAGGATGTCAAAAAAAGAAAAGAGGAGGTCACCAAGAAACATCAGTATGAGATTAGGGTAATGCTGAACGGGCGTCGTGGGTTTGAGGAAAACAAATGCACGATAGGACAAAGAACAGAATTGTGTGTTATTGCTTTGCAAGAGAAAGATTCCTCTGACCTTTTGACTTTTAATGCCTCTAAAGGCACTGGATTATTTTTTATTATTAAAGGTCATCAGGAAGGTGCTTATCTTTGGGTGGTTTGTATGTGCCTGAATCTTACTACAGCTGCAGAGTAAGTTTGCCTTGAAGCAGCTGGTTCCTCTTTGTAAATCCCTCCCTCTTGGAGCTGCCTGGTGCACCAGGGCCCGCCTAATCTGTCCGATATTCTGCTCTTTGTTCCCTCTCTGACTATAGTGGAGAGTCCTAATAGCTGCCTCTTGGGCATAAACGATGTGAGATTACTGACAGCCTGGCACGCATCCCATTGCTACCTATTCTTCCTAGGCATTGTACAGAAAGCACTTTAGGGACAGTGCTTCCCTTTGGAAGTGTTACTGATTGGGTAAAAACCAAAAAAAAAAAAACCAAACCCAGTGCCATTGAGTCGGTTCCAACTCATATCGACCCTGGGTCCTTTAAATAATGGATTCCACTTTAAGGTTTGCCTTCAACTATTCCAAAGTATCTGAGCAAGCTTAACTTAAAAAAAAAAAAAAGGCATTTTATAAAACAAGGTGCCCCTGCCAATATCGATAGAGGAAAAATTGCAATTTTATGATCTCGAAAGTGGTTTTAGACTACAAATGCAGTTTTGTTGCTCGCCCTCCCCTCCCCTCCCCCAATGCCTAATTTCTTGTATTACCGGAATTGTATTTTGTTGTCTGAAACAGTCTACTTGTTACTCTTCATGAAGACTGATAGGAGCTATATGGTTTATTTGTAAAATATGCATGTCAACTTAAATTAGCTAGATTGTCAACTATGTTAGCTAACAATGGTGTTTGGGGGAAACTACAGATTGTTTAGAAATATTAGCTTTCATTATGAAAGATTCAGGACAAAAGCTGGCTTCCTATTGCACAAAATATTCTCTTTTTTTTTTTAAATGACAGAATTGTTGGCCACCTATATTATCTGGGGGCATCAGTCCTTGCGTTATCATTGAAACACCCCACAAAGAAACAGTAACAAGTGACTTCTCCAGATTTACAAATTACAGATTTAAAAATCTTTTTATTAATCCTTCACCTTTGCCTGATTTAAGGTAAGAAAAAAGTCCGTAATGTTAAGGCCTAACACTGTACTGATTTAATATAGGGCACTGTTTTGAATTATCATTTGCTTTCTTTATAAAATAGATAAACTTATAAAATAACAACTTTCATTACTGATATTGAGGCATTTTACCTGCAAGTATTGCTGTAGGCGACTGCTATGGATATTTAAAACATTGATTCTATAAAATTATCTTCATTTGCTTGCTGAGTACTATAAGACTTATCAGCAGAACTGAATCACTTTTTTGAAGGAATGCAAATAAGTTCTCTAAATTGTTGAAATGGAAGCATTCTAACAGGTAACAATGTTTTCATTTGATGTATCAACCCTGTTAAGCTTAGTAAGATCTGTACTCCATTGGTTTTTTGGTCTGTGAGTATGGATGACTAAGAGGTATAATTTATGCAAAACATGTAGTAACTTATTTTTGGCTTTAATAATCAAAGTAATGGACTCAGATGCTTAAACTCCTCTCTCACCCCAGTACTTCGTTTTACCACCTAGAGTATGGGTGACTCTATGATAGATGATCTATCTGTAGGTGATTGAGACTTGTCTCTACTGTGATCATATACTTATTTTTTTAGTGTCACTCTTTAGCAAACAAAGACAGAAATCTTGCAAGTGGGGACTAGAAAGCACTCTTTTGAACTCCATCCATTTAGGTTACTTCAGTCCAAGTTGTTACTGTAGTAACTCAGGCTTCTACTTTTTCAGTGTTAATGAAATAGCTTCTAAAAATTTAAGGTGGGAATTTTTTCCTAATTATCCTTAAGAGCTTTTCCCTCCAAGTTCAAGTGTAAAGTTGGATTTCAGTGTCTGATAAGTTGGATTTATTCTATGTATGTAAAACAGATAGCGTATATATTATATAGATCACACAATTTAAAGCCCCCTCCCCCTTTTAGCTGGGGATGTTCCAATGAAGTTTGGCATAATATGTTGAAAAAAGAGACCAGATATGTTCATGACAAGCATTTTGAAGTTCTGCATTCTGACTTGGAACCACAGATGAGGTCAATACTTCTAGACTGGCTTTTAGAGGTATGTTCCAGCAATAAAAATTACCTTTTTCTCTGTATGATGGTTAATGTGCTTGGCTGCTAACTGAAAGGTTCAGAGGTGCCCTGGAATGAAGTCCCGGTGATGTGCTTTTGAAAAACCAGCCATTAAAAGCTCTGTGGAGCACAGTTCTCTAACACATGGGATCACCATGAGTCGGAATTGACTTGACAGCAACTGGTTTATTAAAAAACCTGTTGCCGTCAATTCCAACTCATAGCAACGCCATAGGACTAAGTAGAACTGCCCCCACGGGATTTCCGAGGCTGTAATCTTTACGGAAGCAGACTGCCACATCTTTATCCCTCCAGGTGGCTAGTGGGTTTGAACCACCAACCTTTCGGTTAGCAGCCGAGAGGACCACTGGTTTATCCGCACATGTTAAATGTATTTTTTTTCCTATCTTAGCTTTGGCACCTAAAAAAACAAAGCTTGACTATTCTAAAGTGTGGTACACTAAGAGATTATGTTCTAATTTGGAGAAATTTTAGAGGATAATATTTAAATGTTTGGATTCTTCTCTAGGTATGCGAAGTATACACACTTCATAGGGAAACATTTTATCTTGCACAAGACTTTTTTGATAGATTTATGTTGACACAAAAGGATGTAAATAAAAATATGCTTCAACTCATTGGAATTACCTCTTTATTCATTGCTTCCAAACTTGAGGTAGGTTCTCAAAGGTTATCCATAGATATATTTATCCCAAATTTATGGATTTTTTAAATTACCATGTTAACCCCAGAGAATACTGTTTTGGGTATTAACTCTTTTGGGAAGCTGAGTGTTTTTTTCCTGAATACGTTTTTCTCAACATTATCATGAGGATAAGAGAACAGATTTTCATAGTTCCTGGACTATTATGATATTCTGAACCTATTTATAAATATATGCTTTACATTTTGGACTTAGTATCTGTTTTATGGCTCGTTCTGCCAAATATACAAACTATCCGTATAAATAATTATGACACCTGGATTCAACAGCATGCTTTGAAAACTAAAGGACCAATCAAATGAAACAAATGTTGTTTGGGTTACAGTAGCAGTCTATCTAGCCTAATATTTCTGTATCTGATAGTGGTACTATGATAGAAGACAACTCCTTTCCTAAGATTTTCTTTCACACCATCTCAAAACACTTAAAAATCTACTTTTCTTAAACAATACATTACAGATAATCAACACTTATCTAAAATTTTTCCAACTGTATCATTATAAGGGATTGTAATCATGCATCAATTTCCTTAAGTGTCTTTTTTTTTTCTAAATGTGTCTCTCTTGAGCTTTAAGGACTATCCAAAAATTCTGCCAGATTTGGTGAATAAGTTTGTATTCAGTCTATTCTTACCTAAAATGATACCGTTTCAGGTATCTCTCTAGGTAGAAATTCTAATCTTCAGACTGTTTTCAGGCACCTCTTTGTTCTTTTACTTGTACTGTATACTGTTAAAACAGGCCTCGTCAGCCAAACTGCACCAAAGTATTTTTTTGATTAACCGTACTTTTATACCAGAGTAAAGAATATGTATTTAATTTCTAGACCTTATTTGCTGAGTGGTTTGTTCTGGCCAGACCAGACTTGTTTGGCTTTTTTTCCCCCCTTTTTTTTAAATTGAAGTGACAGGTTAAGACTCTAGTCATTTATTAGCTAAGATTCAAGGTCAATTCTATCAAAATAAGTCATTATAATCACTATAGTGACTAATTTAGATATCAAGATATGAAAAATATCTTCAAATATAAGGTTGTTTTCTGCTACTGGAGAATTTTTTTGGATAGTCGAAGATTTATAATCACTTTGTGAAGCTGTCCTTAAAAAAAAACGAAGCCTCTATGTAGAGGATAGTATAGAATTGTTTCAATTGCAACCTCAACTGTGCTAATAAAAAATTCCACCTTAAAGGAAATCTACGCTCCTAAGCTCCAAGAGTTTGCTTATGTCACTGACGGTGCTTGCAGTGAAGAGGATATCTTAAGGATGGAACTCTTTATATTAAAGGTAATAACGTCTTTATTATTTCCAGGTGCAACTTAGTAACAGTTTATTACTGAATTTCAAAGACTACAATGTAAATAATCAAAACTGAGGTTTTAGTTATTAGGATCCGCTTTTAAGAAGTTAATGCATCAAAATACTGACAAAGGTTATGGCTAGGAGGGGATTTATAGATTACTTCCATGCTCTAAACTCTACCTTTTTGTGTCTTTCAAGTTTCTTATACTAAGGATATATTATTTTCCTAATTTAAATGATTAAGGACAACCACTTTCAGTACACGTAGGTATTCAGCACAGCATGTATATGAGGTCCAAAATGATTCTCAAATCTTAGTTCTGATTTTCCCCTTTCAGCAGACAGAATTAGAATTATTTCACTTCCTTTATTCTTCTTTCTATATACAGAGAAGGGCTATTAATAGAAGGGTGCAGGAGAGAAGCATAAAGGTGTTTAATCAGGCCTTCAATTAGAGATTAACAAGGTAAATGTTAGCTACTTAAAGGTATGTAATTCAATTTGAACATCATGGATTTATAAATAGAACATAAAGAAAACCTAATTGATACATTACTTCATTTATAGATTATCTCCAGTTCATTGCAAACATTCTGAATGATAGCTCTGTGAGAATGAGTTGGCATTTGATAAGGTTTTAATAAAAAAGTTATCCAGACTGACATATAGCTGATTACACTAGGGAAGATGTAAAGGGAAGATGGAGTTCTGTGGGCAGTCTTACAAGCATTAAGATTCTATTCCCTCCTGAATGTTTTAGGCTTCTCGTAAATAGTGAGGTCCCAGGGCTTGCTGGAGGAAAAATATCCTATGTTAGGGTTTGTTTTTTAACTTTTATATTTTGACCAGAAGCCATTACAGATTGCTGAAAGAAGGAAAAAGTTGAGTCAGTTCTTAGAAGACATGAATGGAATTAGCCGTGAAAAAGTCAATGCATACAATTAAAAGGGCAGTTTCAATAATGCAGTAAACAGATGTGCGAGACCAGGGGCTGCAAATGGAAAAGCAGGGACAGGCTCAATGAATTTAGTAAATAAAAAGACAATTACAGACTAATACAATGGTCTTTATCAAAAACAGTATCAATAAAAACACAAGCAGCTTTAGACTTAAGATGTCTGTAAATATTTTTAATAAAAATGAAAGAGATCAGAATAACAACTAAGTAGAAGTAAGCTTAACGCAGAATAATTTTCTTAAATGACTATTTTAGGAAATTAGCTATAGAACGGGGTATATGCACCTGTGTTTATTAACAAGCATTAATAATTTCATTAACAGGCTTTAAAATGGGAACTTTGTCCTGTAACAATCATCTCTTGGCTAAATCTCTTTCTCCAAGTCGATGCTCTTAAAGATGCTCCTAAAGTTCTTCTACCTCAGTATTCTCAGGAAAAGTTCATCCAGGTAGCTCAGGTATTGACATTTTTTATTGAATATATGCTATAATATCATTGTTAATTACAGGAGTTGTTTAGTATGTATAGTCTCTGTATGTGTGTATATACAGGGTCACTATGAGTCAGAACTGACTCAACAGCAATGGGTTTGGTTTGGGTTTATACGCTAAACAACAAAAAAACAAAGCATATTGAATTCAATTCACTCTTTAATTAACAAAACTTCATAACATTGTGTTCCCAATGTTTATGCTGCTTAAGAGTTCTAGGAAACAAAGTCTTTAAACTTTTATGAGTACTTTTCATTCTTTAGAACTGCCCCATAGGGTTTCCAAGGAGCAGCTAGCTTGTAGATTAGAACCGCTGACCTTTTGGTTGGCAGCCAAGCTTTTAACCACTACATCACCAGGACAAAATTATTCTGTATGATTATCTTATTATTTTGTATTTGACTACACAGGCTACCTATTTAAGTTATATATTAAAATTAAAATCACTCAATTTTGTTGCAGGATTTTTTTTTTTTTTTTAAAACTTAAGTTCAAATAAACTTTTCTAGGCCAGACTATAACAAACTTTCTAACAAAATGACCAGTTAGAGAGGGATCCATTCTTTCTTGCCTACTCATGTGTCTTTAGGCTGCCATTTTGTGAAAGTGAAGAAAATCGGCATAGGGAATTTAAGGAATGTGGTACCTTTGGGGTATTAAGTAACCAAGGTTGAAATTTGTGTTTTAAATCTAGTCAGCATATTATGAACGCTAATATGTCAGAATCCGTTCACTCGTAAAACTTTCCTTAAAATCCTCCAGTAGATTCAATCAGCCTACAGTTCTTAATATTGACAGCCCCTTTTTATGGTCTAGTCTAGGCCACATGCCTCTCTCCAGGTTTTTTTTTTTTAATTAGTAGTAGTAGTAAGGAATGAAGAAAATATACTTGTTTATTTCATACTTTTTAACTTAGTTCTGAGCTACTTCAGTTTCAAGGAAAAGCAAAGCTTTTTCACTTTGCAAATGCTGTTTCTCATATCCAGAACCTTCTCTACCTCCCAGTCTTCCCAGCTGCTTTGTCTTTAACACTCATTTAAGGCATCATAAGCCTTGTCTTCTGCAGTTGGGATTAGATGCTCTTCCTACCAGTACACATCACGCGGCACCCTAACATTTTTTGTCCGTTCGCTCCCTGACCCACAATCCCAAGACTTGAGTTCCTTCAGGGTGGTGGGTTATTTGTCTTTAGATCCCTAGAGCTTTTCTTTACTGATGTTTAGTAGGATCATGTAGTCCTCAGCCTTCTCTTCCTGAATTACTTGTAATTTTGCTTTTCCTTTGTTAGCTTTTAGATCTGTGTATTCTAGCCATCGATTCATTAGAGTTCCAGTACAGAGTATTGGCTGCTGCTGCCTTGTGCCATTTTACCTCTATTGAAGTGGTTAAGAAAGCCTCAGGTAAAACTCTATATCCTATTATTGTCTCACCTGTTCACAACTTTTAAAAGGACTATCAATTTATGAACTTTAGCATAAACACTTCAGCAGCAGTGTTACCTTCCTTTCTGTTAGAAGTACTTTCTAATCTTCAGTTTATACCCAAAAGCAAAAAAATGAGGTCAAATGGAACTTAAAGACATTTAAAGTGAACTGACATGATTCACTATTTTCCTGACTTGAGATTGACAACTTCATATGTAGAAATTTCTAGTTAAACTCTGAAGTCCCCTCCCCCTTCAAAATAGTCATCATAAACAGTCTGAAAGTGATAATTTGTTTTGATTTACTAAACTTTGTGATTTTTTTTCTTTTAAAAATGAGCTTTAAAATAACGATCTTAAAATTGAGAAGCAGTATATTAGTCATAAGTTAGTTTCTGATGTAACCATCACATTTTTTCTAACTTTTCTCTATCTAGGTTTGGAATGGGACAACATTTCTGAATGTGTAGACTGGATGGTGCCTTTTGTCAATGTAATAAAAGGTACTAGTCCAGTGAAGCTGAAGGCTTTTAAGAAGGTTCCTGTGGAAGATAGACACAACATCCAGACACATTCAAATTATCTAGTTATGTTGGTATGTTTTTTGTTGTTTTTTTTTTGGTCTTATTATTTAGTAAGTCATAGAAACTGATAGAAAAGCTGCTATGGAATAATACTTCAGGCAGTTATATAAAATGGCAAGGAGACAGAATATACTATTCTGTGAAATCCATACTGAATTCACAATTTAGAAAAATTAGAAGTCAAAGCAAGACTTATGAATTGTCTCAAAATCAATGCCAATAGTCCATGTAAGAGTAAAAAAAAAAAAAAAATATATATATATATAGTTACAGGCAGTTCAAACTGTCGGAAACTTTGACAGTTTGACCATTCAGTTACACAGACACAAGAGAAAATTATATTAGGTCTGAGTGTTCTCAAGTAAATACCCAGGTATCTGGCTTGACTTTAACTGTATCAGTGCTTTATCTTAGCTCTAAATCTGCACGATTTCTTCATATGTGTAGGATGAAGTAAATTATATAAACAACTTCAGAAAAGGGGGACAGCTGTCACCAGTGTGCAATGGAGGCATCATGACACCGCCGAAGAGCACCGAAAAACCACCAGGAAAACACTAAAAAAGTTACTAAGCAGAAAAGTGGAAATTGACCAAGTATATGGTAGAACTTCATACAAATGAACTACTAAAGTCTTACACCAAAATACTGCTGTGACTGTCCTAGCCGATCCAGAAGTTACACTGCTGTTCTTTGGTTAAAAGGCCACTCAGAATTGGTACCAAGGAATTATTCCCTATGTTAGCCATTAAAGAAACAGCAGGACTTGTTTACAGAGATGACTTCATTCCCAAGGTGACTGGATAGAAGCCAGCTGCGATTTATACCACAGCAACATTTTTCTTGGATCCAGTGTTACTATGTTTATTTTGATAAACTAGGAATTTTATTATTGGGGTATTGGACTAGGTAAGTGCTACCTTAAAGGGTACATTAAGTGAATATAGTACTTTGAATCTAGCTTTTAGATTCTCAAAATTCATGCACTCTTGACTAGTGCAATTTGGTTCTTAAAAATAAGATTTAAACTTGTTTACAAAGGTTTAGTTATGTAACAAGGTAAACTATAATTTATCTACAGCTGCTGTAGCAAGCTGTTATAAAACTTGAATTTTTACAAATGGTAAACTTTAATCTGTTTTTTAACTAGTTTATTTGCCTTGCCATAATGTATTTTTTAACAATAAGAAAGGCTTAAATGAACATGGTGTTGAAACTGCTCTAAACAGTGGGAGTACCAAAGAAATCATAAACAAGATAAATGTGGCTCCTACTTGGGGCTTTGACAGGTTGCTTTATGATAACCTTTTTGTATACCACAATTTGGGTGAAAAACTTAAGTACCTTTTAAAACTATTTATATGAAAAAGTCACTTTATTACTCTAAGATGTCCCTAAGGATTTTTAATTTAGTGTGACTGTGGCTTTATTTATGTTCCCAAAATTGTTAAGGCCCTTAAAAAAAAATCTACATTATGAGATAAGGACAGTGTCAAAGTGAAAAAAGCTTAACACTTGACCTAAACTTTTATTTTCTTAAGGCAGAAGAGTATTAAATGTATACTGACTCTTAGAAATCTATTTATTACTTTAAAAAAAAAAAAACTTGACATAAGAACTTGCTATAATAAACTAGCTACTTCTGCATATCTTAAATTAGGTTTGTTTTTTATGAATTTCAGCCTCACAGGTAGAATTAGAAAAAAATTATACTAGTTTATTAATAGACATGTGAATCTTTTCTTCTTTTGGAGAAGTTATAAATTTAAGCTATTAAGTATGAAGTCTTCTGTATAGTTTTTTTTTTTAAACTAATATTTGTTTCAGTATTTTGTCTGAAAAGAAAACACCACTAAATGTGTACATATGTATTATAGAAACTTAATCTTTTAATACTGTTTCTTTTTAGACCATTGTTTAAAAAAAAATAAAAGTTTAAAATTTTTAACTGCTTAAAAGTAAAGTTTTGCCATTGCTTGGAGAAACTTTTTTTTTCTTCTCTGTGCTGCCAGCTGTAACACTTCTTCTGGATTGCTTGCATTCAATTCTGTCTGGCCAATGGCTTTGATCTTTCAAAACAGAAAAGTGACGTTATCAGCAGTCTGGTAAAAATAAAATCTTACTAGTACACATAATATAAAATTACCTATATGCTAACAGTGATAGTTCAACTGAATCTCTAATTGTAAAACCCAAGAGGTGCAAAAAAATTAACCTAAAGACTGACTAGAGACACTCTTCAGGAGAAGACCAATTACTGAAGGATTCAGTGACATTTTCTTACATTTTCTTCATGTAAGTTTAATCAACTTAATACCAGTAAACAAACTATATGGTAATTTGACAAATGATAAATTTTTACAGTTAAATTGGAGTCAAATGTTAAGACTTCTATAAAATATTTTGAAAAATCACAATTCTGTTTCAGGGCTTCACTTTTTTAATGTGCAAAAGTATCTAGGTTGCTTAGCACTGTAATAGCATATATTGCTCAACTTTTCCATGATCAGAAAGAAATACCTTAACCTACTAAAAATCTATCCCTATCACTCTGCTATGGAGTGTTTAATGAAGGCATACTTTAAGAACTTAGAAACTACCTTTAGATAATTTTAAAAAACCAATTAGCTAGCACTTATTTAAACAACAAAGACTATTCTAATATGTGGCTTGAAGGGAGAAAAAACTAATCAGAAATGATCATCAGAGACAGGAGGTCAGAGAGTAGGAAAGGTTATATAAGACAAGCTGGAGTCAACCAGGTGTTAGAGAAATACGTACCACATGAGTAGAAGTCAAAACCATGAGTGGATGAGATTACCCAGAGGGAACATGAAATGATTAAAAAAACAAAAACCCCCAAGGACTAATCTCTTGGAAGCAGTGGGCAGAAGGAGATACCCATAAGAAAGAAAAGGACAGGAAAAGAATAGAGAAAAAAATATGCCAGGGAGGCCAAAGGAAGAAAGTTTTTAAGAAGACAGGCAAGGTAAAACAGTGGGATAAGGATTAAAAAGTATCCACTGGCTTTGGCATTTGACGGCCCTTGAGAGAGCAGTTAGGTGATCGCAGAAGTCAAACTGCACTGAAGTTTCAAAAAAAAAAACACTAGGTAGTGAAGGGACAAAAGGTGGCTAGAGGTGGAGGCATAATCAAGAAATGTTTTTATTAAGGATGAAATAGTTATAGACTATGGGAGAGATTAACAATATAAAAGAGGATGTAACTACTTAAAAGGTCCCTAAAAGGATAAAATAAAAGCTTAATAAAGACTGTCTGAACCAAGAAGTGGTATACCTTTTTTACTGACTTTAAGAGTGGGCTTAATGATGAGTATAGTTGTAGGTTATTTTAAATGTAGGAAACAGGGATTTGAGCAGGCACTCATTAGGCCAAGATTTCCATGAGGACTTGCCTATTTCAAGTATACAAGAGGCAAAGAAGTTATTGAAAAGAGAAAAGGTAAAAAATGGATAGGGAGATTAAGAGGGGGAAAGCCTAAAATAGTCCCTGAAAAGAACACAGACTGCTACCTATTGGGAGGCAAAACAAGAACCCGGGGACCAGCTAAGGTTGGAGATTGTGGAGTTATTATGGCATAGGACTTTTTTTCTAACAGGACTTAGTGGCCCAGAAAAATAAACTATAAATTACTGATTCAGGATTGACTTTTTCCAGGTGAGATGGACAAAAGAGCAAACATGCTGAAGATACTGATCAAAGTAGTCTGATAGTCAACCATACATAGCAGTGGTTCCCAAATCTGGTTGGTTACTAGAACCACCCAGGAAACAAAAATTGGACTCCAGGGCCTCAACTCAGACTGAATCAGTATCTCTGAAAGTGCACAGTGACTGATATTTGCTATACTTGGGGTGTGTACAGAAGGAAAGGAAGCTTGGAAGGGGCTGAAACACTGTGAAAAAACTCATCAGGAACCTGAACAAACCGGGCTGCCAATAATGCATGGCTATGGGTGGGGACTAAACAGCCACTGGGCTGCTAACTGAATCACTCAGCAGCTCCACAGGGAGAGAGACTTGACCATCTGCTCCCATAATGATTACGGCCTAGAAAACTCTATGGGACAGTTCTACTGTGTCACATGGAGTTGCTATGAGTCTGAATCCACTCAATGGCACCTAACAACAACATGGGTGTGGATGGCTGAAGCAGAGTAAAGATGACAACGGAAGCAACGCTACAAGGACCTGTAAAGTTAAGGGTGTTGGATAAGTTGAGCACATGTCTTTTGATGCATGTAAAGGTGTAACCAGGAGGAGAGATGAGCTAATAAGGAGGTGGGTATACGGTTCAAAGGAGAAGGGGCTTTAAAATGGTATCCGTAAAAATGGTTTGGAAATAGCCTAAGAGGCCTGGGAAAATTTCAGCTTTGCCTTCTAGCTCCAGGTAAATAGGGAACAGAATGAGTAGCCCCCAATTAAGGTGAACTAGCTTTGTGGGTTTTTTTTTCCCCCAAAGAAACGGTACTGTTACCTTGTTTTCCCTAAATAATGACCATACAATTTAGTCCAACTCCAAAGCTTTCAAAGACAAAGAAAACTTAATAAACGGCATATACTTTTGTTAATGAGTGAAAGCAAAGAGATAACATGATGGCACTAATGCCGCCAAGTGTTGGGCAAGTGAAAAATATATAATTGCTGTTTCAGCCTGTAAGTCAGATAAATCCCACATCCAGTCAGTCAGTACTGACCACCTGTTATGTGCTGCGCACGTACATAACCAACAGTGACAAGTGCCACGGAGAGAAATTTTAAAGGAAAAGGAGAATAAGAGTATTGGAGGAAGAAAAAGAGAAAGGGGGCACTGTTCTAAGATGATCAGAGAAGGATGATCAGTAAGAAGGTGACATCTGAGGAGAGACCCAAGGAAGTTAACACTCCCGGCAGAGAAAAATGTCAAAGGCCCTTAAGTGATAAATGGTCTTGGCATGCTCAGATGGGGAGCGGAGACCTAATCCTATGGGACCTTGAAGGCCATTTTAAGGACTTGGACTTTATGTGAGATGGGAAACCATTTGAAGGTTTAGGGCAGAGAAATGACTTGATGTAATGTTTTAAAATAAACTAATATACAGCTCATATTACCAAAAAGGGATCTTTTAAAAAAATAAACACTATTTAAAAAATAAGTACCATTAACCAAATTCTGGCAATAACTAGGCATACAAAATCTCTTTTGTTGGTTCAAATCTTAATTATTCAATCACCAATGAATAAGATAACTTACCGCAATCTGTCTTTTATCTGTTTCTCCTCTTTTATGATGAAGATCTAAATGAATCAGTTAGGAATAATGCATCTGTTATGATTACATATGATAGAATTTCAGCTGGTTTTCAGTTTTGTTTTGAAAAATACATATTATATACTTCTTTAATTTATACAAATTAGCCATTTTAACATTTTCATGAAAGGATACAAGTCAAGTATTCCAAAATGGTAACATCCCATATGTAGTCATAGTAGGAGTCCATAGCATCATGACTGAAAAATAGAATCCAATTACTACCACTTTCTTAAGCAGAAAAACTTCAACTCAGTCTTACTTTAAAAATCATTCATACCTGTTTTGTTCCTGCAGTGATTTAAAGGCTGTTTTGTAGTCTATTTCTCTGAGGAACTGACATAAAATTGCCACCTACATAAACAGACATGAAATATGATTTTATGTAACCCATGTCAACAATGACTCTCTTGGTTTTGGAGAGGTAATCTTATTCCTACATCAAGAATGTAGTCTTCAAGTAATTTTGGAAGCCTTGCAGATCATGCTGAGTGGGACACTCATACTTATGGTTTCCATCCAATTTTCAAAAACCTTTATACAACTGTCTCTCTGTCCAGTATTTTCTTCACTAGTGACCTAAACCACAAATTTTTAAAGCTTTGTTTATATGAATAAGAAGCTGGCAAAAAGTCAATTCAGAAAACTGAAGTGAAGTAGACGGAAAGCTGCCAAACAAAAGTGTCATGACACTGAAGGACACAGAGAACACGTAATTAAACCTTTCACAGCTGGCAAGTACAGAAGCTTATATTGGCAAAATTTAGGCGTCAGTGTGGCTTAACATCAAACAGACCAGATCTATTTCAATCAGGGAAGTCATAGTGCTTTATCTTTAATTTTTTAAACTAATTCACATAACGTAAAACCCACCTTTTTAATAGTATATTCATAAAGGTATGCATCCATCACTAAAATCAAACTTAGATCATTTGTATTACCCCCAAAAGAAATCACATATCCCTGAGCCATCACTCTCCAAACCCCCCTCTGCCCTCCAGCCCTAGGCAAACACTAAAACACTAATTTGTTTATACATTTGTCTATTTGGGACATTTCATATAGACAGAATCATATAATATGTTGTCTTTTATGAGGCTTCTTTAATTTAGCATAGTGTTTTCAGATGCATCCACATTTAGCATGTATCAGTACTTCACTCCTCTTTATAGCCATTTGGGTTATTTCACTTTTTGGCAGCATTCACAATCACACAAGATTTTGTGTGAACATATGTATGTTTTCAAATTCTCTTCGTTACATACCTAGGAGTGGGATTTCTGGATCGTATTGTAATTTTATGTTTAACTTTTTGAGAAACTACCAAACTGTTTTCCCAAAAGGCTGCAACATTTTACATTTTCCCCAGCCATGTACAAGGGTTCCAATTCCTCCACATCCTCGTCAGCACTTGTTGCTGTCTCTCTTGATTACAGGTATCTTAGTGAGTCTGATGTGGTACATCACTGTTTTTTCACTGTGGTTTTGATTTTTATTTTCCTAATGACTACTGCACATATCTGCTCTTAAATATAAGAAAACATACTTGAGAGTCCTTCTTTTCCATTTATAACGTTCATAGGTCAATATTTTCTAATTCATACTTTTAGTTAAATATCTATAAACTACTAAAAAAATTAAAGCTAATTCCCAGTCCAACGCTTTATATATATTATAAACTCTGACATAGATTAAATTAAACCAATATCATAATATTATAAACTAACCTGTGTGTGGCAATTCAGCAAAGAACAACACTTTATCATTCGTTTTATCACCTACAAAAATAAAATTCTGATTATTTTCAATAAGTAGTTAATAACAACTTTAAAACCTTATTTCAAAAGCCATTTATTTTAAGTATTGAAAAATGCCATGTGTTAAATTATGATATTGGCAGCCAGATGCAAGAGCAATACATATCAACAGAGAATGAACAAAATTTGAGATTTAGGAGGTGGAATCAATATAACTTAACAGCTGACTGGAAGTTGGGGGAGGGTCAGTAAAGAGCCAAGTATGACATTCAGGATTTGGGCTTGATCAACTCAAATAGTTCAAAAAAGGAATGTAAAGCGTTTGGTATTTTGGGGTCTATTGTTTTTTGTTTTTTTTTTAAGAAGGGCAGATGAGTTTGTCAGGAGGGGGCCTTGGTAAAGCAACATGCTAAAACCAGTTTTGGACAGAGTGAGTCTGAGATATCTTTAGGAAATCAAAGCAGCAATGGTCTATGGTCAGTTGGAAATATGGAAAGCAAGCTGTCCTAGCGCAAACATTTGGGAGTTACCTCAGCATACACGGAAATGAGTAGGTTCACCCAGAAAGCGTACAGAATGAGAAGAAAAGTGGGCCCAGGAAGAACATTTAAAGGTAGGCAAGAGGAAAGAAAGCCCACAGAAACCACTTACCTGGTCTGTATAAACATCAGGGGGCACAGCCTTATTAAAGAAATCAGAACACACAGCTCCTGCCTGGAGGTAATAGTGAAGAGCTGCCGAATACTGATTTGTCGCTGAGGTAGAAAACAGAGATAAAGAATTACCTACCATTAGACACAACAGCTGAAAAACCAGACAGGGCCTCTTTTGTGGAGTAAGTCAGGTATAATTTCATGAGATGATAAAACTTTATACCTATCCAGGACAACACTGAGAAAACAATGGCTTTTTTAAAAAACCACTTTAAAGAAGCAATATAGTAGATTCTCTGCCTTCTAAAACTGATCTGCAAAAAATTTAGCTCAGATGTCTTATCAAACTTACTAGGGCAGAATTTAGCATTTGAAGGGATTTATTTCTCATATGACCAACTAGAAATATACCCTAATTTCTCAAGGTAGTTTCAGAATCAACACATTCATTCTGAATATAGATACTAAGATCTTGATGATAAATTCTTTTGGGGTTTCGGGTGAAAACGGGCATTAAAATAGGCTCTTACTTGCTTCAAAATAATCAGTGAGGGGTGGGGAGCAGTGGGAGATAATATAGGTAAAGCAGAGACAAAACAAAACTGGCCATGAGTTAAATACTTGTTAAAGCTATGGAGTAGATACGTGGGAGTTCACTATTCTATTCTCTACTTGTATATTTTGAAATTTCCCTTAAAAAAAAAAAAAAACCCTAAAAACTTGACTCTGAAATGATACCCTAAGTCAGAAATTTTATTTGATCTGTACAATAAGAATATTGAAAATTTCATGCCAAGTTGGAAAATGCTATTTACACATACCAGAGATGAAAAATAATTATCAAGAGTGCCTGAAGAGACTTGAACCAATTACCATCAAGTTGATTCCGACTCATAGAGACCTCATGTGCTTCAGAGTAGAACTGCACTCCATAGAGCTTTCAATGGCCGTGATCTTTTGGAAGAAGACTGCCAGGACTTTCTTCCAAGGTACCTCTGGGTGGATTCAAACTACCCAGTTTTTGGTTAGAAGCCAAACACTTAATCATCTGTGCCACCCAGGGATTTCTGGAGAGACTTCACAATATTTTTTTTTTTTTTTAGTAATTTTTATTGAGCTTTAAGTGAACATTTACAAATCAAGTCAGTCTGTCACATATAAGTTTATATACACCTTATTCTATACTCCCAAGACTTCACAATCTTTAAATAGCAATTTTGCAAATAAAAACTTATTCCTTAAGAATGCTTTACCAGCTTATTAGATGAATAAATACTATTTTTTTTTAAAAAAAAGGTAGTCATTTGAACCAGTTTCTACACAGAAAAAATACATAAATATAACAATTATAGTTTTATTCCCTC
This sequence comes from Loxodonta africana, assembly GCF_030014295.1. Taxonomy (NCBI): domain Eukaryota; kingdom Metazoa; phylum Chordata; class Mammalia; order Proboscidea; family Elephantidae; genus Loxodonta; species Loxodonta africana. The sequence continues at coordinate 45,549,793 of NC_087355.1, read as the reverse complement.
AATTTTACCTAGGAATAATTAGACAGTCTCCAAAATAAAGTGTTCTAATAAAATGTGCCATGTATTTATCTTCACTTTTATAAGTGCTACAAAAACAAATTATCAGAGAGTATCCATACATTTCACTTACCGAAATAAATGTCGGCCTGAATAATTAACCAGGAATGGTTGTTTGGATTTATACTGAGTGCATACCGAACCAGCTCTTTCACTGTGATTGCCACAGCTTCAAAGTCCACTGACTGGAGGCTAGCGGAAAGACAGTCAACATTAATCTCTATATTGAAAGTCAATTTCAAGTTCTATACAAGCATTTACTAAAAAAAAAAAAAGCCAAAACTTAGGTGACCATAAACCCATAAATATGTTAAATATTACTAGTAGTAAATACATAAAAACTATCAAAACAACTAAGTATGATAAGCTAGCCTCTCATAAAAAGTTGAAAACACTCCGATTTTTGTTTGCTTTTTTCCAAAATGCCACAGAAAGCAGACTAGACCACACCAAAAAAGTATTTTCGAATCTTTTACAATTGTGTAAAACATAAAAGTAGTAGGATACAACCCTTATGTCTGCTTTTATGACAATTTAAACAGACTTGAAATTTCTCCAAATGATTTTCAAAGTCTCTTACCTAGAAGAAGCCACAAAAAACAAACAAGGGCTCAAACACTAACAACACTGGCCTCAAATCCATTTTGTGGCTTACAAGAGTAACGGACTTCCTTAGGTTGCCAGACTTCTCACTGGCCCCCATGGAGTCTAGGGTAGTTGTGGCAAGTATACCACTTCAGTGCACTCAGGTAGCAATAAAGAGTCAAGAAAAGGGTAGGGAATGGGGCCAGATGTTCTAGGCCTGGTTAAACCTGGAAGTCTTGGATAGAGAATTATAAGATGGAAGCCAGGTTAGCATCCAAGAAACACAGCCGATAGCTCCCATCTCCAAGAAGCAGTAAAGCACAGTGGTAGAGAACAGGGGCTCTACATTCAGACACACATGAGGTCCAAGTCATGCTCTAACATTTACAAGGTGAACTTGGACAAATTGCTTCTGTTGTCCTCAAGGGTTACATTTTTACCATAACTCACCACTGTGCCTGGTACAAATTATATACAAATAAATTAGTTAAACTGGTTAATGTTTTATAGAAATTTACAAAATGCTAACACATCTAAGAACATTATCTACACATCAATCTGTTTTACATTAATACTTAATTCAGTATCATTCTTACACTACTGTTGAAGTCAATAAGGACTCTTGTTCATGAGTCAAAAATTTAGTCCATGTAGTTAAGCCTGCTATATGCCAGTCCTTGTTCTAAGCACCTAATTTAGAAAATGTATTAACTTATTTAATCCTCACATTCTGGGGTAGGTACTATTATCATACCCATTTTACAGATGGGAAAACTGGCACAGAAAGTAACTTACCCAAGGGCATACACCTGGTAGGTATATGGAGACACTGAGATTCAAACCCTAAGAGTCTGGCTCCAGAGCCTGAGTTCTAAACCAATCTTTTAGCTCCTTTATAAATAAATGCTTTAAAATTCAATCATTAGTTTCGAGTCTAAAGTTAGACCAAAGAAGTAACAAAGTAACACCAAGAGGTAACATATACAACTAATGAACAATCCATTAAAGAGGCAAAATTATCTCTGATTCTTGGATTGCTATTAATATACCAGATATTATATAAAAGTCAAATACATTTTAGCAGAATCTGTGCCTGGAACACCATGGAGCTTGTATATTCGCTTCATGGAGCATGGTGCTCCTCCTCTGGGCTACGAGCCTCAAATAGTGGAAGGCAGAGTCATTCACTCACTGTTGGCCCTCTATACCCCTCTGTGAGACACAGACCTGCTTCCAACCTCTAAGATTGAGATGGAAGCAAATTACTTACTCCCATTTCTTGCTCTGTCGCCTGCTCACCTACCTACTACAACCTTTTCTTCTTCAAAGATGTCACTAAGAGCAATGAAATAAGGTCTAGCCCTGCCCTTCAGGTACAAAGTAAGAAGAGGACTGGGAAAGGGAAGAAAAGTAACTATTGTAAGGAAACTGTATGAGGTGGAAAGAGAAAACTGTAAATGGTTACTTCTTCTAGAAAAGGAGAACATTTGTTCTCCCCATTTTACTATGACTCTTAGGCAATGAAAGTAAAAGATTTCTTAAAGTAATTAAGGAAATTCCTAAGGCTACCTAAAAAGGGAGAAGAGGTCTGATAATCAGAATTAGAAGGGATAAGATGCTAGAAAATAGAACGTCATTCTTTCATTAGCCTTGATTTCCAATTCCACCCACTGCCAAGTAATCAGGGCCACTTAGAGGTCTTCTGTCCTACCAAGGCCTCATAACCTTAGCTCTTATTTTAGAGTTACGCCTTACCCATAATTTTTAAGAAAATAACTACTATAATAAACATTAAACTGGTGGTAGAATTCAAACAGATCTGTAGCCTTTTAATCAAATAAATCAAGGTTATCTATATCAGTCAAGATGGTTTCTAAATATATAAATAATTTAATACAGGTAAGCTATAATTTAATACATTTAATTTATATAATTTAATAATTTAATACAGGTAAGCTACAATGCTTCTTACTTGGGAATGGAGGATGGCCAAATAGAAATGTGTTCAGCTGTAATATCATTCACAATGTCCTCCTTTAAGGAAAAAAAAGTTCGATTTAAGAAGAAATTTCTTTCAAAGAGTTTTTTAAAAAATGAATTATGAAACACTGACCCGAACATTGTGGAGTTTCACAAAAAGTGATAAGATGATAGTCAAAACCAATGGTTCCTGTGAGAAAGAAAACACAGAACCCCTAATTATATGCATTTTAATATTTCTCCTGTCATCCTCAAGAAGACCAAGTATTCTCTATTCTAAAAGACCCTTACCCCTTTGAGCGAAATTTAGTGTCTGTTTTAGAGCATATAAAATGTCAACTTCATTTGTAATCTCATGAAAAACACACAGTACACAATTTATGCAAAAATACCATGTTCAGGTGTCTGTCTTACGGTGCTATCTTCAAACTTAACTCCCTATATGACTTTCGAAATTGCGTAATAGGATCCCTTTTTCAACTAATACTTTTAGCTCCCTCCAAAAAAAAAAAAACTGATACTTTATTTCTTAAAATAATTTTTAAAGGACAGAATCTAGGTTATGTCCAATAAATTAATTCTATCAAGCAACCTTATAATAAAGGCAGCTTTCATACATCTAGCCTATTATAGAGACTTCTTTACAATTTAAAAAATTCCTTCTCTATTTACCAAAACATGGCAAGGTAAATGCTAAATGCAGAGTAAACTCCATTCACATTATCCCATCTCCAATAATGATCACTGAAGATAAGCGCATTAACAGATCAGCTTAATAAATCCATCAGCATTTGAAGCACTCAACATTTTTTAGTCATATTATATGAAAATGAGCAATAATAATTAGATCATTTAATAAAACTTACCCGTAATTTTTTAATAAAAGAAAGCAGTTCACTCCTACAAAAAACAAAAATTTTTTGTATACACATTTAATATCAAAAATTAAAAATAAAACCAGAAAGTAAATTATAAGTAAAGGATCATTCCCAACTGTCCAATTCTGTATGTATGAAAGGATTATGATATTCTACTGTCAAACAAACCTAGTAAAATTTCACTCTTTTTTTTAATCACATGCGAAGTTTTCAGTACTATTCAACCTGAGACATTGTTGACTTTGAATTTAAGCTGATGATATATTACATTATTCTAAAATAACACAGAAACAGAAAAGATTGCCAAGAGTGGCCATGATAGACAGGTCCATCAGAGATTAAAAAATAAAATTCTTAAGGCTGTTCATCTTTACGATATACAAGGATAAAGGCAGATGTTCTTAATCTAGTACTAGGAGTACAAATAATAAATAAAAACTCAAAAATTAAACTGGTAGAAACGTACCGATACATTATACCTAGTGTAGATTCTCTCTGCTTTATTAAACTAACTCTGCCATCATTTCCTCGTTTGTGCTGACTGGACACACTACAGATCTGAACGACAACTTCCCAAAGGTCTTTAGCAGTCCGTCTACTTTCTTTAGGGCCTGGAAGTTCTTTGCAGGTAGCTGCCAAAAGCTGTCCAAGCTATTCCATGAAAACAAACAGAGAATACAGAAAAAAACGATTTGTAATGTCATACATCATAGTTCTATTATAAAGAAACACTTAATGTTTGGATAATTACCAAAACAAACCAAGCACAGTTATCTTAGGCTGTGAATTCTATAGAACCCCTGAGGAATGTGGCTTCACACAGGCCACTGACAGGTCTAAATTTGTTTAGGGAAGAGGATCCACTAGTTCTACCATATAACGTCATTACTTCTATACAACTATAGTCTAATAAGAACAAAAGTAAGTACGGTCTACTAAGAACAAATGAGAAAAATGAGATAATGAAAATAATGCAGAGGGCATGTGAATTATTAAGTTAAAAAAAGAAACAAGTTGCAAAATACACAGAGTATAATCCACTTCAAAAAAAGACGTACACGTACGTGTGACAATGGAAGGCAACGTTCACACTGGTAAAAGCCCAAAGGGGAGATTAAAATAGAGATTACATTTCAAACGTACACACCCCATCTTACCTTTCATCATTAAAAAAATAGGATTTTTTTTTTTTAATTAGGAAAAAGGTAAGGAAATTGAAGTTGCAGAACAAAGCAATGAGACTTAAACCAACTTTTCTCCGAGACAAACGGTACCAACTGGGGGTGGGGCTATGACTGATAGGAAGAGGTGGAATTAAGGAAGGACATGCCCTCCCATTCTTATTATTCAAACAAACAGATTACTGAAAGTGATCAATCTAAATGGGGGTAGCTTTAAAGACCTAAGATGTAGGAGAGCCCCAGCAATAAAAAGTGGAAGGGCTAAAAGTAAAGGCAGAAAAAAGGCCCAAAGTGTAAAGAAAAAAACTAGGATGACGAGTTCAGCATTTCTTTCCCTCTACAATTTCAAAGCAAAAGAAGGGTCCCTCTCTCCTTTGTTCTTATTAAATTTTCATCATCATCATGGGTCTTGTAGAGCGTGAAGTGGCAAGGAAAATTTCAAGTCCATCAGGAAATCCCAGTTCCCTATCTAACTGGACGTACTAAGTTTTTATAATGGGGTCACTACCCCTTATGGTGCCTTCTTTAAGAAGGGAGGCAGGATTATGGCAGAGATAAAAATTGGGGCTTCCCAATCCCACTCCCCCCTACCCAGCTTTTTATGAAAAATTTCAAAAATATAAAAATTGAAAGATCAGTTCAATACCTGTATACTTGATAAATTGTTAATATTCTCCCGTGTTTGCTTTATATGTCTATTTACATACAGTTTTGTTAAGCCATATCAATGTGGTAGACACGACATTTCACCCCTAAATACGTCAATATGCATCTTCCAAGAACAAGGACTTTCTCCTACATAGCCACAATTCCATAATCACACCACAGAAAACAAACAAGAGTATTACATGCATTTTAAAGCTAGTGAAAATGACGATACAGGATTGTACATCAAGGGTCCACAGTATAGTAGGCCATTTCATCCCTCACGCCCACCAAACACTCTTCTCAGACAGCTGGATCACTATATATGCAGCTGTTTACTGCAGTACGATGCCAGGGCTTTTGTAGCCCCTTATCTCAAACTCATTTTCTATTCCCAGGGATCACATACTTAGGTGAAGGTCACAAAATTTATTAAGTACAAACCAAAAATAAGAATTTTCAGAGATCTTAGGCACCGAATCAATTCCACAAACATTCCTGAGTACCTACTATGTACTAGACACTATGTAAAGCAATGAGAATAAATCAGCTGTCCTCAAGAAGCTTATACCAAAACAAAAAAACCTCAAACCCGTTATCACTGAGTTGATTTCAACTCATAGCAACCTTGCAGGACAGCCTAGCACTGCCTCATTAAGTGTTTCCAAGGAGCAGCTGGTGGATTCAAGCTGCTGGACTTTTGGTTAGCAGCTGTAGCTCTTAACCACTGTGCCACCAGGGCTCCCAAGAAGCTTACAGTCTTATAGAAAAGAGGCAAGTGAACAAATACTTTATTGTACACTATAATCACAACAAAAGAAGTATGGCAGCAAGAAGAGAAAGTGATTTACTTGTTTATAGGGAAAGGAATATGGGAAAGCTTCAAAGAAACATCATAAACAGGCAAAAGTGGGAAGAGCATCCCAGCTAAGTGAACAAACAGCATAAGCAAAAGTGCAGAAACATGAGGAAGCATCATACGTTCAGGGACCTGTGAGAACTTTGCTAACACCAGCACGAAGGTGGCTTGGCAAGGAGCAGGGGGGAAAGCAACCGGGAAAGAGGAAGCACCTGCATCTTAAAAGGCTTTGCAGGCCATATTAAATTCATCGTTCTTTATCCTATACTATTACTATCACCACCACCTCCTCCCCTGCTAGACTTACATAATCCAAGTGCCTATAAATTCTGTGCCCTTTCCATTATACTACGCTGCATCCTATTCTCATCTAACAGGGAGACTAAACAGTTTCACGTTATTAAAAAAGGACAAAATTGAAAGATTTTTTTTTCTTTTCTTTCTGTGATTAGATAAATTCATATATATTCAAACAAATAAAAATATGTAACAGAGTGGAAAAACAAAATTGATTAAAATTACTTAATATTCCACTGCCCAGAGATAATAATTGTTAACATCCTTTCAGACTTTTTCCTATGCATATGGTAATAATGGTAATTATCTTGGAATATATTCCACACCAAATCTGAAGTTTGAAAGCTGCTCTAAATTGTATTCTCTTCAAAACACAATCCCTTACTCTAGGCTTCTTTGATTCTTTTTGCCTTGACATTAACAAGGGGGCAAGGGGCCAATTGTGACAGCAGACACACAAAACCCCAACTGCCAGATGAGATGATGAAGTGCCTCAGCGATTCCTCTTCAGCAAAGCTACCACACCTTTTCTCCTTTTAGGCCAGGACAGGGGACTGCAGGAAGCAGTGAGATAACCCAGCCCAAGGTTAGGCAACCTCCAACACAATTTCCTGAGCCATTTCACACTGTAGGCCCCCAAACATTCGTTACACAGGCACACATCCATCTCTCCTGGTGCAAGGCCCCAAAGTTCACTGCAAAGAGTAGCAAAGAGAGGAACCACTAGGTTGTCTTAACCCTGAACAAAGCTAAGATTCTAAGAGGAAATAATAATAATCTGGGAACAAAATGGTTCTCTCATCTGAGAGTTTTATTAAAGGCTAAGAAAAGACTGCTGGACAAGTATCCTAGATAGCAGAAATTCAACTCCCAGAAAGTTCAATAAAAAGATATGATCCCATGCCTAAAATTCCAAAGAGAATGATTCAAGTATGACAATATATATATATTTTTAAATAGCTGTAAAGGAGAAATAAACTGAAGAAATCATAAACTGTCAAATAAAAAAATAAATCTTCGAAGGGTTAAAATGAATGAGGTCAGTTTTTAAAATGACATACATGAAACACGGAGGAAGAAACGAACAACCAAAGAATAATGTAAAACAGTGGTACAGTCTTGGAGGAGTTCCCAGACATCCACAGATTTAAAGGATTATGTGTTAAAGATGGGACAGATAAAGAAGAATAACAGAAGGTAATGTGAACAGTAAGAAATCAGGACATCTGAAGGACCAAATGTGCAAAAAAAGAAGTTATAAAAATATTAAGAAAATCATTAAATGTTTTATTTTGTTTTTTCAAATACAAGACCAGGAAGGGAGAAAATGCCATTGCTTATTCAGGGTATATGTTAACACATAAACGATAGAATCTTGAGGAAATCCTCCAGTCTCATTTTTTCATAATTTTGTTCACCCAGAAGGACTTTCTGCTGCAGAAGACAGATATAATTAAGAAACTTAAAATGGATGAATGATAACAAGAGGGTATCCAGCTATTTTAAAAGAATTGAATGGCCTGAAAAAGCTTAGAGGAAATTTAGTAATGTTTGGGGAGGGAAAGGAAAACAAAACAGAACAGAAAAAGAGGACAGATGCCAGAAAACTGGAGATAGAGAAATATCTCATTATTTTAAATGAGAAAAAGGTTAGACTCTAAATAAATAGCTTAATACCAATCCATTGAATGAATCAGTTCACACTGATGTAATTATTAGTAATAAATATGTATACTAATAAGAATACCCATAACCAACTATAGGCCTTTCAAACTAAGAGGAGCAAAAAGGTTCTAAGGAAGGGCAAGACAGTGAAACGGAAAATGGGTAGAAGTGCACCCCTGATGGTTTCCACCAGTTCATACCCATCTATATCCCTGTATGCATAGCTTAAAATTACTAGAGTTTGCTCGTAAGAACCAAAGCAAGAAAAGGTGACTAAACTCTAGACAAGACTGAAACTAAGCCAAAATGCTGTTGGTTAACTATTTTTTACTTGCATTCTTATTAGAGCTATAGAGTATTAGAAAAAAATATTCAAGAGGGCGAAGTCACATGAATTATCAAAAACTATGCTTTTAGCCACAAATCAACAAGCACGTTTCCACCCTTAGGTTGCATCACAGAAATTAGACAAGTTCCAAAGGTAGTATAAATCTACAGAAGCAGGCATAATAATACCATTCTAATAATCCTTTAATTTAAGCTTTAATTACCTTTACATACGGATTACTCTGAAGCAGAAATGCAGGAACTTGCAGTGTAAGGTATTCATTTTCCCTCCAATTTAACATAAAAGCAACACACTCCTCAGCTATAACCTGACGAAGAGGAATATCTAAAAAGCAAAGAAGAAAGTAGCATTAAGTGAAAATATAATTCAGTTGAAAAAAATATAAGGTGTGATACAACATGATGTGGTCCACTGTGTAGGACTCTGAGGATCTCGTTTAACCCAGAGGAATAGAAAGAATTGATATCCTTTAAGAAAAAATCCATGGTTTCCCTTTAGCTGAGCTTTTTAAAGATACCTGAGAGGCAGTCATTTGGAAATTCAACTTTCTTTTAAGCACCTACAATACAGTTACTTATTATCAATAAGTGCAGAGTCATATGCTTTAACAGGCAGCTAGAATAGGGCTGACATTCTCGTGATAAAACTGAGGACTATAACAAGGACATGTGTCTCAATAGAAAGCCATCTCATTTCCTTTGAAGGTAAACTGAGAATTAGCTAAGGGAGTACCAACAGGCAGGGCCAAGTCTCTCCTCAAACTCATTTTGGATATTTCCTAGTAAACAGAAAAAGGAACCATTAAGGTCTCATAATTATGTACTATGAAACATAACCACTATAATTTTAGCTTAGAAATTTTAAATATCAGGTGTACCCAAACATGACATGATGTAATTACAGCAAAGCTTCTACAGAACAACTGCCTATGAGCAATGGAGCTTCCCAGTTCACCTGCTGAGAGATGTGAGGACTTGCCATATGGGGTTAATAGCTACAAAGTTATTAAAAGTTGAGGATCTCTCCTCCTGACATGGCTGGTTTTAGAATCATTAATCTGTAGCCTTTAGATAGAAATTATCTATTATAACTAAAAGGCTGGGTGTGTTGTTAGTTAACATCACTTCTTGTCCTCCAGGTCATCCCCACATGAAAGTACTTCTCTCTCTGTTTTCTGTAGAGTATGCACCTAGGTCATTCAAAATTGGCCTAGTTATGACTAAGGAATGATCTTCTTCCCTTAAAAAATAGAGGACAACTCATCAGACATGGAAGGGACTGGACAACGGGTAGGTGAAAGATGATGATGAAGAGTGAGCTACTTTTATCAGGTGGACACTTGAGACTGTGTTGGCATCTCCTGTCTGGAGGGGAGATGGGAGGGTAGAGAGGGTTAGAAACTGGCAAAATTGTCACGAAAGGAGAGACTGGAAGGGCTGACTCATTAGGGGGAGAGTAAGTGGGAGTAAGGAGTAAGGTGTATATAAGCTTATATGTGACAGGCTGACTTGATCTGTAAACGTTCACTTAAAACTCAATAAAAATCATTATTAAAAAAAATAGAGGAGAGGCGAAGGTGGCAGATGACACCTTTATACACACATGCCCCTGTGCCGCCAGATTTCTGGCACACAGAAAGAGCATGCCTACCAACCCCAACTCCCACACAGCAGTACTGAAGTAGAGAGTTGTAAGGGCATCAGCAGCCAGGAGTCTGCTGAACTCAGGTAACGATCTCGGCCAAAAGTCAAAGATAAAGAACTGTACCTATGGAAAAAGCTGTTCTCTTATTTTTTCTATTTGAAACAATCCTTTCCTTCTCATTTTAAACACTATGACACAAGTTATAGCACAAGTTTCTCAACAATCAGTAAGCTAGTGGCTTCTATAAATTATGTGCAGAGCTATGAGTCCTATAACCAAAAAAAAGTAACATGAGCTCCAAGCTGTTCAAATGCCAAAAAGATAGTACAAATAGACTATAATTATTAAAGGTATTTCCATCCATTTCAAAGGGCCAGAGCATGAGAGCAATGGCTTAGAAATTGAGCTGACAGAACAGAATCACAGTCTAGCTCTTACTACATGACTTTGGCCAAGCTTCTCAACCTCTCTGTGCCTCAGTTTCTTGAGTCACAAAATGGACATAATGAAATAGGAGCTACTTCACGAAACCCCTGGGATAACTAAATGAGTTATGCGCCTAAAGCAGTTGGGAATAAAGCCTGGTAAGTCACTTATAAAAAAAAAACTAAACTCGTTGCCGTTGAGTCGATTCTGACTCATAGCGACCCTTACAGGACAGAGCAGAACTGCCCCATAGGATTTCCAAGAAGTGGCTGGTAGATTCAAACTGCCAACCTTTTGGTTAGCAGCTGAGCTCTTAACCACACTCAAGAAATATTAGAGATTTTTATTCTTCTGCTTTCAATTTTAAAGAAACCATATCTGAAAAATCAACCTTTAAAAAATAAGCACCAGTATATTATTGGGTCAATTCTTACAAAGACATTACATTGAAGGGTAGCAGCTCATCAGAGCTCAAAGGTATTCATTCTATGTATGAAGTACTAAAAAGTTGTAATTTATTATTGCATCCCCCTGCTAAAAATCAGAATGTAGTTAACAATTAATTCATAAGACCCAGAGGACCTGCAGTACTTTATGTTCAGGATAATTATTAACACCTTCCTTTGCCCTTCAATTTTACTGTTTACAGTATTAAATGTATAAGGTCTGCCTGAGTTGCTCTAAATACTTTCTAATTAAAAGATACAAAATTAAAAAATAAACTGTCTTAACTAAAAGATTTTTATGTAACATATATGGCAGTTCAAATCCGCCAGGCACTCCTTGAAAACTCTATGGGGCAGTTCTACTCTGTCCTATAGGGTCGCTATGAGTCAGAATCGACTCGACGGCACTGGGTTTTTTGGGTGTATGATAATTTATATGATAAGTCCCTTTTTATACTAAGATATTTATGATTAGAATTGGACACTCAAAGTCTATTCCTAAAGAGTGACTACACGCAAGTTCCTGGTCCACTGTCCATCAGTACGAGACGGCTTTTTGAAGGTGATAATCACGACATAAACACTTCCTTGCACACTCAAGGAAGTTTTGATTCTTTCAACAGAATACCTTAAAATTCTGTAGTGGGTTGAATCCATATCCCCCTGGAACCTCAGAATGTGACCTTATTTGGAAATAGGGTCTTTTCAGATGTAATTAGTTAAGATGAGGTCATACTGGATTAGGATGGGCTCTAAACCCAGTAACTAGTGTCCTTATAAGAAGACTATACAAACACACAGAGAGGAGACGGTCATGTGAAGACAGCAGCAGAGATCAGAGTGATGCAGCTACAAGTCAAGCAATGCCAAGGATTGCTGGGAGGCACCAGAAGCTAGGAATAAGCCAGAAGTATTCTTCCCTAGAAACTTCAGACAGAACACGACCATGCCAACACCTTAATTTGGGACCTCCAGCCTCCAGAACTGTGAGAGGGCACATTTCTGTTTTAAGTCACCTAGTTCATGTTACTGTGATACAGCAGCCCTAGGGAACTAACAGTTTGCTGCACTTTTCTCAATTGAACTCCACACCCAAATTCTGTTTCAGGAAAGAAAGAACTTTATAGCTGGGAAAAAGTTAAATGCTCTTTTGCGTTTTCTTCCACAATCATTTAAGGACTGAATTTCTGAAATTCGGTTTTGTGACACTGTCTTACCAGGAAGTCTCATTTCCAGATATCCCCGAACCCTACTTATAAGGTCGGAAGGAGGTCTCTCTCCTGATTGTCCTGTTCCAGCTTCATATGTATGAATATCCAAAAGCAGCATCTCGTTCAGCATGACCTGACGAAGTTTTGGTGAAAACTCTGTCACCAACTCCAAACAAGCAGCAAATAGCTGTTTAGCATGGGCAAAGTCCTATAAAAAGAAATAACAGAACTGTCTGGATCACCTTTTCACTGGAGTCAAAAAATATGTCTGTATAAGAACAGAACAAAGAGGAGAAGAATTTAAACGTTTAAAATTGGCTATCTTAGGGGGTGAGACTAGATTATCTTTTTATCATCTCTTTATTGCTGATTTATTCCAATGAATATTTAATTCCTCTGTCAGTTTTATAACAATCAATAATCAACAGATATAAAATACATACTATATTACTGAACAGTAAGTTTTACATAAATCATAAAACAAAGACTTTTATATTAACACAGATGTAAAATTCCATAACAAGCCCGTTCTCTACCTAAGGTGCTCATAATTAGATCTTAGACTCTTTAACAGATTTCACATTCTAAAATCTTTGCACATAGCCCTATACTCCTATATAATTGGCTAATAAATCAAAAGGACTAATAAATCGAGTAAATCAAATCAGCTACTATCCAAGCCTTTCCACCCATCTCATTCTACTTTTCAAAAGAGTGGTCATCACTCATCTCTTTTCACATGCCTCACTCATTCCTACAATCCAGCTTCTAAATATATCACTCTGAAAAAACAGCTCACACTAACCAAAGACCTTCTAGTTGTCCAATCTACTGAACACTTTTCAGTAATTTTACTAGACTTGGGTGCCGCATCCTAGTGCTGTCCACTTTCTTCACCATGACATTCGCTACTGCCTTAGCTACTGCTGACTATGTCTGTCTGGTCCTCATACCCATTACACCACTCATTCTTGGACCTGAGCTTGCATTCCCTAGGGTTCCACGCTCTGGATATTCTCCTCAGGTGATCTCTAATGACTCCCAAATTTGCATCCCTAGCCCAGACAATACCCTAAGCTTCAGGCTCATGTTGCCAATTACAGGCACAAATTAAACAGTGTAAACATGAACTCATAATCTGCTCTTCAAAAATATTTTTATGCACAATTCAGTTGCTGGCCCTACCATTGTCCTGTAACCCAAACCAGAAACCTGAGCACCATCCTCAAATCTTTCATCTTTTACTTCCCACATCAAATTAATTATTAAGCAATTCTAGATTTTACCTCTTAAATATTTCCCCAATATGTTCTCTACTCTCTATCCCTTCTAACACTTGTGCTATATGACCTTGGAGAATGTGCCTATTCATCTCTGAATTCTCACCTTTAAAAATGATGTAACACCTTCTACCAAGTTTTGTTGTGAATAATAAATGAGACCATGCATATGAAATTGCAGAATAGTCTTTCTGAGTCAGTTATTTTGGGGGTAGAAGGTGAAAAGTTGCTGACTTTGCAGATGTAATTAGTTATATTCTATTACAAACTTTCCAATGGTCCACAATTACCCAGAACTACATAGTCCAATACTGTAGCCACTAGCTACATGCAGCTAATAAGCATATGAACTGTAACCAGTAGAAAAAGAGGGGCGCTGGTGAGTCAGAATCAACTCAACAGCAATGGGTTTGTTTTTGGGGTTTTTTTTGGTAAATGTAAAATACTCGAATTTTTAAGACTTAACACACACATAAAAAAAGGATGTGAAATATCAGTAATTTTTATATTGATTACATATTGAAATAATATTTTAGATATACTGGGTTAAATAAAAGATATTATTAAAGTTAATTTCACCTTTTTAGGGAATTTTTTTATAATGTGACTACTAGAAAATTATTTATGTGACTCATAGATTTCCACAGGACAGAGCAGCAGTTCTCAAACTTCAGCATTTATCAGAATCACCTGGAGGGCTTCTTAGAACAGACTGTTGGAACCCACCCCCAGATCTTCCGATTCAGCAGGTCTATTGTGGGGCCCAAGAACTTGCATTCCTCATAAGTTCCCAAATGTCACTGGGGACCGTACTTTAAGAGACCCACTGGTCTACAGCACTACTTTCAAAACCTTCTTTGCTTACTTCCCTCTTAAAACAGTTCCGTGAAAGTATTTACTCCCCTACACAAATAAGTACATTTTTTTTTAATTGCAAGTTTAAGTAAAGGCAAAGATATTATTTACGTTGTAGTGAAAATACTCACTTTGAAAGCTTTGTTTCTATTTTTTAAAACAGACGTACTTAGGGAAAAATCTAATAAAACACATGCAGATTTGTATGCTGAAAATTACAATACATAGATGAGATAAATTAAAGACACAAATGAACAAAGATATATTATGTTCATGGAATAAGAGACTCAACACTGCTAAGATATAAATTCTCCCCAAAATGATTTACAGATTCCCTGTGACCTGATAAAAATCTCAGCAGACTTTTTTATAGATAGTAAAAAGGTGGCTCTATAATTTATATGGTAAAGCAAAGGGTGATTCTCAAGAACAAAACTGGAGGACTTACACCAGCTGGTTTCAAAACTCACTATAAATACAGTAATAAAGACAGTACTCTCCACACCCCACAGCCCAACTTTTTTTAAGCAAGAAGGAAAAGGGAAATTGTGAAGAGGGATGGGAGTGAAGAACCAACAGGATATGTGGACGGCAGGAGTGTTTTCAGCTAGATCAATTTTAGGAAAGAGTACAAACAGAACTGAGGAGCTGCAAACTGTTCCCCTTTTACCTTGGACTTCTAGCTGTGTAATTCAGATAGAAGACTGCTGATGCAGAAAAACCAAGCTCCTTAACAAAGCTCACAGGGTATTTACACTTTGGGTCTTGCCTCCCCATCTAGCCACATCACCTGCTTCACCTCCCATAACAACTGACACTAATACCCGCACAGCATACTGCTTCTAGTCCTCTCATGTACCATCTTATTTCTTGTCTTTCAGCTTTCCCTCATGCCTTCAATATCTTTTGCCTTCTTTTACTAAGCTAACTTTTACTCAGCCTCAGATTGGGCTCAGGAGTTGTCTTCCCAATGCTGTCTTTAACAATCCTATAGAATTTAACTGTACTATTAACTGGGCAATTATACTATATTATGTAATTTAGTATTTCACTGTGTCTCATCTTCCCAAATAGACTACAAACTCCTTATGTAAAAGACACTACAAAAGTAATTTTAAGGGATTTTGCGTTGTTTTTAATCTCAGTATACAATTTTTGCTAAGTAAATCCTAAAGGACACAAATAATGATGTTCTCTAAATTTTTAAAAGGCTTGGAGCAGTATTCATATGCCTAAGACCACTTTGGTATAGTTATGAGGGTAAGGGAAAAAGAACAAACCAAAACACCTTTTAATACCCTTTTAGGCCTATGACTGTGATTTTAAGATCAAGAAAAGATAACAGGTCCTAATTCCTGGTTTCATGCTAAAATTATTGAAGCATATAAGTGAGCAGTTGATATGTATTTTTTACTCACCTTAACAGTACTGCAGTGCAAACCTTTTGCCATGAGAATATAAACCAAATCTCTTGTTAAATTGTCTTTAATTCCCAGGATAACACCACTATAAACAGAAGGTACTTCCCACTAGAAGAAATAAAAATACATAAATAAACATATACACAGAGTGAGCCAAATCTGTAAAGAATCTTCCAACAACATCAATCACATTAAAACAAAAATACCTGATCATCTGTAGATCATTTTTAAGAAAAAGGAAAATAATGGTCATAATGAAATGCTAATTAAAATGAACATATTCACTATAAAAACCCAACGGCATCTAGTTGACTCTGACTCACAGTGACCCTATAGGACAGAAGAGAACTGTCCCATTCAGTTTCCAAGGCTGTAAATCTTTACAGATGCAGGCTGCCACATCTCCTGCAGAGTGGCTGGTAGGTTCACACCACCAACGTTTCAGTTATCAGTCAAGCGTTTTAACCACTGTACCACCAGGGCTCTTATTCACTATAATGAGCCAATAATAAAGTTACACAGACTGAAATCTTCTGAAGGTGGTCTATAGAAAAAAAAACTTCTGCCCATGTATTTTTGTCTTTTAGAGTTGGTCTGTGGGGATGGGGTGAACTGCAGTGAGGAGCATATCAATCAGATCACTGCCCTACCACCACCCTGTGACATCAGTATGTCAAAGAATGCGTCTGGCTCCCACTGACACATTTCCTAGTAGCTGCATCTTTTTCTTGTGTCACTCTATTATGCCTGCTTTATACTCCTAAAATATGTTTTTCTCTCCACCTTAATTATGCCTTCCTATTGGTTTGGAATTATTAGCCATGGACCAAAAGTAGTAGTGAAATTATGGGCTTTGTTTTAAATAATCAAATAGGATACACTGCGTTCTATTTGTGCTACTTTCATCAACGGCCTAGCAATACAATCAAATTCCCTAAGGTTGAAATTCGTTTAATAATTACATTAACAATTAACACTTGCTGAATATTTACTCAGAGCCAGTATCTGTTCTAGGAGTTTTACATGTATTAATTTGTGTGATCCTCACAACATTATAAAGTAGTTACTATTTTCCCCATTTTACAAATGAGAAAATGGAGGCACAGAAGTTAATTAACTTGTCCAAGGTTATACAGCTAGTTAGTACAGAGCTGGGATTCGAACTCAGGTATTTAGTCATAGATCCTCCTCTCTTAACTTTTATGCTATGCTTCCTCATCTATAAAGAGAACTGCTAATAATAACACAAACACTAAGGAGGCTCAACTACCACTCAGATTAATTTTTCATTTCACCACACTTATATGTTTTAAATCCCATAAAATATACATAAACTTCTGGCTGCTTTATTATATCTTTTGTAGAGGAGGAGGATACAGAAGCTTTGCTCATTACTTTAATCTCACCTGTATCTATGGGCTATTTCCCTTGTATCTCTAGCTACATTTCCTCTGAGACGATATTTTAGAAGCTATTTCCACTTGTACTTTCCATGCAGAAAAGCTTTTAAATAACCTCAAAATATTAACTGGGAACTTTAAAAGAATATCTAAAGGACAAAATATTCTATAAAAAAGTTCTAATGAAGTGGTTCCAAACTGTAGCCTTTAGACTTCAAAACTGTATTAAAAAAAAAAAAAAAAAAACCTATACGGCACACTGTGTCAGCTACAAATTGCATAAATAGCATACTCTATACATATATTTGTAGCTGTATTTAAAATACCTGAAGATGCTATGATAATAAATGAAACACAAGCTCATTTTTAGATGTTACTAACCTAATAGTAAATACTACTTCTTTTTTTGATATTTTAGATATTCTCTCTCAGTGGACATTATTGCATGTGAAGGTCCTAAAATTTTTGACATATACAAGTGGTCTTTATTCTCAAAAAGGTCTTACCTGTTCTTAACACAGGGTTTCTTACCTTATTAGACACCGTCCAGAATTGGCGGTCTGAAGTCATACCATGTAATTCAATTAAAATCTGTCGAATCCTCCAGGGATCCACTGATAATATAAGCTGGTGCTCCAACTGGCCGATATTGACACTTGCTGAAGCTAAAGGAAAAAACAGATTTCTATTTCAATAATGATTTAATTAAAAGGTAAAAGAAACTGTATGCTTGTAAGTATTCCATTTATAAGTGAAAAGCAGCTCTTAACTGATTCATATGACATAAAGTAAATTATATGTTAACTTTATCCTCATATAGAAAACCTAATACATTTTGTATTATATCTGTATTTAATAGATGAATGAATCTGGGAAATGAATAAACAGTAAAAATATAAACAAAGGTAATAGTCCGTAATTGGTTAATAGAACTATGTTATGTATGGAAAGAGTTAACTTACACAGATAGCCCTAGTTTTAAACATAATACATCATATTAATTTTGAGTAATATTTAAAAGGTATTCCCCTCCAAGAGAACCAATAAACGATCATTAAAATCCCTAATTACAGCTCAGCTTTCAGGTACAGTCTTTAATAGCACATCTCTAGCGTTTTTGTTTATGTCAATGTTATTCCTTTCCTTTACATCTGGACAGAGCCAACCCCTTTAAATCCACTGAGAGTTATAGCAGCTAAAATTTTGCTTTTGTTAAACCAACTGAATTGTCTTGTGTATCAAGTTTTGAAGCTTAGGCTTCTTATTAATGAATAGCACTACGTTTTCCACTTATATTCATAAAATAACAGCAAAAAATGGAAGAAAATCATGAAATAGTAAGGCAAAGATGAAAATGTTGCAAAAGCTGAATGTTTCGCCAGCAGACAGTATCAACTGTATAGCTTGAAACGCATAAAAATTTGTATGTGATTTGAGGATATCAATATATAAAAGCATGAGTTAACAAAAGCAAAACATATAAAAGTTACAGTTCCCACTTTTTTTTTTTTTAACCTCCAACAACGTATCAGCAGCAGAGTTACCCTGGTCTATTTTCCCAGCTAAAATCTTTTATGTATCTAGACTAAATCCTTATAATCCATAGATGCAGCAGGAGTGCAAGCACTTAGCTGCTTATACACAAATACAAATACACCCACTCATCACTTATTGACATGGTTAGGCTCCAAAGACCAGGTCATTATGCAAAAACCGGTGGATGACCACATCAGATCACAAAATGGAGGATGACTACATCATTACGTAACTGCCAAACGACTGAGAATCATGGCCCAGCAAAGCTGACACATAACAGTCACAACCAGTGTTACTCTTCCCTCACACCTTGGCATCTGTTACTGCCAGATGTATGTTGTTAATGCTCAAAACAGTCAGATTTTTTTTAACACCTGTTGTAAATGTGAAATGTCGGATAACGAGATAGTCAATAAGTGAGGAGTAGGTGTATGGAATGCAGATAAATTTCTATAAATTACCAACATAAGTATGAACTAGAACAAATAAAGAGGGCATCCTCAAATATATTTCAAGGTTAATTCGACTAGATGGGCAAAATGTGCCAACATGCTAGTCATCAGACTACAGAGCTAACCTGGGATATCATAAAATGAAGTTACAGGCTTAATGCACAGATTTACTCTAGGGGATCTCTTCCTCATCTGATCAACAAGTAGCTTTCGTTCTTCATCTTTCAACAATGTAATGAAAAGCTCATGTGAAGAAATCATGAAAACATGCTGCAGATCTTCCAACCCCAGACAAACATTCCTAGATCAGTAAGAAATATTGTAAAACAAAAAAGCGTATGATTTAGTTGGGAAAAAAACAATCATATTAATGAATTTTTATTAATAAGTCATTTAAAAAGCCACCCGTTCATAAATTACATATTAATATTTTGAAACAGATTTTGATATTTTCCTTTGGTCCTTATTTAAAACTGTGAAGTTAATGATACAGTACAAAAAAAGTAACTTATCCTAAAGTTTCATGTGGCTACACAGATTTGAACTTAACCTTAACTGGTTCCCAAATACCAGTAGCTGTCTGCTTACAAGATATGCACAACAGATACAAAAAGACAAGTAATAAAGCATACTTTTCTCACAGGACTGAGTTCAAAGTTGAAGAAAATGAAAGGCACTTACTTCAGAAAAGCAGCCATGTTTCCTTTCAACAAATCTGAAGATTTTTCTAAATTTATTGATCTTGAACATACCTAGGAATTTGAGTAATTTTACTGGAATATGAGTACTTTAAAAAATGTAGATTACACTTTGAAAAGTAAGAATTAAAAACAAATTTTCCTTTTTCAACCCAAAGAACCACAGATTTGGTTAATAACTTAAGAGAAGCAGAGATGAGACCAAAGAATAAATTATGGGTGGGAGCAAAAAGTGAACTTTTCAAAAACTATTTGTGTAGTAAAGACTAATTTATGACAAAAGCATAAACAGCAAAAGACAAAATAAATAAATGAAACCTCATAAAAACTAAACATTTTTGTTCACCAAAAATGCTTTACCAAGATACATTAATTGGTCTCAACCCACCTGGATCAAAGGAGAATGAAGAACACCAAGGACACAAGGTAATTACAAGCCCAAGAGACAGAAAGCGCCACATACACCAGAGACTACATCAGACTGAGACCAGAAGAGCTAGATGGTGCCCGGCTACAACCCATGACTGCCCTGACAGGGAACACAACAGAGAACCCCTGAGGGAAGAGGATGGCAGTGGGATGTAGGCCCCAAATTCTCATAAAAAGACCAGACTTAATGGTCTGACTGAGACTAGAAGGACCTTGGTGGTCATGGTCCCCAGACCTTCTGTTGGCCCAGGACAGGAACCATTCCCAAAGCCAACTCTTCAGAGAGGGACTGGACTGGACAATGGGTTGGAGAGGGATGCTGGTGAGGAGTGAGCTTCCTGGATCAGGTGGACACTTGAGACTATGCTGGCATATCCTCCCTGGAGGGAAGATGAGAAGGTAGAGGGGGTTAGAAGCTGGAGAAATGGACATAAAAAGAGAGAGTAGAAGGAAGGAGCGGGCTGTCTCATTAGGGGGAAAGCAATTGGGGGTATGAAGCAAGGTGTATATAAGCTTTTGTGTGAGAGACTGACTTGACTTGTAAATTTTCAACTTAAAGCACAATAAAAATTTTTTTTAAAAAATGCTTTACCAAAAAGTGAACACAATCTACTGACTAGGAAAGTATCTTCAGGAACCTAATATCCAAAATACACATACATCTTTCACAACAACAAAAAGACAAATAATCCAGGCAAAAAAATGAGCAGACATTTCACCAAAGCGGACATTTGAATGGCTACCAGACACATGAAAAGATGCTCAGTGTCATTAGCCATCAGATAGATGCAAACCAAAATCACAATGAGATACTATTTCACTCCCATTAGAATGACTAAGATGAACAAACAACAGAAAATAAGAAGTGTTGGTGAGAATCTGGAGAAACTGAAACCCTTATCCACTGATGGTGGAAATGCAAAATAGTACAGCCATTGTAGAAGACAGTATAACGGTTCCTCAAAAAACTATCATATGACCCAGCAATTCCACTCCTAGGTATATACTCAAAAGACTTGAAAGCAGAGACTCAAAAAGGGACTTGTACACCAATGTTCACTGCAGCACTATTCACCATAGTCAAAAGGTGGAAACAACCTAAATGCCCATCAACAGATGAATGGATAAACAAAATGTGGTACATACATATGATGGAATACTACCCAGCCAGTGGGAGAAATGAAGTCTTGATATGTGCTACAATATAGATGGTGCTTGAAGAAAACACGCCAAGCAAAATAAGCCAATCATAAAAGGACAAATATGGTATGACCTCACTTATATAAAAAGACACAAAAAGGCCAATGTAGACAGACCTAAGTGTATTAGTGGTTACCAGGAGCAGGAGGGAAGGGAAAAAAGGGGTTAAACAGTGATGGAAACATCACATGATTAAGATAGCACTGCATAGCGTATTACTGTAATGGCTGTGAATAAGTTGTACACCTATAAAAAGGTGAATTGGCAAAAGTTGTGATAGATACATTTACAACAATGACCATAAAAAAAAAGAATAGCTGTTAAGGCTACTTATGTAAAACCAAACACCACATGGGATTTGGTTCCTTGGCTTGGAGGTTTAGGGTCATGGTTTTATGGGAAATCCCAGTTAATTGGCCTAATAACATGTTTAGTGCTTCTGTTCTCCCTCCTAGCTTGCTGGGTAGTGCCTGGGGTTAAAAGCCTGCAACTGGCCATCCAAGGCACAACTGGTCTATTCACCTGGAGGAACAGAGGAAGGAGAGTCAGGAATAGGAGGAGGATATGGAATGTGTGGCTAATTGCCTCCATGAACAACTGCCTCCTCTGCCACGAGACCAGAAGAATCAGATGTGCCTGGCTACCATTACCGAACATTTTGATCAAAGATTCCACAGAAGGACCTGATCAAAAGGGGAAAAATGTACAACAGAATTTCAAACTATCATGGACTTCAGACTTCCTGGAGCCATGGAAGGCAGAAGAACCCCTGAAACTATTGCCCCCAGATAATTTTTAAACCTTAAACCAAAAATATCCCTTCAAGTCACTGTAAAACCAAACAACAGTTTAGCTCTTTTAAGAACTATCTGTATGGGATCAAGTTGACAACAGCAACTCAAAAGATCAGATAGGAACCTTACGGGGCAGTGAGCTTATGTTAATGAGGGAGGAATAACTCAGAAAAGGAGGCTGAGAATGGTTGCACAACTCAAAGGATGCAATCAGTGTCACTAAATTGTACATGAAGAAACTGCTAGACTGGTGTATGTTTTGCTACGTGTATCCTCAACAACAAAATTAAAAATTTTTAAAAGACTAATCTATTTAGCACACTATACAGTTTCTCAAGAATTTATAGTCTTTTGCTACAAATTACATGAAGTGATCAATTGCAGTAATCAGTAGCTCCTATCAGAGAAGTGAGAGAAAATTTCATCTAGATGGTTGAAAAAAATAATTGATAATAGTTAGTGAATACATAACCAATGCTTAAGAAACTAACCAAGTTTTCAAAAAAATAAACAATCAAAACAGCACAACAGGAACTAGTTATGGGAATATGAGATCACATTTTAAATGGGTAGATTGTATGTTATGTAAATTCCGTCTTGAGAAAGCTATTATTAAAAAAGAAGAATTATAACAGTGCTTAAAATGTACTATGTCCAGACACCATTTTCTGATTTATAGACTAACCTATCATATAAATCATATCTGAGCACTCTGGAGTATGTACAAAATACTTACATTCTAAGAATTCTGTTCCACTGCATACATAAATTTTTATTAAGTTTGCTGTCATACATAAAATATTTTATTATGGTAAGGAATAGTTGATTTTCCTTTCATAATAGATTTTTTATTCACACAGAGGTGCACTGTACACGTGTCATGGAACAACTTAGGGAATGTGTGTTAATCTATGACTAGCAAACATAACAGATCATATGAATAAAAACAGGTAATCGTTTTCTTCTTCAAATAAAGTGAGTTTTAAATTACTGAAAAAGGAGAAGCATTCCAATTCTAAAAACCAATCAGCTATGAAAAATCCTCTCATTCCAACCCTGAACATCCATCCCATGACAGGTAAAAGAGGAGGCATCCAGAAAGGACAGGGTTCTACTCCTGATGAGCTAATCATCTGAGGTGACAGAGTGGGAGAGTGGGGGAAAAATAATCACAATACTCGTGCTATAAAATTAAGCTCGAACAGCTATACGGAAAAAGAAGTAGAGTTAAGGAGTTGGGATAGCTTCACAAGGGTGTAATCTAGAGAAATGTATTCCTTAATCATTCTGGGAACCAGGAAAATAAATCCTCCCCACCCGGCCCCCCGCCAAAAAAAAAAAAAAAACAGGGCAAAAAAGAATACCTCATGATCAAGAAACATTATTCTCCAGACAAATGGGAGCCAATAAGTTTTTGTTTGTTTGAAGACAGAAAAGTAACAAGATTAAGTTTTTAAAATAGAAAAATAACTACAGAAACACATTGTGAGGACAAGCTAGAGATGGAGAACAGATAAAAGAAGGCAGTTACAAAGTTACTTCATCAGGCTACACGAGAGATGAGAGCATCTTGAGAACTAGATGGTGCCCAGCTATCACCACTAACTGCTCTGACAGGGATCACAATAGACAGAGCTGGAGAAAAATGTAGAGCAAAATTCTAACTCACAAAAAAAGACCAGACTTACTTGCCTGACAGAACCTGGAGAAACCCCAAGAGTATGACAGCCTTTCATGAAGGATCATGAGAACCTGGTGATCAAACTGGATTTAGGAGTGAGAGGGAGAGAAAGAGGTGAAGGTTACTAGCCCCATAACTGGAAGGATGACAGGCAACATTAGAGAAACAAGTTTTTCTGGATGAAGACAATGCATTCAAACTGAATATAAAAGTATTGTACTTTCTAGCAATTCCAGTTCTAGACATATAACCTGGCCACAAAAGGGATTAGAAAAGATGATCACCACACCCTTGTAACAGAGAAATTCTAAAAACAATCTAAGTGTCTATCAATTGATAAGATGATAAATCGTATGTTTAACAAATAGCAATATTATAGTTAAAAAAAAAAAAAGATCAATAAACTGGTTATTACACACACCCCTATATAGAATGTGGATTCCATGAAGGGAGGCATTCTTATGTTTTGTTTATTGGTACTGCTTGGTGTCCAGAACAGTCCCTGGCATGTAACAGTATATTATAAATATATACAGATATATTAAAAGTACAAGAACATTACACGGAAGAGTACAGATCGTCATTAGGACAGTGGATACCGTTGGGAAGAGGATGGCAGGAAATGGGCTGGAGGGAGGGTTCCAAAGTATCTGTATGTTTTGTTTCTTAGCACAGATAGAACAACAGGAACTAAATAGAGCAAAATGTTAATGGCTGACCTGAGTAGTGGTTATGATCTATGGCACCACTGTCTAACTTTTCTGTGGGTTCTAAAATACTCATTTAAAAAACTTATTTAAATTATGGTATGTACATAAAATGGAATATTATTCAGCCTTAAAAAGGAATAAAGTACTGATATATGCTACAACAGGAATGAACCTTGGAAGCATTACACTAAGTGAAAGAAGCCAGACACAAACGACCACATGTTGCATGATTCCAACTATATGATATAAGTATCTAGAACAGGTAAATCCATAGAGACTGAAAGCAGACTGGTGATTTCTAGGGGCTAGGGTAGGGGAGTGAAATGGGGAGTGATTTTTTTTTATTTTTTTAACTATACTTTAGATGAAACTTTACAGAACTAGTTTCTCATTAAACAGTTAGAATATCGTTTTATGACACTGGTTAACAACCTGCAACACAACAACACTCCCCCTTCTTGACCTAGGGTTCCTTATTACCAGCTTTACTGTCCACTCCTGCCTTTTAGTCCTTGCCCCTGGGCTACTGTGCCCCTTTAGTCTCATTTTGTTTTACAGACATGTCTAATCTTTGGCTGAAGGGTGAACCTTGGGAGTGACTTCATTACTGAGCTAAAAGGGTATCCGAGGGCCACACTTTTGGGGTTTCTCCAGTCTCTGTCAGGCAAGTTAAGTCTGGTCTTTTATTGTGAGTTAGAATTTTGTTCTACATTTTTCTCCAGCTCTGTCTGGGACCCTCTATTGTGATCCCAGTCAAAGCAGTTCGTGGTGGTAGCTGGGCACCATCTAGTTGTGCTAAACTCAGTCTGGCGGAGGCCGTGGTAGATGTGGTCCATTAGTCCTCTGGACTAATCTTTCCCTTGTATCTTTAGGTTTCTTCATTTTCCTTTGTTCCCAAAGGGGTGTGGGGAGTAACTTCTTAATGGGTATAGGGTTTCCTTTGTTGTTGGTGGGCGCCATCAAGTCGGTTCCGACTCATTGCGACCCTATGGGGTGATAAAAATATTTTGGAACTACATAGAGATGGCAGCTACATAACACACTGTGAATGTAGTAAATGCCACTGAACTGTTCAGTTTAAAATGGTTAATTTTATGTTACGTGAATCTTACATCAATAAAAAACATTATTTAATTTAGAAAAAGATAAAACAAGACACATCTCTATAGATGCTAAAAACATTAAACAGATAAGGAAAAACTCTGATACTAATAAATTAAAAAATTTAGATGACGTGGACAAATTCTTTAAAAATAACTTCAAAACTAACTCAAGAGAAAAGAGAAGAACAGAATAGCCCTGTAATCACGGACAAAATTCAAACAATATCAAAACCCTTCCCATAAAAAAATCTCCAGGCCCAGATGGCTTCACTGGTGAATTCTACCAAGCACTGAAAGAAGCAATGATTCCATTTTTACATAAACTTTTCCAGGCAAGAAGAAAGAAGATGCATGCCTCAATTTATTTATGAGGCAAGCATGATCTTGACACTAAAATCAAGACAGGACAAGAAAAAAATACACACATCAATCTCACATATGAATATAAAAAATCTTAAAATACCCACAAGCCAAACTCAGCAATATAGATTTAGAAAAGATCATGACCTGGTTGGATTTATTCCAGACATGTAAAGGTAGTTTGATATTTGAAAATAAATTAATGTACATCACCACAGTAACAGATTAGGGGAGAAAGTTCCATGACTATCTCCATAAAAAAAGAAAAAAAAAAGTAGGCACAGAAAAAAGTATTTAATAAAATTTAAATATTACTCATGATTTAAAAGGAAAATCAAAAAACTCTCAGCCAACTAAGGACAGAAGGGAGTTTTCTTAATCTGATAACGAGTATGTACAAAAAAGAATAAACCCTATGATAAACATCATCCTTAATGAATATAGTGCAAGCTTTCCCTCTGAGACTGGAAAGGAGATTAGATGCCCACTATTGCTGCTTCTACGGAACACCCTTCTCGGGATCATAGCCAGCACAGCAAGAACAAGACAAGTAAAGACATAACAAGTAAAAGGTTAGAAAAGGAGAACAAAAACAACAAAATTCACTTGTTCACAAATAGGCTGTATGTTTAGAAAAACAATACAATTTACAGATAAGTTAACGGAATTTTTAAGAGTTTAGAAAAGTTCTTGGATACAAAATCATCATACAGAGTTTAATTGTACCTCTATACCAATGTATAAACCATTTTATGTATGAATTCTATGGAAAAATTATAAAACTCCGAAGGACATCCAAGAATGACTAAATAAATCAAGAGCCATACTACACTAGCTCATGGGTTAGAACACTGATTATTGTAAAGATAGTAATTCTTTCCAAATTGGGAAGAACTCATTTTAAAATTTAATGTTAATTCCAAACTAAATTTCAACATGCCTACTTGTGAAACTTGACAATCTGAGTCTTAAGTTTACATGAAAATACAAAGAACAAGAATAAGCAAGACAATCTTGAAAAACAAGATAGGAGGACTTGCTCCAGATGATATCAAGACACAGGTATATTGACGTAGAGAAAAACAGAAAAGCAGTCCAGAAGACACAGCCCAGAAACAGGCCAACACATATCTGGGAACTTGGCGTACAACAGGGATGGCACTGTCAGTTGGTTGAAAAAAGACGGACCTTTCAATACACGGTGCTGGAACAACTACACAGTCATACTTCGCATGATACCAAAAAAAAAAAAAAAAACACAACTGTAGATGCCTTAAAGACCAAAATCTGAAAGGAATACTAAACTATAAAACTTTTAAAAGATAAAACTGTCTTCATGACTTCAGAAAGTTTTCTTAAACAAATACAGCAATTATTAATCACAGAGGAAAAAATCAATAAATTTGATTATATGAAAATTAAGTTTGAAATGATATAAAAAAAGTTAAAAGAAAAACTCAGAGAAGATAACCTCAATACTTAAAAATGACAAAGGTCAGGATAAAAAAAAAAAACTCCTTCCAAAAAAAAAGACAATCCAATAGAAAAATGAAGCATGCACTTGGAACAGGCACCTCGAAGGATTAAATTCATATGAGCAAAAAAAAAGGATAATAATATTTTCTTGGTAATAAGGAAAATGGAAATTAAAAACTCAAAGAGATACCACTGCACAACCATCTGTCAGGCAAATTTAACAATACCAAGTGATACAAAGAATGCTGACCAGTGAAAACTCTCATGCATGCCGATGGGAATATAAATTGGTATAACCATTTTGATATTACCTACTATTTTTGCAGATACATTTTCCCTAGGTATATATCATAGACAAACTGGTACATACGTGCATTAGTATACATGTACAAATACTTTCCAAGTAGTGTAACAGTCAAAAACTATAAACAACCCAAATGTCCACCATTATAAGAATAAATAAATAAACTGTGGCATGGTCATATAGTAACACCTTACAGCAATGAAGAAAAAAAAAGAACTGTGTCTATACACAAAAACTTGAATAAACCTCATAAATATAATGTTGAGTGGAAGAAGACAAAGAATACATACTGTATGATCCCATTTATATGAACAAAACAGGCAAATTAAGTTACTTTTTAAGAGTGCATATAAAGGCGACATAGCCATAAAGAAAACTAAGGAAATGATTACCACAAGTCAGGACAGTGGTTTTCTCAAGTGAAAGAGAGTTTGTTTGGTAAAGAGCATAAAAGGAGCTTGTAGAGTACTGATGTTTTTGGAATTAAGTGATGTATTTGTGCTCTTTGTACTTCTTTCAACATCTATTATAAATTATTTCTCAGTGTAAACAATGTTAAAGAAAGAGGTAGAGAGATCTAGTAGAAACAGATTCTCAAGCTCACATGAGAGGCTAGAGATATGATTTGTGAGTTTCTAGTACACAGGGTGATTACTAAAGCTTTGGATGAGAATTAAAAATGATACAAGATGACTGAGTCAAGAACAAAACTTTTCTAAACAAAAACACTAAAGGGACAGTAAGAGAGAAGTTAATGAAGGATTAAGGAGAATTCAATGAAGGATGTAGAAAAAACATGAAGGAGAATTAGAAACGAGTGATACTAGAACACAAGGCAGGAAAGCAGAGTCTGTCAATACTGTCAACCATCAGCCACAGACATTCAGGGGCAAGTCAGATGAAGACTGAAAAGGAGGCATTGGATTTGGCAATAAAGAGGTCACTGGTATGCTTAAATCAAAATTATAAATCAAAAGGGCAACATAATGTCTTACCTCAAGAAGAAAGTCTATTTTCTCTTTATTAGATCTAAGAAATAGCTGGTTAAATTGAACACTAATTGTTCTACCTTCCAGTATATCCCGGACTGTGTTACAGGCACAGACCTTAAAACAGATTTCATCTAGAGCTTCATTTCTGTAACACAAAAGTAGAGCCACTAATATTATTTTAACTATTAAGAGAAAAGGTGCACGTTGCAAAACGAAAGTCACAAGAATGAGCCGTTTATTCTTGACAAGTGAGGTTTTAGGATATTCAAGTACACTAGTAAATACCACATGCCAAGACGGGGAAAGAAAAAAGGTTTTGTATTTATCATGGGATCGCTGAATTACATATTAACTATTAGAATAGAATTCTATGTATACAATTTTTTCCAAGAGCTTTTAAAACAGATTTGGTGAACATCAGAGAGGGTTCTCTGGCTACATTAGTGTCCTTTACACTGACAAAAGTGAGGCCACTGTCAGACTTGTAGATAGTTTAGAGGTGTGTTTTTGATAAACTAGAAAAGCACTTGCTCTTTTATTCAAAAATCAGTAAGTAATTTTTCAATGTACTTACCCCTGTTGAGCTTTCTGAGACAGTTCTCTCAGCACTGACTGTCGGAACTGGACAGGTAAACTAAAGGTTAAGTTATCTTCAGTGAAAATCTTTATTACTTCCTAGAAAACATACATAAAAAGATATCATTTCAAAAATTATCCCTAAGTTTCTTTTCTTAAATTTTAAAATTAAGGGTAAAAAAATAGCCTTTTTAAAAAAACTGAAGCTCGTGGACCCGAAATGAGCAGTGAGGGAGGAATTAAAAAGTCAGTTCAGATATACCATTAGAGAAAAATTTAAAATATTCTTCTAATCTACCTTAAACAGATTTATGTTTAAAAAAAAAAAAAAAACTCTCTAAAATATTTAAAATAATTCAGCTAGGGGAAAAATATGCTAAAAATATCCTAATAAATTTAAATGGTTTAAAATATATTAGTGAATCATGCCAAATGCACATATTATTACACAGGGGCTTTTTCTCAAGGAACGGAAGAGGAGGAAAGAAAGAAGGGGTAATGGTGTAGGAGACAGGGAGAAGCATTTCTGGGAAGAGGTGAAGCTAACCAGCTCCTATAGCAGAAATACTAACAAAAGTGGTTTCAAAACTCCAGAGGACAGAGTGTCACCTCAACAGCAAAACATGAGCAATGTAGGGCAGCAGAGAGGAAAAGACTGTCACTTCCCAAATGTGAGAAGACACATTTGCTATAGTTGTTCAACTACTGTTTAATTAAAAAAACAAAAGCAAAACAAAAAACTTTATATAGTTCACATAAAGAGAATCCTATTTAAATAAAAAACTAAATATTTTCCTAAGATAGTCCTGCACCTATAACCCAAGTAACAAATTTCAGAATTGCAATAAAATTGCTATCTTCCCCTTCCTAGCTAACCATTACACTGTTCTCTGATTTACTCATTTTGGCACTTCATTACATTTATAGTAATGTATGCTTGTCTATGCCTAACATTTCTAAGGTCTTGTCTGCACAGGTCAGTGAGGATCTTAAAGAAAGAATTGGTATAGTGTCATAACCCTCAATAAGCTCCTACCAGGTAAATGTAACTAAAAGATCTCTAGTTTTCACTAAATCCATCTCTATCTCTCATCCATCTCAAGATAGTTTAATTTTCTTCCCTAGGGCAAAGTGCAGAATTTCAAAAAAGGATCAGGGCAGAAGTAGAGGAAATGATAGCCCCCTGCCCTTTACTATTTTCTGTTAAAAAAAACTCTAGATGAGAAGAGCTGAGTCAAAAGCCCACTTGGAGACACAAAACTCATAGCTTTGTCATTTCATGATTCCTGTTTTGAACTAAATAACATGAAGGCACTGTTTACTCTCTAGAATGAGGGCTTTCCAGTGAAGATTTTAAAAGCTCAATTTCTAATTTTCAGTGACATTCATTATAAAACCAAAGATATGTAAATCAGAGTAGGGGGAAATCTCAGCCTAATTAATATTTTCGTGAGTAAAACTGAGATGATGACCAGGCTCAATGACAAAACAGGCGCTGCAACAGACCATCCAAACCTACCAACACCATGCTGCTCACTTTCCCCTATGATCTTAATATCTGAGGTATCTAACAAGGCTGTGCTACAAGGCCATACCTTCAAAACAAACACAAGACTTCAGGCTCCATAAAGCTAAAAGTTACCTACCTGTAATTTTAAAAGTTAAAATGGGCAACCTCTATACCTTCTTTTTAAGAAAGGATAACATTGTAATGATAAACTAACATTAGTATAGTGCTTTGCCTTTGAGTTTATAAACTATCACTTCTCACTTGATTCTCCTAAGAGTCTTATGAAACAGGATAATTATTACAGGCCAGCCTCACAGTTTAACTGACCTGCCCCAAATTGCACAACTGGTTAATCGTGGAATCAGGATCTGAATTCAGTTCTGTGCGGCTTCTAAAACTTTTGAATTATACCAGTGCATCCCCATCATGCATCTTACCTGATAGTTTCCAGATCTCAAACAAATATGGACTTGACTATATGGAGTCAACTGATGAGATGTACTGTCAGAAGAAGGTACAAGAACATCACATGCTTGACAATAGCCAGCTAACCGCTTCTCATCTATGGTACAATGAAGAGATAATGAACCTATCTGTAAAGTAAGAGGGTATATACCATTATCCATGAATGTAATATAAACAACAGGCTAGCACCCATGTAGTGCATCTTTACAGTACAAGATAATAATGAGTTATTTCAAGGTTGGGTGAAACATAAAAAAATGAACAGGTTAAAGGTTTAAGAACAGGGGCCAGAAAACTACTGCCCTCCAGCCAAATGTGGCCTGTTTTTCCGTTTCTGTATGGCTCTTGGGCTAAGAACTATTTTTACAGTGTTGAAGGGATGTAAAATGTTTAAGAAAAAAAAAAAAAAGAATATGCAACAGGGAGGGTATGTGGTCCACAAAGCATAAAATATTTACTATCTGGCCCTTTGGAGCCCTGGTGACATAGTAGTTAACAGCTCAGCTGCTAACCAAAAGACTGGCAGTTCAAATCCAACAGCCACTCCTGGGAAACCCTGTGAGGCAGCTCTACTCTGTCCTATAGAGTCACTATGAGTAGGAACCAACTCGACAGCATCTAACAACATCTAGCCCTTTAGAGAAAAAGTTTCCCGGTCTCTGGCTTAGAGTTTTCACGTCAACATCTAAAACACAGACATTACTACCATTCGAAGCAGGTGTGACAAGACAACGATTAACAAAGAGTAAACACTGCTGAAAACAAGCTTAAAAATTTTTAAAATATATGTAACAAGCAGATTTAATGGGTGGGGGTTCGGGGTAGCAAATGAAACCTATAATCTTCTCTCAGAAAGAATAGAAATGCTTCTACCAAAAGAGAATATCTTTTCTAAAAGATACATTTGAAAAAATAACGAAAGTTTTAAATTACTATACCTGAAAAGCCATAAAATTAGAAATCTGATGAGTCTCCTCAGCCAAAGTAAAACGGGGGTTCCAAAGAGTCTACAGTAAGTCTAAGATATATCTCTATAGCATTTAATCAATTTCTCTGGTGAGGAAAGGACAGGCTGAAATGGGAATTTTTCTAGGCATCAGGCATAAAAATACCTAGTTATGTACTTTAAAATTCAGTTGTCTGAATTGTAAAAAGAAAATGCAAATGATAAACACATGAAAAAGTTCTACCCTTACTAGTAATTAAGGAAATGCAAATTTATAAAAGAATCTATTTTTCACCCATCAAATTAGCAAAGTTTTTGTTTTTTATACTTACTGCTGATTAAGTGCTAATGAGAGAACTGTACCTGGAAAGCAATCTGATTTTATGTATTAACAGCTGTTAAAACAGTAATACCTGCTGACATAATAATTCTACTTGTACGATGGTAACTTGAAAAAGTATCTAACATCCACACAAAGGTTTATGCTTGGAGATACGAATACTGCAGCTTTATAATAAATAAACACTGGAAACCTAAATGCCCAAACATTAAGGAGATGAAGTAAATAATAATGGAATATGATATATTTAAAGCGTCTTGTTTCAAGGTTTGAAAACCCTGGTGGCATAGTGGTTAAGTGCTACAGGTGCTAACCAAAAGGCTGGCAGTTTGAACCCACCAAGTGCTCCCTGGAAACTCTATGGGGCAGTTCTACTCTGTCCTATAGGGTCGCTATGAGTCGGAATCGGCTCGACAACAAAGGGTTTGGTTTGGGTTTATTTCAAGGTTCAAGCAAGATACAAATTCTGCAGCTTTATAATAAATAAAAACTGGAAACCTAAATGCCCATTTAAGATGAAGTAAATCACAGCAAATAATGGAATATGATACATTTAAAATATCTATTCCAAGGTTCAAGCAAGATACAAAATAGTATATATAGTATATATTTAATTGCATAAAAACACAGAAAACAAACAAAAAACAGAAGAAAATAAGCTAAAACGCCAAATTTACTTTCCAGGTAACAGTATTACAATCTTTTTTAAAAACCTGTTTTTAATACTTTTTTGAAGTTTGCAAATTTACTGCAATCAACTTTTTTTTACTCATTAAAAATATAAAAGCCAAATGACTGCCCTGACAGGGAGCACAACAGAGAACCCCTGAGGGAGCAGGAGAACAGTGGGATGCAGACCCCAAATTCTCATAAAAAGACCAGACTTAATGGTCTGACTGAGACTAGAAGAATCCCGGTGGTCATGGTCCCCAAACCTTCTGTTGGCCCAGGACAGGAGCCATTGCCAAAGCCAACTCATGAAACATGGACTGGGCTAGGACAATGGGTTGGAGAGAGATGCTGATGAGGAGTGAGCTACCTGCATCAGGTGGACACTTGAGACTATGTTGGCATCTCCTGCCTGAAGGGGAGATGGGAGGGTAGAGGGCATTAGAAACTGGCAAAACGGTCATGAAAGGAGAGACTGGAAGGAGGGAGTGGGCTGATTTATTAAGGGGAGAGTAAGTGGGAGTATGGGGTAAGGTGTATATAAGTTTATATGTGAGACACTGACTTGATTTATAAACTTTCACTTAAATACAATAAAAATTATTTTTAAAAAATATATAAAAGCCAAAATATATATAGATATTTTAAGGGGCCGAATATTACATGCCTGTTATGACTGTATTTACCTCTGCAATTAGTTCTTTGGTTCTAAAAAATTTTTCTCTGGCATTTTCATAGACAGCTGAATTTGTAGAGCCTTGCTGGAAGTATACTGCACCCAAATCGTAACACACCTGAAATTGTAATGAGTATCAATTTGTTTAGTAATTTTTCATCATTTAAGAGCTGACAGAACTCAAAATTATCTCCATCTCAGCAAAACACAGGTGTATATATATAGGAAAAAAATATATTTCAATGAACTGTGAAACAACCAATGTTCTTAGTTTCAAGTAACAGAAATCAACTCTCACTGATTTAAGCAGAAAAATTTATTCATTTCAGGTAGCCTACAGAATTGTTAGAAAGGTCAAAGATTCAGGCTTGAAAACCAAAAGGAGCAAGGGACGCCAGCAGCCAGCATGAGAGCCAAAACTGGTCTAGTGTAGATACTGCTGCAGCCAATCTCAACACTAGACTCCACAGCCTGTATCACCTGCAGCCACCAACAGAAAGCACTGGAAATAGCCAGCTATGCTCTTGCTAATGCTTCCCCTGAAAACTAGATTTCACTGTCACTGTTGCTGCTACCCACCACCAAAATGGATTCTCTACCATCCCACTTGACTTACTAGCTTATGAGTCACAGTCTGAACTAAACATATCCACTTGTCAAACCTACGTGACTTGGCATTCTAAAGCAGGAAGAGGCTTGAGAAAGTGAGTATTTAGAGTTTTCAGCTTCTATTATAGGAAGCAGGCTCTGCCTCCCACCAAAAGTCTCAAAAGAAAGGGAGTTCCTCTAACACAGTAGAGGGGAACAGATGTGGGGAGCCCCACAAAAGGTGCAAGAGTAGGGTGGGGTAGGAGACAAATATCTACCCTAACAGGACTGGCTAGAATAAAATACTGAGAAATTTAAATTAATGATGATAAAATTATTATACTTTTCCAATTCTCTCATGGTGGAATTTGTATATTTTTCAAAGAGCTTTCCTAGACAGAAGCTGAGATTCACTGAATGTCAGAACTCAAAGCTGCTTCAGAATGGTTCGACCCAGTCATTTTTATGGATAAGAACACCAAGGCCCAGAAAGTGATATGTCTACATAAAAGCATATAACCAAGTCATGGCAGAGCCCAGGCTTGAGCTCAAATCTCTAGGCTCCTAAAATGCCCTGTGTCTCAAGTTTATTCTACAGTGGCTGACAGATCAGTCTTTTTGATCTGACTTTCATAAAAAGTCTTCAATTTTCCCCCGAACAGGATAAAGTACAAACCCTTTGACCTATTCTTTAAGGACCTCATAATCTGGCCTAACTTCTCTCTCCAAGCCTGTCTTCTCTCCTCTGTTTCAATCACACTAGTCTCCTCAATTCTCCATTCACATCATAGCCTAGAAATGAGCTTCATTCCACACACCTTTATCTCCATTTATCTGAGGCAAGAGATACCTATTCCTCCTCCAAACTCCTAAGCTGTAATAGTCTCTGGTACTCATTACGAAACCACTCTTTACAAGCATTATAGATAATGTTCTATCTTGTTCCATGAATCAAGGCGATAAATTCCCCTTAGCCTCTAGAACACTGCTTTGAACTATTTAGTCCACCATAAATGTTTGGCTGATTTTCATTCTAGAGAACCCCTCCCATCTGGGGGGAAGGAATACTAAAGCAGTAATTATATATGATACATACAATGATACACAGTTCCCCTTTCTAAGCAAAGACAATGCAAAGTTATCAAAAAGATGCTAGTTTCACCGACTAGCCATTAAAATGAGCTTAAATTCTATAATTAAGAGGTTGTCAACAGGTTTAAAACAAAAAACTTGATAATGTCCTAAAAGAGAGTAACACTTGGTTTTAGTGGGGGAAATTCTACAGGTTTTTTTTTTTTTCTTTCTGAGTCTTAGCTAAATTCTACTAACAAAGAATGCACTTCAAATCTGAATATGCCAGGAATTGAGTATTACTACCAATTTGCCATTCAAAAAATAGGAAACATAAACTCAGCTATGTAATTAAAAAACTATTTGATAGTCTAACACATACAGGTGTTTTCTAGGAGGTGTTTCTTTTCAGGTCGTATCATCACCGTGCTGTGATAATCCAACGACACTGATAGTCTTTAAACAGACTCTCAGAGATTATAAAATACTACAGTACCAGACACCTTCCCACATGCAAATTTCTCAATAAAAGTAAAGAGGTTTTCAAGTGTCAAAACCTTGTTACTCCTACTGTAACTTTCATCTCTTCAGGTCTGAAAAAAATGCTTACCTTTAGCTCTAGAATGATTTAACCTAAAAAGGCACCTTTTCCCAACACTGTTGTAGCTACTTCTACCTCTTTCAAAACAGGAAATAGTAATTAAAGAAGCCATGCCGACTCACATGACTTAAGGAAAAAGAAATCTAGTTTAAAAGGCACTAAAGGCACTATTCTAGTAACCTTCGGGAGGCAACAATTATTTTTAAATTTCTATCGCATTCCAAGTTTTGTGCTAGAAAATGAGGAAGACGCAAAATACATTTTAAAAAAAAAAAAGGAAAGAAAAAACAGGGCCTCAGAAAGTTTACAAGCTGGTGGGGAAGAGAAAACATAAAATAATACCCAACAATAAACATCAACTGAAAGCTGCCAATGCAACTGGGGCCCAGAGTTACAAAAAGTAGATAACCTTGCGATCCTTGTAAAGCTGGACATTTTCTCTAGGGGCCTAGATTTTTTTCTAACACAATATTAGCTTTTTGTTGTCTGTTTGTTTTTTTAAGGTCTAATTATATTTCTAATTCTATGAAGTGAGAAACAACAGGTCAAACAGCATCTTAAGACAAAATCGAAGAGAAAAAAAGCAGAAACAAATTCTAAAATACTAAGATGATTACATATAAGATTTTCTCCTCAAAAATTATCATGCACTGATTAAATACTAAAATAAATACCTGGCACTGCATTTCCTCAGTTTTGATTTTCAATCCAGCAGTAGAACTCTCAGTTTCCCCATTTACCATGCCTGGCTCCATGGCCAATAAATCTAGAGTTCTCATGGTGTGGACATAAAGATCCTTGTTTAATTTAAGGGCCGCCTCTAGTACCAAAATAGAATCAGCAGCTTGTTCTTTCAGCTACAAATATTCAATAAGCAAATTATTAAAACACAAAAATAGCAATAAATGACCATATTAACCAAAAAATATTTACGGGATATGTAGTAATTTAGCATACAGTGGTATTAAAAAAAATTTTAACACAGCAGGAATACAATTAAATTTGTTGAAATAAAATGATATTAAATGGGGGAAAAAGCACTACAGTAAATTCCTATTATAAAATTAGAAAGTACAAAGAGGAAAAGATTGATTCTCCCCCCTACAGAAATGTTTAAGGATGAAGAAAAACACTTTAAAGATTTGTACTGTTCCACTTGATTTACTCAAAAAATGTTTGTATACAGCAATGTGCCAGCCACAGTACTAGGCACTACCAAACTCATTGGCATCAAGTTGATTCCAACTCACAGCGACCCTACAGGACAGAGTAGAACTGCCCCATAGGGTTTCCAAGGAGCAGCTGGTGGATTCAAACTGCCAATCTTTTGGTTAGCAACCGAGCTCTTAACCACTGTGCCGCAGGGGCGCCTTACTAGGCACTAGGTAATACAAATGAAAAGATGCAGGCTTTTTACTTCCATATTCAAACTACTACAGCATATTTGTTTTATGTACATGCAGTTTCTTATCTTCCCTCT
The DNA here is from genome assembly GCF_030014295.1 of Loxodonta africana. Classification (NCBI taxonomy): domain Eukaryota; kingdom Metazoa; phylum Chordata; class Mammalia; order Proboscidea; family Elephantidae; genus Loxodonta; species Loxodonta africana. The sequence continues at coordinate 45,511,957 of NC_087355.1, read as the reverse complement.
CCTCCCCTGGCCTCCCACACCTTACACAGTGTCTCTGGCACACTGTAGGTATTTATAAGAATTAGAGACCATTTAAAAAAATTTACAAACCTCCCAAATTTCTACCTTTATACTAACTAAATCAATTTTAAAAATAAGTGCTGTAGTTTTCTGATTATAAAAGTAATTAAAAAGTAATACATGTTGACTGTAGATATTTTGGAAAACACTAAAGAACATGTAGACATAACCTGTAAAATCGATTTCTCATACCTACTACAAGTATTGTGAAGTATTCGACAATAGAACCAATAGTAAAGCTCTCTATCATTAAAGCTGTACAACTTAGAATCATATGATCAATAAAAGCCCTACTGTATTCTAACCATAAAAATATAAATGTCATTGCATCTAGGTCTGAACAACTCTCATATACTTATGATTAGAAGCATCTAAACACGCTCTCCAAGTGTTTCAGAAATGTTAAAGTATAACTGATGCAAATACTCACCACTTTCAAAATATTTTCTGTTAATTCTTTTTCCTGCTGCATCTGATTCATACTAAGAGAAATGATCGAAAAGACCGAGTATCGAATGTTACGACACTGAAAACTCAATACTTAAGAGCATATACATTAAAAAAATATACATTAGTAAGGTTCAATTTAGGTAAAAATACTTTTGATGCTATTCCTTTTCATCCTTAAAAAACAAATCATTACGAAGCTTGTTTATTTTCCATTACTTTCTCATTTGCTTTGCATAAAACACACACACCTCAATTTACCCTTTCAAGATCCAATTATTTTCTGCTTTGAATTTTCTGTTGATCCCAAGCGTCTTCATTAATGGAATACATGCTGATTCATTATGTCCGAATTTTCAATAGGTAGTATGGATTTTTTTCTTGCCTCATCCCACCAATACTACCCTCAGAGTCCAAAGGGACATATGTGTTCTCCCAATTTAACCCCCAGAATCCAGAGGGACATATGCGTAACAAACAATTTTTCTAAATTCCATGTTTAACCTACCAAAAATATTCAGCACCACCTCATAGAATACCCTGTAAAAATAGTAATTTGTGGCATATGCCCATTTCTTCTGCTTCAAACAGTTATACAGGCTCTCGCCTTGGAGCAGCATGCACTATAAGTGGGAAAACAGCTTCCCAAGAAACCTCAAGAGGCGGAAAATATAGGTGGGCAACCTAAGTTCCAGAGTCCACAAGAGGGTTCTTAACAGTTCAAACTTACTGACAACTAAAGCTCATTTATATCAAATTAAAACCCACGTGCTCTAGCTCCACAATTTGGGTAAGATGCTATTGGAATTTAAGATCAGGCTTAAAACAGCAGATATGATCAAACTTTAGGAAAAAAAAAGAGGAAAACTACTGTAGTTCAATATACTTTAAAACCTTTTACACAGTACTGATAGACAATGATGATTTTTAAGTCAATTCTAAGTTTTAATCCTTGACTTTTGCAAAATTTCCCCCTAAGAATCCTTCATTTTTCTGGTCAAGTATTGCAAGTAATAACAATCTAAACGAATATTTACATATATTAAATATAGTACAAATATATCTTCTTCAAAGTCAATTTAATTAAATTAAAAAATATCTTAATACTTTTAAGCAGGTCAGCTAATACTTACCAAGATGAACAGCAAAATTCAAAAAGTACTCCCCTTCTTCTTCTTCGCTCTCTCTCTACTCTATGTATCTAAAACACTATGCTTGGGTGATGCAAATGGTTAACCTGTTTGGCTGCTAATCAAATGGATGGCAGTTCAAGTCCACCCAGACGTGTGCTGAAAGAAAGGCCTGGTGATCTACTTCTGTAAAATCAGCCATTGAAAGCCCTGTGGAGCATATTTCTACTATGACATACATAGGGTCACCTTGAGTTTGAGTCAACAGTTACTGGTTATCTGGTAGAATATTACCTGGTTCTCTGACCCAAGACCTCCAGAGAAATCTTTCATGCAGATTTTCTGCCCTCAGATTTCTGCGCTACTTCCTCTGTACCAGAATTACTAAAAACCTGCAAATTGTTTTAAATTCTAATGAAAAAAAATGCCAAGTAACATTCATAACTGCCAACTTACACACTTAACTGAGGGGGTCCCGGTTTCGCCTGTTTGACAGGAAAACTACTTTGAACAATTGTCCTAATTGCCCTAAAGAAAAGAAAGAAAAAAGAAATGTAATACATTGTAAATACAACTTCTATTATCTTTTCAAGTACCTCTTAGATTTGCATTATAAATTATCTGAAGTTTTAATTAACATAAAATAAACACTTTCTAAATCATCCCTTTTTTGTTAGAATGCTATTCATCTATGTGGATAGTCACAGAAATTTTCTCCACCACAGACTCACAGTTCTCAAGACCCTCTGAGAGATCTCTGGAGCAGAAGCGACCCCTTAAAAGGATACCCCTGAAAACCACAGCACGATTAGACACAGAGTACCCAACACATTCTGGGTTTATAAAAAATTTACCATCTGTTGTAGAGAAGGATAGCCATGGCGGTGGTTGGAGGTAAAGTGGCCAGATCCATGTCTACGTGCTTTGTCCCAGGAGGAACTCTGCTGATGCAGAGGAGTTCGTTCAGCAGCATATTCAGCACTGGAACAGACAAACTTAAAGGAAAAAAAAAGGAAGAAAAGGCACGTGTCTGTATATTAGCTGTCTAAAAAGCAAAAAATACACAATTCAGTATCTTCACTACATGGCTAAAGGACTAATTCTTCAGGGTCTTTTTATTACTCTAAACCTCGACGATTTAAGTGAAAATACATTTACCTATTAAACTTGAAAGATTAAAAAATTTTATTATAAAAACATGTGAACATATACAAAAGTCAAAAGAATAAAGGAGCCCCGATGGCCCAATGGTTAAGCTCTTGGCCACTAACTGAAAAGTTAGCAGTTTGAAACCACCCAGCAGCTCTGCAGGAGAAAAGACCTGCAGATCTGCTCCTATAAAGATTAAAAAAACAGCCTAGGAAATTCTGAGGGGCAATTCTACTCTGTCAAAGAGGGTCACAACTGATTCAGCAGCACACAACAACAACGTAATAAACTCCCATAACTGATCCATCATCCAGCTTCGATAATTAAGAACTGATGGCCAATCTTATTTCATCTATACCCTTACCCACTTACCAAATCCCCAATGTTAAATCATTTCTCCTATAAATATTTCAGACTGTGTCCAAAAGATTAATTCTTAACCTAACCACATTGTATTAATTTCACAGCTAAAAACTTAATAACTGCTTATTATGGCCAAACACACAACTAATGTTCAATCTTCCAACTGTCACATATAAATCCCACTTCTCTGTACACACCGCTATCTACTGATCTGTCTTTCCAGTCTCTGAATCTGTAGGTTCCTCCTACAGATTAAAGAGTAAAATATTTTTTCTCTTTTCTTAATTCTAATATTTAAAGCTGGAGAGTATGTGGTAAAAAGGTTTATTTATTTTTAAATGGTTATTGGTGAGGGTACAAACTAGTACAGCTCTTTGGAATGCAATGTGACAATATAAATCATATGCCTTAAAAATGCTTATATCATACGACCCAGCAATTTAAAAATCTATACTAAGGGTATAACTCAAAATACAGATAAAGCTTATGGGCAAAGACATTTAAGGCCATGTGATTTATAACAGTGAAAAACTGGAAACAAAGTACTGTCGACGGAGGAATAATTAATAAAGTATCCACACAAAGGAATAATCTGCAAAAAATAAAATGGTTTAATGTTTATGATATACCATTAAGTAAAAAAAAAAAGAAATCAAAACAGCAACACTGTTTAAAAACATGGGGAGGAAAAAAATACACAAAAATATTTAAAACACTCTTCTCCCTATTATTTCCTGTTTTCTGTATTTTTCCAAATTTTCTATAATAAATAGGTATTACATTTTAAATTGTTAGGGAAGTGGATGAAAATAAAGCATTTTCTAGCTGTAGCCCTGAAAGCATTCATTTGTAAACAAATAATCAGTGATACTAATAAGATAGTTTAATAGTTTAGGAGATAGTGATTGCTTCGTGATCACTAAAATTAACTGAAATATTAATTGGCAAATCATCCATATTATGCAAAACTCATCAATTTTCTTCACTTTCTTCAGATATGCAAAAGCAAACAGAAACATTTTAAACCCTTTAGGAAAAAAAGCACTATAGATGTGAATTTTCTCTATCAAAAAAATTAAACTGCCTCATAACTAATAACATCATTTATGGTTTTAAAGAATATTTAGCTCACAGCTTAAAACTTGATCAACACTACTCACAAGTAAAATTAACACCACTGCTTTTTTAGTCATGTTGTCTTCTGGGGCCATTTAAAATTCATCTAGTGGCACAGTAGTTAAGCGCTATGGCTGCTAACCAAAAGGTCAGCAGTTCAAATCCACCAGGCCCTCCTTGAAAACTCTATGGGGCAGTTCTACTCTGTTCTCTAGGAGTAGGAATTCACTCGACAGCAATAGGTTTGGTTTTTTGGTTTAAGATTTAAATACTTTATCTTTCTTATACTTTTTGGAAAATACTTGCATAGTTTATTAAGACTACACAGAAAGGTAATTTTCATCTTAAAGGCCCACACACGCGTGTAGAGACAGATTTCATTACGTACGTATGTATATATTTATATATATGTATATATAACTCAACGGTAATGGATTTTGTATGTAATATAGATATATAAATCTTAAAAATAAACATGGAAATAAACCAAGATATCTAAATAGCACTTCAACGAAATTTTATTTAAATCTTGTATACCTTTTCTCTAATATGTCTAAGTCCCACTTCAAATGTGCAGCAACTTTAAGAGCAAGCAGCTTTAAAATACGATTTCTCTTGTTATCAGGTGGAGGCTGAACCTGGTTTTGTTCATTAACTGAAGGTTTGGAAGCCTGTTCCAAAAACTGAACAATAAGTTGAACTGGTGCAGGATCTAGGATTTAGAAAAAAAAATTCTTAAAATTCAGTTTTAATTATGAAGATGCAAAAGGTTTCACCTGTATTGTTTTTGGGCCACAAAAGGAATCCAAACAGCTGTGTAGTTATAATGAGTAAGGAATATGATTTATAAGAACTGTGCTCTCCAAGATTAAAGGGGAGGATGAGGAAGAGTATGGAAGGAGGAAGGCCTAACAGAAAAAAAGTAGAAGAAAGCACTTTACAAGAACATTTACCCAAATAAGCCACACGAGGGTGAGAGATTCCCAATTCAGCAAATAACCAATGCCAATCAGAGGAAAGAGATGCAGACTTCCGAATTATTGTTTTAACACTTAAAAGTGGTACTTCGGTAGAGTTACTTACCTCTCTGCATCTGTTTCTGCCCATGCAAAATAGTGTTTAATTCCACCAACCTCAATGCATCATTTCGAGGAGTGAATTAAATAACAGATGTGAAGCAGTAAGCACAGCGTCTGACACCCAGAAAGCACCCAAAAAAATGTTTGTCAAAAGTAATGAATTAGAAAAACATAATGTAGGTGGCAAAACTACTCAAGTAAAATAAACTAACTTCACACACAGTAGTCTACATCAGCTGGACTGAACTAGCCGTTTTGGGATTTGACCCTATCAACAGAATGCTATTCAAGGAACTTACATTTTCATGCCAGTACCCTGAGTTTATTTTGGTTTACCTCTTTCCAGAAACGCCTGGCGTCTTCCTCCTGCCCCAATTACACCGATCTAACTGGCACATTAATCACGGTCATCATAATACAATAGCCATCTTGTAACTGTACAGCAAGGAGCCCTGGTTTGCAGTGGTTAAGCCCTCACTGCCAACCAAAAGGTTGGCTGTTCGAACTCACCAGCCGCTCTGCGGGAGACAGATGCGGCAGTCTTGCTTCCCTAAAGATTAAGGCCGTGGAAACGCTGTGGGTCAGTTCTACCCTGTCCTACAGGGTCGCTATGAAGCTGAATCGACTCTATGGCAATGGGTTTTTTTGGGAGAGCTCTATAGCATTCCCTACTCTCCAAAATTTTATTTAATTTACAGTCCAACTTTAGAATATAACTAGAGTCAGTAAAGTCTCATTCAGGAAGAAAGCAGTTAAATGAGAACCTAAGATAAAATTAATTAGCGTCAGGATCAGCACCAGAAGAAGTGATCTCTCCGCATCTCCCCAAGTTTTCAACAGCCTGGGTTCTGTAAAGGGGAGGGTTCGGGCCGCCCTCCTCAATCCAAGCAACCAGAAGACCCAACTCCCAAGCGCTAAAACCCCAAAGGACCCAGGGAAGAGGGGGCCGACGGCGCCGAGCCAGCCACTCTGGGGGAGAAGGTTGGCGAGCGGCCCTTTGTTTGGCTTTTCTTTGCACTCCCCCCGCCGGGGTGCTACAGCACCGGGATGTTTAACGCTCAGCCAGGGACTCGGTCAGGGCTCGGCTCCTGTCCGCGCCTTGCAGGCCAAAGCTTCGGTGGCTGAGAAGGCGCGAGGTCGAGGGAGGCGCGGCGAGCAGAGCCCTACGGGCTACAGGCGCAGCGCTTACCCGGGCAGGGCTTGCGCAGATGTTTCTCCAACAGCGACTCCTCCAGCAGGAACTCGAACCAGCAGGTCTGCGGCGGGGTGCAGGGCCGGCTGGAGGTGGCCGCCTCCCGGTCCGCCGCCTCCGCGCTCATCCTGCCCCCGCCGCCGCTACCCCCAGGGACGCTTCCCAGCTCCAACCTGACACCCGGACGCGTGCCGTGACCTGTGATGTGCGGAACGGCCCGGAGGGAGGCCGCTATAAGCACCTAGGTGAAAGCACTGCGAACGTCCAGACAACCCACACAACCCAAAATGGCGGCGCAACCCAGCCAGAGCTTGGGCCGCTGGTTCCACCTCCCGGACGCCTCCGCCGCACTTCTAGGCCAATCATGGTTCGACTTGGAGAGAAAGGGGCGGGAGTCACTACTCAGACCACGCCTCCCAGGTTGCTATTGGAGACGGCTCTAGGCGGTCTTTCCACCTTGCCTGTGAGTATATCAGCGTGAAAATGAAACAACTTAATCTAGGGTTGCAACGGCCCTCAATATATTCGTAAAAGACAGTGAACACGATAGGTCCTGGCAAACTGTGACCCAGGTGAATTTTATCTTCCGTGCTTTCTACTTCCGCATTTCCAGTTCCAAAATTTCTTCCCACTAGGTGGTTGGTTTTAGGTCCTGTCCGCGTGCTGTCCACTGCGGTCTCCAGCACCAGATTTCTTTGTAGGAGCCCAGATGATGACAGCCTACAATGAGACTCAGCCTCTGCTATTTCTCAGAACTAACTCTCAATATTTAGCGCCTAATTAATCCTCTTGATATCCCCGCTAGAGGTATTGTTAACCCCATTTTACATTTACTTCTATTCTGTAATGTTCTTGTATTTTTTTAAGTGATTAAAATTGCAAAAAAAAAAAAAAAAAAAGCATTCATAGATCATGAACTGATTAAGAGTGCAAACTTTAGAGTTCACCACTTCTAACACTTCGGATAGATTATTTAACCTCACTGAGCCTTAGTTTCCACATTTGTAAAACAGTGATAATAATAGTGGCCTGGTTAAGAGCTCAGGCTGCTAACCAAGAGGTCTGCAATTGGAATCCACCAACCGCTCCTTGGAAACCCTATGGGGGCAGTTCTTCTCTGTCCCGTAGGGTCGCTGTGAGTCGGAATCGACTGATCGGCTATGGGTTTGATTTGGTTTTGGAGTCTTAGGACAGGAGCACTGGAGGGGCAGTGGGTAAGCACTAGGCTGCTAACGGAAAGGTAGGAGGTTTGAACCCACCAGCTGCTCTGCAGAAAGAGAGATGTGACACAGAACGATGTGGCGGGAGAAAGAGGTAGGTAGCAGTCGACTTCTGTAAAGGGTCACTATGAATTGGGATGGAATCTACTGTACCAGCCATTTTTTTTTTTTTTTAAGTCTTAGGGGTGATAGAAGAAGGGTCAGAACAGGTAAATGAGATAATTCAGGTAAGCTTTTAAAACAAGGCCTGGCACCTTGTAACCTCAATAAATTTAACTGATATCATATAATGTTTTCCAATTTGCAAATCATTTTCATATACATGATTCTAATTTTCTCTGCAAACTACCCTCATACACTTTTGGCCACTGAAGAAACTAGTGGTTCCACATTTATGATTTGCCCAAAGTTTCACAACGAAGTGGCTGAACCAGGGCTTCCAGTGATCTTTCCTCTGTACACAGGCTGCTTTCAACAGTGGATAGAGAGGATAAAATGGCTTATAGTCTTTTTCAGAATGAAGAGAGAAGGCTTTGAAAATAGCTTTATGATAAATAAATGGAAATAGTGCATCCATAAGTAAATATAATGCTTTAATGGCAAAATTGCCTTGTTCTCATCTTCTTACACAATCCTCTTTCATTCTGGTGTTCCTTGGGGTCCTGTTCTTCATCCTCTTCTGACTGTAAAAACCATCTCTGGTCACTCTCCCAACTCTTAAAGTGCACAACTATTCTCCAGAACCCTCAATGCGCACTGGACATTTTCCATTTCAACGTCTTGCAGGTAGTGCATACTCAGCGTTTCCAGATGAATTTCAAACCTGACCTACATGAAGCAAAAACTGAGAGAAATGAAGGGAGAAATAGAGAACTTAGCAATACTAATTGGAAACTTTAATACCCAACTAGGCAGATCAACAAGATTAAGAAGATTAACAAGAAGACCAACATGGAAATACGAGACCTAAAGAACAGTATAAGCCAACTAGACTTAAAAAACATCCATACTACACTCCACCCAACAAGAGTATACAACTGTACAACAGAGTATCTCAACTGTACATGGAACATTCACCAGGATAGACTGTATGTTCAGCCATAAAACAAGCCTCAATAAATTTTTTAAAAAATGGACATCATACAAAGTATGTTCTCTGCACAGAAGGGAATGAAATTAGAAAATTATAACAGAAAGAAACTTGGGAATTTCACAAATATGTGAAAATTAAACAATATACTCTTAAATAACCAATAAAAAAAATAGATGAAAGAAATCACAAAGGAAGTTAGAAAATATATTTTTAGAAGCCTGAAAATAAAAACACAACATAACAAAACTTATGGGATGCAGCTAAAGCAGGATTTATGGGAAATTTTACAGTTGTAAATGCCTGTACTAACAAAGAAGAAAGTTCTCAAATCAATATCCAAACCTTCTACCTTCAGACACTATAAAAACAGGAGAAAACTAAAGCTAACACAAGGAGAAATTAACAAAATAAAGAAAAAACAATAGAAAAATATCAACCAAAAAACAAAAGTCGGTTCTCTGAAAAGATCAACAAAATCATCAAACCTTTAGCTAGACTGACTAAGAAAAAAAAAAGAGAGGTGACTCAAATTACTAAGATCACAAATGAAAGACCATTACTACCAACCTTAGAGAAATAAAAAGGATTATAAAGGAATACTATGAATAATTATATGTCATTAAATTAGATAACTTAGATATAAAATGGAAAAATGCCTAGAAAGGCATAAACTATCAAAACTGATTTGAGAAGAAATAAAAAATATGATTAGACATATAGCAAGAGATTGCATTAGTAATTAAAAAAAAAAAACCGACTCAAAAAAGAAAAAAGCTCAGGTCCAGATGCTTTCACTGGTGAATTCTAGCAAACATTTAAAGAAGGATTAATACCAATTCTTCATAAACTCTTCTAGGAAGGAACATTTTCTAATTCATTCTGTGAGGCTTGTACTACCCTGATACCAAAACTAGACAAAGACATTACAAGAAAATTACATACCAATCTATCTTTTGAATATAGACGCAAAAACTCTCAACAAATATTATATGATCCCACTGTCATGGATTGAATTGTGCCCCCCCAAAATATGTATCAACTTGGCTAGGCCATGATTCCCGGTATTGTGTGGTTGTCCTCCATTTTGTGACCTGATGTAATTTTCCTATGTATTGTAAATCCTAACCTGTATGATGTTAATGAGGCAGGATTAGAAGCAGTTATGTTTATGAGGCAGGACAAAATCTACAGGATTAGGTTGTACCTTGAGTCAATCTCTTTTGATATATATAAGAGAGAAACAAGCAGAGGAGAGGAACCTCTTTACTACCAAGAAAAAAAAGCCAGGAGCAGAGTGCATTCTTTGGACCCAGGGTCCCTGTGCTGAGGAGTTCCTAGACCCAGGGGAAAATGGATGCCAAGACACATGGAGACTTCCAAGGAATATCAGGCCCACAGACGTTGAAAGGAGTCAAGGACCTTCCCCTAGAGCTGACAGAGAGAAAAAGACTTCCACTAGAGCTGGTGCCCTGAATTTGGACTTCTAGCCTCCTAAACTGTGAGAGAATAAATTTCTGTTCGTTAAAGCCATCCACTTGTGGTATTTCTGTTATAGCAGTACTAGATAACTAAGATACCACTTATATGAAATGTCTAGAATTGCTACATGTATAGAGATCTAAGCTTATTAGTGGTTACCAGGAGCGGAAGAGAGGGGAAAAGGTAGTTATTGCTTAGGGGCACTGAGCTTTTGTTAAGAGTGATGGAAATATTTGGAACTGTACGGTGGTGATTGTCGCAAAACGTGATAAACATAATGTCACTGAAGTGTACATAGAAAAAATGTTGAAATGACAAATGTTTTGTGTTTTATATTTATATATTTTTACCACAATAAATAAAATTTTTAAAAATTCTCAACAAAATACTAGCTAACTGAACCCAGCAACATATGAAAAGGATAATACAATATGACCAAGTGGGATTTATTCCAGGAATACAAGGTTGTTCAACATCTGAAAATCAATTAATGTTAATATGCAATTATCTTAATAGTTGCAGAAAGAGCACTTGACAAAATTCCCACACACTTTCATAATAAAAGCAATCAACAAACTAGGAATAGAAAAGAACCTCCTCAACCCGAAAACAGGCATCTATGAAAAACCCACTGCTAACATACTAAATGGTCAAAGACTGAAAGCTTTCACCCTAAGATCAAGAGCAAGACACAGATGTCCACATTTTCTGCTTCTGTTCAACACTGTATTGGAGTTCTGGTCAGGGCAATTAGGCAAGAAAAAGAAATAACAGATGACATAATCTTGTATACAGAAAAACCCTAAAGAATCCATGAAAAACTACTAGAGCGAATAATTGAGTTTACCAAGTCTGCTGGATACAAGATCAAAATACAAAAACCAAGGAGCCCTGGCAGTGCAGTGGTTCAGCACTCATCTGCTAGCTGAAAGGTTGGTGGTTTGAATCCATCAGCCACTCTACAGGAGATGAGACCTGGAGATCTCTCATAAAGATGATAGCTTAGGTACAGCCGCTGTGGAAAACAGTGTGGTGGTTCCTCAAAAAACTAAAAACAGAACTACTATAAAAAACCAACCCAGTGTTGTCGAGTCGATTCCGACTCACAGAAATTCCACTCCTAGGTATATACACAAAAGACTTTAGAGACTCAAAAAGAGACTTGTACAACAATGTTCATTGCAGCTCTATTCACAACAGCCAAAAGGTGGAAACAACTTAAATGCCTATAAATAGATGAGTGGATAACAAAATGTGATACATAACATACAATGCACTATACTCAGCTAGTAGGAGAAGTGAAGTCTTGATACATGCTACAATATGGATGGAGCTGGAAGACATAATATTGAATGAAATAAGTCAATCAAAAAAGACAAATATTGTATGACTTCCCTTATATAAAAAGACAAGAAAAGAAAAATGTATAGAGAACAAAGTTTATTAGTGGTTACCAGGGGCAGGAGGGAAGGGGGAGGGGGGAGGTTTACGGTGATGGAAATGGGTTGCACAGCCATTTATTGTAATTCCTGTTAATAAGTTGTACTCTTTTAAAAAGTTAAATTGGCAAAACTTGTGATAAATACATTTACAAAAAAGCAAAAAAGTAGCTGCTGAGGCTGTTTATGTCGACCCAAAAACCTCATGAGATTTGGTTTCTTGGTTTGGAGGTTTAGGGTCATGGTTTCATGCAACATCCCAGTTAAGTGGCCTAATAACATGTTTAGTGCTACTGTTCTATTGCCTAGTTCAAAGTGTAGTGCCCGAGGTCTTGAAAGCTTGCACATGACCATCCAAGACACAACAATTGGTCTCTCTTCTCCAGGAACAACAGAGGAAGGACAGTCAGGAATAGGAAGAGGATATGAATGTATGGCTAATTGCCTCCATGAACAACTGCTTCCTTTGCCATGAGACTAGAAACTGGATGGAGCCTGGCTAGCACTACTGGACATTTTGATCAAAGATTCCATAGAAACCTGAGCAAAAGGGAGGAAATGTAGAACAGAATTCCAAATTCTCATGTATTCCAGACTTCCTGGAGCCATGAAGTTTGAATGAATCCCTAAACCTATTGTCCCAACGTATTTTTGTAAACCAAAAATATCCTCTGAAATCTTTTTAAAACCAAACAATAGTTTAGCTTAACTAGTAAAAAAAAAGTCTGCCTTTAGCATCATGCTCTTTTAAGAACTATCTGCATGGGATCAAGTTACAACAGCAACTTGAAAGATTAGATAGGAATCTTAGGAGACAGTGAATTTATGTAAATGGGGAAGGAACAACACAGAAAAAGAGAGTGAGAATGGTTATACAACTCAAAAAGTGTGATCAGTGTCACTAAATGGCACATGTAGAAACTGTTGAATTGGTGTATGTTTTGCCGTATATATTCTCAACAACAACAGTAAAATTATGGAAAAAAAAAGATAACAGCTTAGGAAACCAGATGGGGCAGTTCTACTGTCATATAGGATTGCTACGAGTAAGAATCAACTTGACAGCACACAATGACAATACACAAAAATTAACTGTAATTCTATATCCTAGCAATGAACAATTTAAAAATGAAATTAAGGAAACAATTCCATTTACAATAGCATTAAAAAATAATATTTAGGTGACATAGTATGTGAAATCCAGAGTCGTCGGGCCCAAAAGTAAAATGGCTGAATTAATGCTAAGTCTTAATGTAACTTTTCACACAGATTCATACCCTGTTGCTTAGGAACCAACCTCACTATTAAAAGCCTTTGTGGTTAGGCTAAGACTGTGAATCTGTAACCAAGCCTTATCAAACTCTCTGTGTTAAATCTCCCCAGGAGAGCTTATGCTATGGGCAAGATAATGTTTAACAACCTGTTCAGTACAGTAGCTGTCATGCCATTATTTTTTAAGTCATGAGACTCCCTCCACAACTACAAACATTTGTAATTATGTCTTTTAACCAATCAATGTATTCCAGGTGTATTAATGTAACCAAAATCCAAAACAAACCCGTTGCTGTTGAGTCGATTCCGACTCACAGTGACCCTACAGGACAGAGTAGAACTGCCTCATAGGGTTTCCAAGAAGTGGCTGGTGGATTCGAACTTCCAGCCTTTTGGTTAGCAGCTGAACTCTTAACCACTGTGCTACCAGGGCTTCATTAATGTAACCAATAATGTTAAAAATCATGCTTCGTTTTGTCCTGCCTTTGACTGATCTGAATCACTGTAAACCAATCAGAATATTGTGTTTGTAGTTTCTCATATGGCAGTAAAACTATGGATGATTTGTACCCCTCCCTTTGGAATTCATAAGCTTCAGATCCTGGGGTTTTCATGGTTCCCTAATTTGAATGATATATTGGCTTCAATAAATCTCTTTTGATTTTCCTTTAACAGAGTTGGAGAGTTCTTTCTTTATCACATAGGAAAAAAATTAACAAAAGAAGTGCAAAACTTATATTTTAACAACTAGAAAACATTGTTGAAAGGAATTAAAGAACATTTAAATAGTTGGACTATGTTCATGGATTGGAAGACTTAATACTGTAAGATGGCAATACTCTCAAAATTGATCTATATACTCAAGGCAATCCCTATTAGAATCCCAACAGACTTCTTCATAAAAAGACTTGACTCTAGAATTCGTATGGAATTGCAAAGGGCCCAGAAGAGCCAAAACAATCTTTGAAAAAAATAACAAAGGAGAAGGACTCACATTTCCCAATTTCAAAACTTAGGACAAAGCAATCAAAATAGTGGGGTACTGGCACAAGGACAGATGTATACTGTATTTTTATGCAGATAACCTGTGCCTTCTGCATTTGTTTGCCAGCCACTCCCTCCGCCGTGAGGCACCATCACAAGTGCCACCATGCCAATCCTCTTCCACATGTTGCTATAAAATTAGCATAGCAAAAATGCCTCATGGGGGGAGGGCAGAACCAACAAACGCAGAAGGCGTGTGTTATTTGTGTAAAAATACGTAGATCAATGGAATAGAGTTAATAGTCCAGTAATAAACACATACTTCTATGGTCAACTGATTTCCAAGAAGGGTGCCAAAACCATCGAATGGAAAGAAAACAGACTTTTCATTAAGTGGTGCTGGGACAACCAGGTAGCTACCTGCAAATGAAGTTGGGCCTTTACCTCACAACACATACACAAATTAATTCATAATAAAGACCTAAATGTAAGACCTAAACTATAGAAATCTCAGACGAAAACAGGGATAAATCTTCATGGCCTTGGATTTGGCAATAGTCAATAGCATAAGCAACCAAAGAAAAAAATAAACCGGACTTCATCAAAATTAAAAATTGAAACGTTTGTGCTTCAATGGACACTACCCACAAAGTGAAGAGAACCCACTTAATGGGAGAAATATCTGATAAGGGACTTGTATCTAGAATATATAAAAACCCCTTTCTCATAAAAAGACCAGAGTTAATGGTCCGACTGAGACTGAAAGGACCCTGGTGGTCATGGCCCCCAGACCTTCTGCTGGCCCAGGACAGGAACCAATCCCCAAACCAACTCTTCAGACATGGATTGGACCGGACAATGGGTTGGAGAGGGATGCTGGTGAAGACTGACCTTCTTGGATCAGGTGGACATTTGAGTCTATGTTGGCATCTCCTGCCTGGAGGGTAGATGAAAGGGTAGAGGGGGTTAGAAGCTGGCGAAATGGACACGAAAAGAGAGAGTGGAGGGAGAGAGCAGGCTGCCTCATTAGGGGGAGTATAATTGGGAGTATGTAGCAAGCTGTTTTGTGGTTTAGCAAGCTGTATGTAAGTTTTTATGTGAGAGACTGACTTGATTTGTAAACTTTCACAAAGCACAATTAAAAAAAAAACTCTTATAACTCAGTAATAAAAAGGCAACTCGATTTAAAAATGGTCAAAATATCTGAGCAGACATTTCTCCAAAGATATACAAATGGTCAATAAGCACATAAAAAATCCTCAACATTAGCCATCAAGGAAATGCAAATACAAAACCATACTGACATACCAATTCATACCCACTAGAATGGCTGTAATCAAGCATTGATGAGGATGTGGAAAAATTGGTAGTTTCATATCCCAATGATGGGAATGTAAACTCATGCAGCCACTTTGGAAAACAGTCTGACAGTTACCATATGACCCAGCAATTGCAGTTCTTATGTGGAACTACACTCCAAGGGAAATGAAAATATGTGTCTGTCATAGATTGTGTTCCCCAAAAGAATGTGTATCAATTTGGCTAGGCCATGATTCCCAGTGTTGTGTGATAGTCCACCATTTTGTCATCTGATGTGATTTTCCTGTGTTGTAAACCCTATCTCTATGATGTTGATGGTTTTATGATGTTCATGAGATGGGATTAGTGGCAGTTATGTTAATAAGGCAGGACTCAATCTATAAGATTAGATTGTGTCTTGAGCCAATCTCTTTTGAGATATAAAAGAAAGAAGTGAGCAGAGAGACATGGAGACCTGATACCACCAAGAAAGCAGCGGCGGAAGCAGAGTACATCCTTTGCGCCTGGGGTTCCTGCACGGAGAAGCTCCCAGGCCAGGGAAAGATAGATAAACAAGGATCTTCCTCCAGAACTGACAGAGAGTGAAAGCTTTTTCCTAGGGCTGGCGCAATGGATTAGGACTTCTAGACTTTGAGAGACTAAATTTCTCTTTGTTAAAGCCATTCACTTGTGGTATTTCTGTTAAAGCAGCACTAGATGACTAAGACAACACGCATACAAAAACTTGTATATGGGTTTTCACAGCAGCATTACTGATAATAGCCAAAAAGTGGAAACAACCCAAATGTCCAGCAACTAATGAATGCATTAACAAAATGTGGTATATCCATACAATGGAGTATTGTTAAGCAATAAAAAAGAATGATACACACAACATGGATGAGCCTTTAGAAGATTATGCTAAGTGAAAGAAATCAGTCACAAAAGAACACCTAATACGATTCCATTTACGTGAAACGTCCAGAATATACAAGTATAGAGACAGAAGGTAGTCTAGTTAGTGGTTGCCTAGGGTTGAGAAGAATGAGATGGTTGCGGGTGACAGCTAAAGGTTATGGAGTTTCTTCATGGCATGATAAAAATGGTCTAACTTGATTGTGGTGATGATTGTACAACTCTGTGAATGTACTAAAAGCCACTGAATTGTACACTTTAAATGGATGAATTTTACGGTATATGGGTTATGTGTCAATAAGGTTGCAAACAAATTAAAAAAAAAATTGATGTATAAAGAAAAGACAACTTAAAATTCTAAAAAGAGTTTTATTATGTAATCAAAACAAGGAGGGTAATTAAACATGAAACAAGGAATTTCAATCTTGATGAAAGTATATTTAATGTTACAAAATCTAAAGTAAACTAGTTTATAATTCAACTCCTTTAAAGGATTTATATTTATTGAAATTAGCTTTTATCCTTTTGCAAAGATGGGATCTTAAAGAAGACATTTAATCTAAATACATATTGTTGTAAGATAAGATTCAGAAGTTAACATACATAAAAGTGGTTATTTTCATCTTTGTTAAATAGCTGTACAATGCTATTAAATTATGAAAGCTGATTTATAAGGTATTCCAAAGTAAGTTTGGAATGAATATTTCTGATAACATTATTCCACTAAATACATATAGTAGTCACAAGTCAAGGAGCCCTGGAGCAATGGTTAAGCTAACCGAAAGGTTGGCAGTCCAAACCCCACCAGCGGCTCCTCAGAGGAAAAAAGACCTGGCAATCTGCTCCTGTCAAGATTACCGCTGAGGAAACCCTACTGGGGTAGTTCTACCGCATCCTATAGGGTTGCTGTGAGTCAAACTCGACTCGTCGACACACAGTAACAGTCACAAGTGTGTTCCCTCATAGAATGGCATATAGGATTATTATGCCAAGATTAAAATATTGCCAATTCCAAAAGACTTATAAATGGAAAGGATTAAAAAATGCCTTCATGCTGAATTTTGCACATTTGGTTCCAAAATGCCCTTTCAGTATTACGAAAAAAAATAAGTATAATGTAGAAACCTTAATGGTCAGAAAATAGTTCAATCAAGTATATTCCTTTAGAATTTTCACAACTAATTTCATTTAAAGTGTTACCCCTATATATTTGAAAACTTAATAATGAGGTTTTAGTTCAATTAGAAATTGCTGATTTTTACTTGCATGTTTTTGAGCTATAACTCTAATAAATACTGGGATCTAAAACTAGAGCAAAAAGGAACAATGAAGACTTTAAAAAAACTGGATGAATGAAAAGAATATATTGAGATGTAAATCAGGAAGTAGTTAATTGCTTTATAAAAGGTTCTTAACTACATAGAATTCATAATATATACCATTTAAATATTTGTGAATTTAATATAAGTTTACCAAAAATTGACTTATATACAACTTTTAAATACCCCATCAGTTTTATAAAGAGGCACAGCTTTTATCCACAAAGGGGCATCAAAATGCTTTAACAGTTCAAAAATAAAAACAATCCAAAACAACAAATTTCTCAAAAGCAAATAAAACAATTTAATAATATTCTATTTTCAATTTTATTTTGAAAATTCAGTCAAGTTTTTTAATTTAAATATTACACTTTCTATGATAATACTTTTCAATTTAACATTTACTGAATGCCTATTCCAGATGCTGCTTAAGATACTAGGGATAAACTTTCACTTAAAGCACAACAAAAATAAAAGATACTAGGGATAATAAGATGGCTATTCACAGTGCCCTTCCAGAAACTGATCATCTATTTTTTTTTTAAAGTATATTTTTCAGCTCCAATTTGTAACACACTTTGACTGTCATTTCTGCTTTTCCTCTAACCAATCCGGATTATACAGAATAGAGTGTCACAGCATTGAGGCTATTGGTGATTTGGGTTAATGTCCTGAAAAGGATACTGTTTATATACACAGAAAGTAAAGGCCAAAAAAAAAGTAATGACAAAAAAAAGTTCATGCTAAAGTACAGTGCATACTCCTTAGATTGTAAAACTCTACCAGTCTAACAAAAATCACCAAGATACAGATGCCAACGTTGGAAAAAATATAAACCAGCAGACAGTCAATGTCATATTCCTTTGTCAAGTAAGTTTTATTTGTTGAATCCTTTGTTCTGGCATTTAGGAAGCTAAATAAATTAATTTAGCAGGCTAGAAATGCCTTCTGTACTCTTAACAAAGATTTGCTCATTAATGAATTAAACTTAATAGTGAAAAAAGCATAGTGAAGACTCTTTCTTTATACTTATTGATGAGGAAAAAGTTACCAAAATTTTCATATGGAAAAGAAAGAAATGGGTAATATCTTTTGAAAAATAAGAAGTAAACTTGGAAATAAAGAAGTTAAGGCACTTATTTCAATGGGTTTGCAACATCAAGGGCAAAGTATATTTTGTATTTCTTTGAGAAATTCCTTCTACTCAAAAACTATAAACTTTTCTCCTTTCACAGTAGAGCTATAATGTCAAACCTAACAACTGTAATTTTCCCAAGTGTAATTACCTGCAGGATTCTTAATCATTTGTTACTCTACAAATAAGTTAAGGAAATTAATTAAATGCTCCTCACTTAAAGTTTTCTAGTGTTATTGTTTTAACTACACTTAAAATAGAAGCAAGCATGCTTATCTCTAATACCCAATATCATCAGTTCCATAATACACCTTATATTCTCCTTTTCAACTGATGCTGAATGAAAAATTCATTATTTAAAAACTTGACTTAAAATTTTCTCCAAATCTGTATTAAGAAATAAGTCGACAGAAGCAAAAGCAACTTACCAATATATATTTAAAAAAAGAAAAAATCCAAAACTAATTTAGCACATGTGATAGCATAAATCAATAAAAATTCAATTAAATAATTCACGTTACAAAGAAAGTAGTGTTTTATTTCCCCTCCAAAGTATGCAAGCTTTTAATTACACTGTTTTACATGTCCTAGTGACAAGTACTACTATGTGACTATTCATTGTGTACTTGGTCAGGTATCTATGGTAATGTTGTCATAAGCCTAAAGCTAAATACTAGTGACTCACTACTAAGATGTACAGAGCCAACCTGAAGGACACTGCCTGCAGCTATCTTAATACATTTAAGATATTGTATAAAAGTATGAAATAAGAATCAATGGAACTAATGTTACAGATATATGACACTGCCATCAAACAATTCTTAAGCTCCAAAACAGCAAACATCCTACAGCCTAAGAATTCATGTGCTTTTTGTACTTTTATATATACATATATATAACAGAAAATAAAGATAACAGAAAGATGTTCCCTTCTAATGTAGTAATTTAGAGTACTGAAAATGCAATTTTTGCAGCACACTAACAATTGAACATTTTGAACACCTGTTACTGAACAGATACATAAGGTAAATCTAAACATACATCCCATCTTGTTAAAATGATACATCTACAAACTATATCTATCCTGAATCTGTTTATAATGTGAAATTAACTATTTTACAATTTTTTAAATAGGTGATTTAAAATGTGAAAATTCTTAAAGGAATATAGTATTTAGACTGTGAAACTGTCGTAAATTTTATTATAATTGTCATTTTGTTCTAATGTTGAAGACTGCATCAGTTTCATAAGTAACAGCACTTGAGTTTTATAATATCTGTATACGGAGATATGCTTACCAGTACCTGCACATATCTCTAGCTATTACTGATCACTTTAGTGTACATATTTTTATTTTGATAAATATTTAATTTTTTAACTTAATAGTTCAGTGGGAAACATGTAAATGGATCATATACTCCATATCCATGTTTTTTAAAAACCTGAACAACATTCTTTTAAATATCTATTTTTAAAGATATAGAGGTAACAAGAGTTGCTGTTTTATCATGATTAAATTAGTATCAAATTTATGGACCTAAGTTAAAAAAGCTAACAACTTAATAGACAGTCACAAAATAATAACATACGATATCATGCATTATGTATTACTGAGAAAGTGCTCCTTTATATAAGCAGCAGATGATAAGAGCAGTATAATGAAAAATTCTGAGTCTTCTGAATACTGGATATATCTTTATGTATATCCTTAAAAAAAATCACTTTCCTTTATATAACTTCCACTTTAATTTAAATGCTATATATTTTCAGTTAACATTTAAATTAGTTTTTTGTGGTAATATTTCATTTCTACTATAAACCATGAAACAACTTCAGAAACTGGCTTGAGGGTAAGAATAATTCTTTCCTTCTATCACATATCATATTAAGCATTTATTAAATGTTATGTTTGAGATCTGTACTCTGACCTTAAACATATTCAAATTCAAAATCTATGTTATGATAGAAGGAAGATTTATGGGGAAAATCTTAAAATATTTTAGAAGGTAAAACCTTTAAACATCATATAACAGTAATAAAGACAGCTGGCTGGAATATTGCGTGTTGGTAGATTTGACACTTTACCAAAGCACGGTAATACTTGATCTTCTATTTCCCACAGAACTCTTGATCCAGTTAACAGCAAGAGGGGAAAAGAAGCAGCAACCTTTCAAATGTCTATACCCTGACCTGCAGTAGACACCATGTAGGTAGAAGAAAATCACATTTTACTTCAAGTAGTAAAAGTCTTTGAAACAAAGGCTTTGCTAATTTTCAAGACTGGAAGGATATCACAGTGTTGATTTTATACACAAAGTAGGATCTGTTCCAGTATACTCTAGTGAAATAATTCACATACGGAGAATAGTTAATTTTGACTTCATGACAAAATCTCCCATATTTTGAGTAGGCCAACTTGTCACCTTCTTCGCAAACCACCTATCAAAAGATAGGAAACATAACATTAAAAAGCTTACTAAGCCTGTAGAAGAAATGGCAATCAATGTATAAGTAACTGTATTTATATGGAAAAATATATTATTGCTAAACATGGACCATAAAACACCTCATATGGTTTAGTCAACTGAAGCCTCTTCATAAGAGACACCATATCCATTAAACTCTTGAGCTTCCCATTAAGACTGAGAAACCAATGTAAAGCATTTCCAATTTTTAAAAGACTTAATACTAAAATTTAGAAGACAATGTCTCCAGCGCCATTACCATTCCTCTGAAGATCCCTGTCATAAAGCTTACCAAGGGTGAGAAATGGACATATTATATTTCTAATGTACATTCAAACTCTTCTTCTTGTGTATAATTGACTCATAATTATCTAGTAAGCAAGCAAGTCTTTGTGACTTAACCAATGCAAACCTTTACATTCTCACTTAATGATGTTAATTAAGATAGCTTAGATAGCATGAAGAGCTTTTTAAAATGAAACACTGAATATTATTCTAAAGTCTAGGAAAGGCCCAGAAATACCATTTTAAGAGTAAAATGTGGACTATCGTAAATTCATGCCTGGCATTACATGACAGAAATAACCTGATCTTCAAAATGGAGCAGAAAGGTGGGCAGACCTGAGCCAAGAAGAGAATAGAAAGGCTCCAGATATCAGATGCCAATACTGCAGTAATTACTGAAAATCCAGTGTTTTTTAAGTTCCTTTTGTCACTTACAAACCAAAGATCACAGCTATTAAGTATAAACAGAAGAAATTCAAAATATATGTAGCATAAAACAGAGTAAGTTTATATCGCAAGATTAAGGGATCATGGAGAAAGAAACTTAGAAATCACTAAAATGAATTTCTTACCAACCAAACTGAGGTGATAAGACAAAGAACTATGATAATCTGGGAGATCCTAACTGCAACCTGAACAGGACATGCACGCCAACTGAGAATGACCTATTATACTTTTCCTAAGGTTTCCCACCCCCAACTTTCCTGGCAGTCAAGGCATCCACTCCAGGAAGCACTAATTATCAGACACACAAACTTCCCTGTCAGTCTTGTTACTTGCCAGATGAATAGTATGTACGCTGCAGGCTAAGAATTAAGAAAGTTTGGTAAAATAGCTAAAATAAATGTAGAAATTAAGATCCAGCTAAATCCTAACAATTAAAGTGGCTCCGAATACACTAATTTTTGTGGATATTAGGGACTCAATGTACAGGCACTGTGTTAATTTACTAAGTAATTTTTCTAGATACTTATCAAATTATAAGAAAGTTATCAATATAAGAATATAACAAAATGCAACCAGCTGCTCTCTGGATTATAGTGAATAAAAGTAAAATTATCGTTTAAATCAAATTATGCCATCTTCTATTTATAAATGTGGAAATGTTCATTTTTTTTTGCAAAAATGATTTTTCTTTGTACATTAAAAAACTAAATTACTTTTAATAAGCTTTCCCCATCATTTTATAACTTTAATTATATCCTTAAGATCCAAAAATAAAGCTTTAAGATCACGAGTTTAGTCATTTGTCTCAAAAGAAAAAAAAAGGTTTAACTTTCCAAATAATTACTTACATGCCCATTTGCGATGTCTAATAAATCTTTAACTCTACAACCTCTCATGGTTCCCACCTCATTGCAGATAGCATCCTCTACAATTAGGTAATTAGCTTTGTAGGATGTCAGTATTTTATAAATATCCTCGGCAGATCGCTTTGAATAGATTTGATAGATCTGAAAGGATATAATAAAAACAGTGATTTTTAAGAGACTGTAAAATTTCTATTAATCAAAACTATATATTGAGCATCTCCATGCTTAGCATTAGGTGCCATGTGTAGAAAATAAAGATGTGTAGAAAGCCATGACTTGATTCCTGCCCTTCGGAAGCATATATACTCATGTTTCATAGTGGTGTCAAGACTAGATATAAAACAATTAGGAAATATAATGTGGTACACAATTAAATTCTAAATTGTATAGTATAATTACAGATACAGACTAGAAGAGAACATGTTGTTCTTATTAGGTGGTGAGTTGATTCTGACTCATAGCAACTCCATGTGACAGAGCAGAATTGCCCCCATAGGGTTTTCTGGGCTGTAATCTTTACGGGAGCAGATTGCCAGATCTCTCTCCTTCGGAGCCACTGAGTGGGTTCAAAATGCCAACCTTTCAGTTAGCAGCCGAGTGCTCAGAAATTTTAAAATATTGTTTGGGGACACTGGCATAAAGAGTGGATTTTCTTCTTTGAAATTTACAGTTTTGACCTTTGATCTTTGTACAGTAAATAAAAATTGTATTATAAAAGATTTAAAAAATGAAGATCACTTTCATTCAGAAATTAAATTTCCATGTTTAGCTAAACAATGTACATTTAAACTTCTCAAGACTCTCCTTTATATGGTCTACAGAACACAGAAACTTAAGAATGTACTATTAATTCTCTGAGGAAAAAATACTAACCTACTTGGGCTTGAGGAAATACATAAAAATCAATGACTATATATATACATTCTCATGATTATAATACTTCATTGTAAAATGCAAAATAAATGGGAAATAATTTACACAAACCTAGTGACCACTGAGGGGCCCTGGTGGTGCAGGGGTTAAGAGCTCAGGCTGCTAACCAAAAGGTTGGCGGTTCAAATTCACCAAGCCGCTCCCTGGAATCCCTGTGGGCAGTTCTACTCTGTCCTATAGGGTGGCTATGAGTCAGAATCGACTCAACAGCAATGGGTTTGGTTTTTTGTTTTTTTTTGGTGACCACTGATAATCTAATGAGAGGAACATGTAAAGAGATGGATTTCTTAAAGTCTGTTCTACAAAATACTAGTTAAGCATGATACTTCAAGAAAAGTTTTTGTTATAGTTTACTGTCTATCTTTCCAACTGTGTTCCACGAGAGCAAGGACCTATCCTTAGCACCTGGAATAGTGCCTGGCATATCAATGAAACATTTCCAAGCTTATTTGTTCATAGAAACCACGTTTTTTCATTGTTGTTGTTGTTGTTGTGTGGTATCAATTCTGACTCATAGTAACCCTACAGGACGAAGTAGAAATGCCCCATAGGGTTTCCTAGGCTGTAATCTTTATGGGAGCAGATTGCCAGGTGATTTCTCCTGTGGAGTTACTGCTGGGTTCAAACTGTGGAGCTTTTAGTTAGCAGCCAAGTACTTAGCCATTTCGCCTCATTAATGCCTATTAAAATCTTATTATTATACCATACTTAGGAAATTTCACAATAATTTTTCTCCTGAACAAGTAATAAATTCTTATATTAAAGTCTTCTTATTTTTTTCAATCACTAAATGCAATGTGGTTTTCTACATTAGATCCTTGAACAGAAAAAGAACAGGAAAAGGTGATGAAATCCAAATCAAGTCTGTTGTTTAATTCACCGTATTGTATCAATGTTAATTTCTTACATTTGGCAAGTGTATCACGGTTATGTAGATGCTAACATTAGGGAAAGCTGAGTGAAGGGTAAATAGGAACCCTCTGGCTATCTTTGCAACTTTTCTATAAACCTAAAATTATCCCAAAATAAGAATTTTTTTAAATTTCTTATTTAGGTTACTATTTTATGTTCAAAAATGACAGAGAATGTTGTACCAAAATAAGGTCTAGCTTTAAATGTACAATATTTTAAAAGTACTATAATGAGATTCAGAACAATGGACTAGGAATACTGAAAACTAGTTCTAATAATTACTCCATAAAGTACTCAAAAATGATTTAAGCTTTACTAGACTTTAATTTTTTAATCTTCAAAATGGGAAGGATGACACTGGCTATTGTTATTACAATTTTAGTCAGATAAATTCACAACAGTTTTTCTTCTGGAAGCCTATTATTATCCATTCATATTCTATAATTATTTGAAAATATTTCTGTATTCTTTTATTCCTATCAATTAGAAAAGATTTGTTCAAAATAGTATGACCAAAAGTTAAAAAGCCAGAAGGAGCAAGGTATATAGAGGGAGGAGGGGTTACATGTATTCATGTATCATTTATTCATTTTTACTGATGACAATAAAGGATAGAAGTGGGAAATTAAGTTATATAGCTGAGCTGGGATCACATCGTTAATAAACGTGAATGACAAAAAAATCTCAATAAAAAAAGATCTGTTCAATAAACAAAACTGAAGCAAATACACAATAAAAAAGTATGTTCTGAAATCATAGTTTTATAATTAAAATCTTTTTGACTGCTCATAACTCTATATACCTGGGTATTCTGTTAGCCAGAGAAATGACAAGAATAATTACTTCTTGTATAAATATAAAACCAAGCTGCCTTTTATGTAATATTCTTTTAGCCTTTTTAAACACAGTTTTATTAAGATATAATTCACTTACTATACAATTCACCTACTACGATGATTTTTAGTATATTCAGTGTTGTGCATCTATCACCACTATAAATTTGAGATCACTTGTACTACCCTCAAAAGAAACCCTGCACCCCTTAAGAGTAGTTACCCATCAACCCTATCCCATGCCCTCCAGCATCAAGCAAACACTAACCTACTTTTGGCCTTTATAAATTTAAGTATTCCAGACATTCTATATAAATGGAATCATAAAATATGTAGTCTTTGGTGACTGGCTTTTTCACTTGGTATGTTTTCAAGATTCATCCATGTTGTATGTCTCAGTACTTCTTTTTATTGTTAAATAATATTCTATTATACAGATATACCACATTTTATTTATCTATTGATCAGTTGATGATGCTTTATTTTCACTTTTTGGCTATTATGAATAATGCTGCTATGAACATTCATGTATAAGTTTTTTGTTTTTTTGTGGACATGTTTTCATTTCTCTTAGGAATATACCTAGGAGTGGGATTACCGGATCATATAATAAGTACGTATATGTTTAACCTTTTAAGGAACTGCCAAGCTGATTTCCAGATGGGTGGACCCCTCTATATTCCCACCAGCAGTATGTGAGGCCTCCAGTTTCCCCACATCCTCCCCAACACATGTTATCTGTTTTATTATAGTCACTGCAGTGGGTGTGTAAAATGGTATCTCACTGGGGATTTGATCTGCATTTCTCTGCTGGCTAATGATGCTGAACAACCTTTCAGGTGTTTATTGGTCATTAGCATATCTTGGGAGAAACGCTGGTTTTTAAAACTGGGTTATCTACCTTTTTTTTTTTTTAACTGAGCTGTAATAGTTCCTTCAATCCTTCTAATTACCATGTCATAGTATTTGATACTTATTTTATACATGAGATAAAACCAGTGAGGTTAAAAGTAACTTGACCACTGTCACAAAACCATCGAGTGAGCAAGGATGCATAAAATTCATGTCTTGATTCTGTGGCGCTTTTCATTACAATTTTGCTGACTCTCAGCTCTGGATCTTTAAATTAAACAGTAAAGTTTTTCAGGTGTTCTGAAATGTTAATACTGAACCAGCTCTTATTACCCTTCAGGAAATAATAAAATCACAAATGTTAGGCTAAAAGCACCACATGCTATTTGTCCTGAAAAAACAAAAGAGATGTAATCTAAGTTAACAAGATCCCGATCTATTCACAGAATATTCGGTAGTTGCCTTCCACGTGCCATGGTTGCTGGTTACCCAGCACTTTCAGGTCCAGGGTCCACTGACAAGCTAGGATACTCACTCAAACGCTATGTGGCACACAGAATGTTAAGAAAGACCAAGTTTCTTACTCAATACACTGGCCTAAGTAAGGTTCAATGAAAATGGTTCTATCCTAACCAAACTATACTTACAGTTTTTTAAATATACATTTTTATTTATTTTTATGTTTTGGGAAACTGTAATATACTACCAGGACACTTAAAAAAAAAAATTTCTATGCAAAGGCAATAACATTACTGATACCCTAAGGAACGTTTTCTCAACCACAGCACTATTAACATTTTGGGTCAGATAATTCCTTGTTGGGACAGGAGAGGGGTGTCCTGTGCATCAGCAGGATGTTTAACTCTGCAAACCAAAACTGATCATTACACTCCTTGACTTATTAAAGGTCTCTGATGACTCCCAATTACCTAAAAGGTGAGTCTCCAATTCTTCAGTGTGGCATTTCAGGCCCTTGAGAATCTGTCCTCACTTATTTTCTAGTTTCATGGCCATACAAATTTTCTAGCTCATGTTATTTTTTCCAGACTGGAGTCATATTTATTCTTTTTCCAAATGAGTATTTATTCATCCTTTAAAGCCCTGTTTAAGGAAATAATCTTTATGAAGACTTGCTGGATTTTTAAAGCAGAATGGATTCCTCCAGCTTTTGAACACCCCTTTGTACTTTCTGGAAAGCCTGGTGGCATGGTGGTTAAGTGCCACAGCTGCTAACCAAAAGGTCAGCAGTTCAAATCCTCCAGGAGCTCCCTGGAAACTCTATGGGGCAGTTCTACTCTGTCCTATAAGGTCGCTATGAGTCGGAATCGACTCGACAGCAATGGGTTTTTGTACTTTCTGTGTACGTGTGTGTGCAAATGCGATTAAAATCTAATAATATATAATAGCGAATAATGGTTAACATTTAAATTTTTCTATGTTTCAGGCATAGTGTATTATCTTATTTAATTCTCACAAGTAGGAGGTGAGAACTAATATTAGTTACACAGTTGGTAACTTGCTCAAGGTCACAAAGCCAGTGCAGCTTCCCCCTTAGCTTAAAATAAATTTTAAAAACTATATGATATTCTATCAAATCGAAAAACAGAATATTTTGAACTTGTGTTCAGTTTGTCATTACTTTCAGATATGAAGTCACCATTTAAATCCACACCAAATATTTAAAATAATATACTCTCTGAACAAAAATTAATTTGATACCTCTCAACAATGACAACTAAAAATAAAATAAATTATTAAAAAAAAATTAGGAACCCTCATCCATTGCTGGTGGGAATAAAAAATGGTAGAACCACTGTAGAAAACTGGCGGTTCCTCAAAAAGTTGAGCATAGAATTAACACAAGAACCAGCAATCCAAACCCTAGGTGTATACCCAGAAGTGAAGGCAGGAATGCAAACAAAAACCTGTACACTGATCTTTATTGCAGCAATTTTTGCAATACCCAAAAGGTGGAAACAACTGAAATGTGTATTAACTGATGAATGGATAAACAAAATGTGGTATATACACACAATGGAATACTACTCAGTCATAAAGAGAAATGAAGTCCTGATGCATGCCACAACACGGATGAACCTTGAAAACATCCTGCCGAGTGAAATAAGTCAGTTGCAAAATATTGTATGATCTCACTTATATGAAATAAGCAAATACACAGAAACCAGAGATTATTACTGGTTACCAGGGGTGGGAGGGGAGAGGAGAAAGAGGGAATTCTTGCTTAGGGACATTGAGTTTGTGTAAATCATGATAGAATTTGGAAAAGGATAGCGAGAATGTCGCACAACTTAAAGAATGTAATCAGTGTCAATGAATTGTACATTTAGAAATCGTAGAGTTGGCATATGTTTTGTTATATATATTTTTATCACAATGAAAAAAATTTAAAAATTAGATACCATATCATTCTATCGTGAGTTATTAATAACTGCCTATGCCTAAAAATAAATCAGTATTTTATAGAAACAGAATGTTAATTTGAAAAGACAAAGTCTAATAAGACATCAGTTGACAACTTCCTTCAAGAATTAAGAACAATGATATTTTCAAGACACTTTCTTTTTGTGAAATATTACACATCAGTTCCCCTGATAACCAAAAACCAAACCCACTGCTGTTGAGTCAACTCTTATTCATAGCTACCCTATAGGACAGAGTAGAACTGCCCCATAGGGCTTTCAAGGAGCACCTGATGGATTCAAACTACCCACGTTTTGGTTAGCAGCCATAGCTCTTAACCACTATGCCCCAGGGTTCCCAGTTCCCTTGACATTTTGTGGAAAATTAAATGTTCTTCTTTCTCCTAAAACATAGCAACACTTTTCACTAAAGAAAAACTTAGTATTTTAATTTTGACTCTTTTCTTGGTTAAATGTATTATAAAGCTTGTTAAAAACTAAAGCTAATTTAATTAGTCCTTATCTTCTAAAATTACATGGTTTTTTCCTAGTTATCCCTGTAATCCACTAAAAACATATGCATCACTACGCTAAATTACAGAGTGCTCGAAAAAAGACCCAAATGCAGAATTTGAAATGTCTTACGTTTTCATTTCTTTTGAGAAGATCATCATCATTGTAAAGAGGCAAGCTTGTCACCATCCATCCAGTGCATAATTTAATCGCACCCATTAACTGTGGACTCCCCGCAAACACAGCTGCAATTGGTGCTTGCCTTCTGCAAAGAACCATAAAGATTTGCACACTGAAAAGACTATTTAAATCAATGATTTACACCAACTCTGAAATACCAAGGAAACTTGCAGTGTACTGTACACTTCAGTTTCAATGTGAGTTTTCATTCATTTATGGATTCATCCAAAAAGGTAGACATCTATGTGCCAAGCACTGTTGTGAGTGCTGGAGACAGAAAAACCAAAAAGCCAAACCCAGTGCCATCGAGTCAATTCCAAGTCGTAGCAACCCTATACGACAGAGTAGAACTGCCCCATGGAGGTTCCAAGGAGCGCCTGGCAGGTTCAAACTGCCGACCCTTTAGTTAGCAGCCGTAGCATTTAACCACTACGCCACCAGGGTTTCTACTGCAGATACTGCAACTAAAAAAAAAAAAAAAAGACAAGGTACCTTCTCTCAAGAGGCAGCATGGGGAGACAATACATAAACATGCATATGATGGGTTATAATAATGCTACTAAAAAAATAATGCAGGGTAATGGGATAGAGTGACAGAAAGATATTATTTTAGATAGAATGGCTAGGTTGATGGTGATACTGTAAATTCTCAAATTCATCTTTTGCACATACTAACTACCACAACCCAACTGATTCCAGATCCATCTATCCTCTGCTTCTTCCCTATTATTACCTGGGCAACGCATGTAAGACTTCTTCACTCTGAACCATGATCCAAAGTCCAACATAGATGCCACATACAAGGCTAGGAAACCTACGAGCAGGTCCCAAAGGGCTGGTCTAATGCCTTCACTTATTTACTATTCACTCTCTATATTCAGCATCCAGTGTCCACCTCCTACATGCTAGGTAAAGTGCCAGGCAATGGAAATAGAGATGACAGCATATAGCCACTGTCCTTAATAAGCACCAAGTATAGGGAGAAAACACACATGAAACAGAGTAATTACTCCACAGTAACATAAAGTATAAATGTCCAATGTATGATAGTTCAGGCCTTTGCTATGTCTTTAAAAATGTTATTGTGGTATATCACATACTACATAGACATAACATCTTCTTTTGTTAATGACACCAGGCTGTGTATTCAGTGCTCCACAATGGTAAATACAACACTGAAATGTCAAGATTTTGTAGTGTCCACATTCACAAAAAGAATTAACGGGCGAGGCGGGGTCAAGATGGCGGAGTAGTCAGACGCTTCAGGTAATCCCTCAACAACACACAAAAAAAGACATCAAAATGAGAGCACTAAATTCATACCTATCAATAATTACACTTAACATAAACAGATGAAATGCACCAGTAAAAAGACAGAATGGCAGAATGGATTAAAAAAACACAACATCTCTATTTGCTGCCTACAGGAGACACACCTTAGACTTAGAGATAAAAACAGGCTAAAACTCAAAGGATGGAAAAAAATATATCAAGCAAACAACAACTGAAAAAGAGCAGGAGTGGCAATATTAATTTCTGACAAAATAGGCTCTAAGGTTAAATCCACCACAAAGGATAAGGAAGGACACTATGTAATGATTAAAGGGACAATATACCAGGAGGATATAACCATATTAAATATTTATGTACCCAATGACAGGGCTGCAAGGTACATAAAACAAACTCTAACAGCATTGAAAAGTGAGATAGACAGCTCCACAATAATAGTAGGAGACTTCAACACACCACTTTCAGTGAAGAACAGAACATCCAGAAAGAAGCTGAATAAAGACACGGAAGATCTTAATGCCACAATCAACCACCTTGACCTCAGACATATATAGAATACTCCACTCAACAGCAGTCAAGTATACTTTCTTTTCTAGTGCACATGGAACATTCTCTAGAATAGACCACCTACAAGGTTATAAAGCAAGCCTTAGCAGAATCCAAAGTATTGAAATATTACAAAGCATCTCTGCCCATAAGGCCATAAAAGTAGAAATCAATAACAGAAAAAGCAGGGAAAAGAAATTGAACACTTGGAAACTGAACAATACCATGCTCAAAAACAAGACATAATAGAAGACATTAAGATGGAATAAAGAAATTCATAGACTCCAAAGAGAATAAAAAAACACTTCCTATCAGAACCTTTGGGACACAGCAAAAAGCAGTGCTTAGAGGTCAATTTATATCAAGAAATGTACACATAAAAAAGAAGAAAGGGCCAAAATCAAAGAATTAGCCCTACAACGCGAACAAATAGAAAAAGAGCAACAAAAGAAATTCTCACACACCAGAAGAAGAAAGCAAATAATAAAAATTAGAGTAGAATTAAATGAAACAGAAAAACAATTGAGAGTGTTAACAAGACCAAAAGCTGGTTCTTTGAAAAAATTAAGGAAATTGATAAAGCATTGGCCAAACTGACAAAAGAAAAACATGAGAGGAAGCAAATAACCTGAATAAGAAATAAGATTGGCAATATTACAACATACCCAACTGAAATTGAAAGAATCACATCAAATAACTATGAAAAATGTACTCTAACAAATTTGAAAACCTAGAAGAAATAGATGAATTTGTAGAAACACACTACCTACCTAAGCTAACACAGAAGTAGAACAACTAAATAAACTCATAACAAAAGAAGAGATTGAAAAGGTAATTAAAAAACTCCCAACAAAAAAAAAAAAGCCCTGACCCAGGATGGCTTCACTGCAGAGTTCTACCAAATTTTCAGAGAAGAGTTAACACCACTACTACTAAAGATATCTCAGAGTACAGAGAAGGACGGAATACCCCCAAACTCATTCTATGAAGCCAGAATATCCCTGATACCAAAACCGGGCAAAGACACCTCAAAAAAAGAAAATTATAGACCTGTATTCATCATGAACTCAGATGCAAAAATCGTCAACAGAATTCTAGCCAACAGAATTCAACAGCATATCAAAAAATAATTCACCATGACCAAGTGAGATTCATACCAGGTATGCAGGGATGGTTCAACATTAGAAAAACGCTGAATGTAACCCATCATATAAATAAAACAAAAGACAAGAACCACATGATCTTATCGATTGACGCAGAAAACGCATTTGACAAAGTTCAATACCCATTCATGATAAAAACTCTCTGCAAGATAGAAATAGAAGGAAATCTCCTCAACATAATAAAGGACATTTATACAAAGCCAACAGCCAACATCATTCTAAATGGAGTGAGTCTGAAAGCACTGAAATCGGGAACCAGACAAGGATGCCCTTTATCACGACTCTTATTCAACACTGTGCTGGAGGTCCTAGCCCCAGCAATTAGGCTAGATAAAGAAATAAAGGGCATTCAGATTGGCCAGGAAGAAGTAAAACTACCTCTATTTGCAGATGACATGATCTTATACACAGAAAACCCTAAGGAATCCTCAAGAAAACTACTGAAACTAAGAGTTCAGCATACTATCAGGGTAGAAGATAAACATACAAAAATCAGTTGGATTCCTCTACACCAACAAAAAGAACATCGAAGAGAAAATCACCAAATCAATACCATTTACAGTAGCTCCCCAGATGATAAAATACTTAGGAATAAATCTTACCAGAGATGCAAAAGACCTATACAAAGAAAACTACAAGACACTGCTGCAAGAAGCCAAAACAGACCTACATAAGTGGAAAAATATACCTTGCTCATGGATAGGAAGACTTAACATTGTAAAAATGTCTATTATACCAAAAGCCATCTATAGATTCAATGCAATTCCCATCCAGATTCCAATGACATTTTTTAATGAGTTGGAGAAACAAATCACCAACTTCATATGGAAGAGAAAGAGGCCCCAGATAAGTAAAGTATTACTGAAAAAGAACAACAAAGTGGGAGGCCTCACTCTACATGATTTTAAAACCTATTATACAGCCACAGTAGTCAAAACAGCCTGGTACTGGTACAACAGACATAAACCAATGGAACAGAACTGAGAATCCAGACGTAAATCCATTCACATATGAGCAGCTGATATTTGACAAAGGACCAAAGTCCATTAAATGGGGAAAAGACAATCTCTTTAATAAATGGTGCTGGCATAACTGGATATCCATCTGCAAAAAAATGAAACAAGATCCATACCTCATACCATGCACAAAAGCAAACTCAAAATGGATCAAAGACCTAAGTATAAAATCTAAAACGATAAAGATCATGGAAGAAAAAATAGGGACAACACTAGGAGTCCTAATACATGGCATAAACAGTACACAAAACATTACTAACAATGGATAAATACCAGAAAAGAGACTAGATAACTGGGAGCCCCTAAAAATCAAACACCTATGCTTACCCAATGACTTCGCCAAAAGTAAAAAGATTACCTACAGACTGGGAAAAAGTTTTTACCTATGACATTTCTGATCAGCATCTGATCTCTAAAATCTACATGATACTGTAAAAACTCAACTACAAAAAGACAAATAACCCAATTAAAAAATGGGCAAAGGATATGAACAGGCACTTCACTAAAGAAGACGTTCAGGTAGCTGAAGTATATATGAGGAAATGCTCATGATCATTAGCCATTACAGAAATGCAAATCAAAACTACAAACAGATTCCATCTCACTCCAACAAGGCTGGCATTAATCCAAAAAACACAAAACAATAAATGTTGGAGAGGTTGTGGAGTGACTGAACACTTATACGCTGCTGGTGGGAATGTAAAATGGTACAACCACTTTGGAAATTGATTCGGTGCTTCCTTAAGAAGCTAGAAATAGAACTACTATATGATCCAGCAATCCCACTCCTTGGAATATATCCTAGAGAAAAAGAGCCTTTACACAAACAGGTATATGCATGCCTATGTTCACTGCAGCACTGTTCACAATAGCAAAAGGATGGAGGCAACCAAGGTGCCCATTAAAGGATGAATGGAGAAATAAAGTAAGTTATATTCACACAGTGGAATACTATGCATCAACAAAGAACAATGATGAATCCATGGAACATTTCATAACATGGAGGAATCTAGAAGGCAGTATGCTGAATGAAATTAGTCAGTTGCAAAAGGACAAATATAGTATTAGACCACTATTATAAGAACTCGAGAAATAGTTTAAACATAGAAGAAAATATTCTTTGCTGGTTATGAGTGGGGAGGGGGACAGAGGGGTATTCACTAATTAAATAGTAGACAAGAACTACTTTAGGTGAAAGGGAAAGGCAACATACAATACAGGAGAGGTCAGCACAACTGGACTAAACCACAAACAAAGAAGTTTCCTGAATAAACTGAACGCTTCGAAGGCCAGCATAGCAGCAGTGGGGGTTGGGGGGCCATGGTTTCAGGGGACATCTACGCAAATTGGCATAATAAAATCTATCAAGAAAACATACTCCATCTGGCTTTGGTAAGTGGTGCCTGGGGTCTTCAACACTAGAACATGGCCATCTAAGATGCATCAATTGAAGCCAAGGAGAATGAAGAACATTAAAGATACAAGGTAATTATGAGCCCAAGAGACAGAAAGGGCCATATAAACCAGAGACTACATCAGCCTGAGACCAGGAGAACTAGATGGTGCCTGGCCACAACCAAAGACTGCCGTGACAGGGAACATAACAGAGAACCCTGATGAAGCAGGAGAGCAGTGGGATGCAGACCTCAAATTCTCCTAAAAAGACCAGACTTAATGGTCTGAGTCTAGAAGGGCCCTGGAGGTCATGGCCCCCAGACCTTCTGTTAGCCTGAGACAGGAACCATTCCTAAAGCCAACTCTTCAGACAGGGATTGGGCTGGACCATGGGACAGAAAACGATACTGGTGAGAAGTGAGCTTCTTGGATCAAGTAGACACATAAGACTATGTGGGCAGCCCCTGTCTGGATGGGAGATGAGAAGGCAGGGGCGGTTAGAAGCTGGCCAAGGGGACACAAAAATAGAGAGTGGAAAGTAGGAGTGTGCTGTCTCATTAGGGAGAGACCAACTAGGAGTATATAGCAAGGTGTATATAAATTTTTTTATGAGAGACTGACTTGATTTGTAAACTTTCACTTAAAGCACAATAAAAATTTTCTTAAAAAAAAAGAATTAATGGGCATTCCTTAAGAGTGATATAAACAAAATAATTTTTGAGGGTGTATCAGGCACCAGGATCACTTTATATGCTAATTTCTTGATTTGGGGTTTTCTGGATTAAGCAAGTGTAATTTCAAACCTGAAACCCAGGTGAACTCAGTTCATTGCTACAAATTCAGAGGTGTGGTCTTATTTTTGACCAAGAGTTGAGGCGAAAAGAGACATGTTTTTTATTATCTTTTTCTACCCACTTGGTGGATATTTTGCTAGTCCATCCTTTCACTCATAGTGTACCCCTTTATAGGTACCCAAGTTATATTTGGAGCCCTGTGGTGTAGTAGTTAAGCATTTGGCTGCTAAAAGGTTGGCAACTCGAACTCACTAGTTGCTCTGCAGAAGACAGATGTGGCAGTCTGATTCTGTAAAGATTCACAGCCTTGGAAACCCTATGGGGCAGTTCTACTCTGTCCCATAGGGTTGCTGTGGGTCAAAATTGACTGGATGGCAATGGGGTTTTTTTTTTTTTTGAGTTACGTATGTGTGTGTCGGGGTAAATGTCTCAACTGCAACTCCCTGCTTCCACAGGCCCAAGGACACAATAAAACCCAAATTCCTTGTTTACCAAGATTAGCAAGCTATCCCCCGACAACCTCCAATTTAGGGCAAAGGAAGCATCTTTTTGACTATCTAAGTAAAAGGATATGTGTTTTTTTCTAGGCCTTTGAAGGTCGGTGGGTTTTCAGGTTATCTAGTCTGCCATACTGCCAAAAATAGAACCCTAAAATCCTGAACTAATCAATGTGCCATAAAAAAAAAAAAATCAATGTGCCATAGATGAGATTAACTAGAAAATTAGAAATACAAAGTTTCATCAAAAACTAGATATTCCTAAAAACACAGAACAAAATTCCTGAGTTTTACGAGAAGAATTTGGAAAACTATTAATTTTCTTATTTCCTCTCAATCCATTAGATAGCATATAATAATTAATAAACAGCTTAACAAATAGTTTTGGGCAGTTCAATTCTTACTTTATCCAGGTCATAAGTTCCACTGTATCTGGGTCATAGAATTCCTGCAGTTCCGATAATTCCGTCATCAATCTTGGAAAAAACTAAAATGCGAAACAAAATCCCCAAAAGATGTGTATAAGTAACTAGAAAGTTTAAAACTGTTCACGGTATTTCAAGACCAAGGTTAACTTAAGGCAAACGGTATTACAACATTGTTCTCATGTAAAAAAAATATCATGGATCTCATTGTTTTCTTTCAGTGACCTGCTCCTTCTTCTCAATCCAGATAAACTTATAGTTAATTAATTGCCTAGATTCAATAAATACCTTTATCATTACCAAACAACTAATCATTAGTTTTAGCTTTCATGCACATACACACTAAAAAATTATAAATAAAAATATCAGGTCAACAGATTTACAACTTTATTGGCAATTAGTTTCATGTTATAATAAGCCAAAGTATTTACATCATTTTATAGACATTAAAATTTTGGAGATGTCAAAATATTTTTTAATACTAAGACCTATCTATTCAGCAATTTCTTTTACCAATTATAAATTGAATTAATAAAAGTACTAAGTATTACTAAGAACATTAGTATATTAGTAATACTATATTAATATACTATCATATAATAGCATACTAACTGTATTATTACTCAATACTATATCAGTAATACTATATTTCGTTAGAACAGTGTCTAAAGGTAAGTTCCCTCCTCACACATATAAATTTATCTCTACCTTGGAAATAAAGTACATTTCAATAGTGTATAAAACTGATTCTCTTACCTCCTTCCATAAGCTAAAACCTATTATAGTAGGCACAGCCATGCTCAGAATAAGAGCCTATAATATTAAAGCAAAAAGAGTTATGGAAAAATACATCTCAGAACACAACTTTGAGGTACTACACAATGACTTTATGGCCAATCACAAATAAAACAACTCACGTTCCTTATAATTATGATAATTTTAGTCAGAGAAATCAAAAAGTCAGAACAGAATCTAATTCCTGGAGTGAGATGGGTAAAGACCAATGAGTTTCAAACATACTAAGCTAAAGTGAGATATATATATTTGCCTACAAATTTAGGACAGAACATAAAAAAAGGCAATAGTCATAGTAATATTTCAAATAGGGAATTAATATTTGATAGTTTATCAGGAATTTAAATTATGAAGAGCTTACAAAGGATACTAAACTGCTACCTAAACAGCTAACAACAAAACAATGCATGCATAAAGAAAAAACAGCTAATATATATCAATATACTAGAATGTTAAAGAATGTATGAATTCTTCATGAAATAGGCTGGCAAAATTCAACATGACTATTGTTAATTCATCATATTCCTGCCAGAACTATTCTTCTTCCTATCATCCCCACGGAAACCCTGGTAGTGTAGTGGTTAAGTGCTATGCCTGCTAATCAAAAGTCTGGCAGTTCAAACCCACCAGGCGCTCCTTGGAAACTCTATGGGGCATTTGTACCGTATCCTATAAGGTTTCTATGAGTCAGAATCAACTCGATGGCAACGGGTTTGGCTTTTTTTTTTTTTGTATCATCCCCTATCAGTTGAAATTCACAAAGACATACCAACTAGAAACCTAGGAGACATCCACAATTTATTCCTCTTTTTCATTCCCCCATATTTAATTAAGCAGCAAGTAATACTAATCACTTTTCTAACTTTTATTTATTTTTTTGCTTCAGTATAGCATAAAACCAAAAATAACCAAACCTGTTGCCCTTGAGTCGATTCCGACTCATAGCAACCCTATAGGATGGAGTAGAACTGCCCTGTAGGGTTTCCAAGAAGCAGCTGGTGGATTCGAACTGCTGACCTGTTGGTTAGAAGCCGACTACTTAACCACTACACTACCAGGGCTCCCCAGTATACCACAGTATTAACCAAATGGGCTTTGGGTTCAAAAACTCAGGATGTGAATCATGATTTCCACACTTACAAGCTATAAGAGATCTCCAAAAAACAAAAACCAAACCCACTGCCGTTGAGTCAATTTTTACTCATGGCAACCCTATAGGACAAAGCAGAACAGTCCCATAGGGGTTTCCAAGGAGCAGCTGGTGGATTTGAACTGCTGACCTTTTTGGTTAGCAGTCGTAGTTCGCTATAGCTCTTAACCACTGTGCCACCAGGGCTCCATAAGTGATCTTAGGCAAGTTATTTAACCATTTTAAGCCTTAGTCTCTTTGTCTATAAAACGGAGATAATAAAACCTAGCTAACAGGATCTTTATAAGCATTGAACCTGACACTCAACAAACTGAAACTTTCATTACTTTCATCCGCTATGGCCTACACCCAGGGGCAATAGCCTCCTTCTTGGCTCTACTTTGTTACCCACAGGCCTATTCTTCACAGAACTATAGAAGCAATCTGATAGAAAATGTAAGTCTGACTTTCTCACTCTACATAAAAACATTCAATGACTTCCACTGCCTTTAGGAGAAGGCCAAGTTCCATGGCATGACATTCAAAGACATCCATGACCTGACTACCCTCTACTTCTCCAATCTCATTTCTTAACCACCCCTGCCTCAAACTTGATTTGCCAACAAAACTAAATGTATTATGCTGCTCTCTTTGCTTCTGTTTTAGTCCTTTTGATTACATTGTGCTCTTTACTTACTTCCGTATTTATTCCTTCTACCATGTATACCTCCCCACCCTTCATCTGACTAGTAACTCATCATCTTTCAAATCTCAGATTGGAAAGTTTTCCCTGAATCTCTAAAAAAACTAGATGTAAAAAACCTGAATGAAGTAGCCCTCCTCTATGTTCCAATACTGCCCTATGAATACCTTCTGTTTTATGCCTAGGAGCCTGCAATCTACTTGATAAAATTAACCATGTTTTATTTATCTTTGCATTTCAAGCACCTAGCAGGCACAGTGTAGATACTCCTTTCACATGGAAAATGTAACACAGCTCTAAAGAAAACCAAGAAAGACATAAAAATGAATTCTTGATGGCTTCTCACATTACTGACTCACTTGTATTTTTACATATTATTTTTTAATTTATCTGCAATGAAAAACACTACTTTTATAATTAGAAATTACAAAAAATGATTTTCAAAGGGTCTCTTTCTACCTCTAAGTCATAATGGAATTTATTCATGGTATTTTAATTGTATTCGATGTAGTTTCCATTTATTAGCATTTGATTTTACGTAACTGGAAGAGAAACAAGTACTTAGCACAAAATAATAATGACCTACCAACAATATTGGATGTACAGTTCTTAATCGAAGCCACTTGAAAAGGGTCATCCAAAGTTCAGGAGAACATACACCAAATGCTGCTAACATGCACACATAAGGAGTCCAGAGGTATTTTAAGCTAGAAAAAAAACAAAAACAAGTCACAGATGAGATCCCTATGAACATTATTATCAGATTTCTCCTTTCCGAATTCTCTCCTACTACTCAAGAAAATACTAAAATGTCACGGGAGAAATGAAAAAGCTCAGCCTCTAATTTTCAGCAACAGATTGTTACTCTGTTCCTAAGCAATCAAAAAGATGTGGATTACTAAATAAGAATGAAATATAAGCATTAATATTGATGTGGATACAGTAAAATAGTACTCATGGAAAGAATATAAACTGTTAACAGCTTTTTCAGAAGACAATTTGGCAGAACTTGTAAAAATTTAAAATATCCCATGGTAGGCAATCCCACTTCTAGTAATCTAAAACAAAAAAAACCAAGCCGGTTGCCATCAAGTTGATTCCAACTCATAGTGACCCTACAGCCTACAGAAGTGTTAGCGTATGAGTATAAAGATATACATACAAAGTTTTAACTACAGCATGTTGTTTTAACAGCACAAAATTAAAAACAACCTAACCAAAACCAAACTAAACCCACTGCATTGAATCGATTCAGATTTATAGCGACCCTGTAGGACAGAGTAGAACTGCCCTATAGGGTTTCCATGGCTGTAGATCTTTACTGAAGCAGACTGCCATATCTTTTCCCCGTGGAGCGGCTACTGGGTTTGAATTGCTGACCTTTCAGTTAGCAGCCAAGCACTTAACCACTGCTCCACCAGGGCTCCTTTTTAGAAAGGATAGTTTTTTTGTAAAAACGAACAGATCAAATAAAGTACACTTACCCTTCTATAACCATTGCAAGAGAACCCAATAAAATAGTATAAATTACATGATAAATTATTTCTGGCCTTCCTCCAATTTGTCCATCTTTGAGAGTAACAGTTTCTTTCACTGACTTGCCACTAAAGAAAGGAAATGAAAAAATCAAATATACATTATCGTCTTTGAAGGCCAAATCTAAAATTTTAATTTCCTCATGAAAAGAAACAAAGATGGTTCTTGTTATGGATTAAATTGTGTCCCAAAAATGTGTTGTAAGTCCTAACTCCTATACCTAGAGCTGGAGCCCCAGTGGCACAGTGGTTAAGAGCCTGGCTGCTAACCAAAAGGATGGCAGTTCAAATCCACCAGCTGCTCCTTGGAAACCCTATGGGGCAGTTCTATTCTGTTCTATAGGGTCGATGTGAGCAGCAATGGGTTTGGATTTGGTTTTTATACTTGTAGTTATAATCCCATCTGGGAATGGGTTTTCTTTGTTATGTTGATGAGGCAGTATTAGTATACCTTATACTTTAAGTCAATCTCTTTTGAATATAAAAAAGCAGATTAAGCAAGCAAGCAGAGATGGTGGAAGACGCTATATTTTTACGCAAATAACCTTCAGGTTCTACTTTTTTTGCCAACTGCTCCCTACCCCCCACCCCCGTATTTTCTTTACGACCCTATGCTAATTCTATTTGATAGCAACAAGTGTAAAAAAAAATTAGCATAGCACACTTGTGAAAATACCTGGAGAGGAGGTGGAGCACAGTTGGCAAAAAAAAGTAGAACATGGGTGTTATTTGTGTAAAAACATGGTAGATTCCATGCCACACCAAGGTAACCAAGGAGCCAAGGAATAGATGCTGAAAACAGACAAGGACCTTCCCCCAGAGTGGACAGAGAGAGAGAAGAGCCATCCCCTAGAGCTGGAGCTGTGAATTTAGACTTCTAGCCTTCTAACTGTGAGAGAATAAATGTCTGTCTGTTAAAGCCACCCACTTGTGTTATTTTTGTTATAGCAGCACTAGATAACTAAGATAGTTCCCAAAATTTGAAAATATATTCTGCTATTCAAATACCTAACTTATGTATCTCCAAATCTTTATAAATGGCCTTTAGATTCTGAAGACAAATGACTTTGTGAAGACTAATATGCAAGTTCAGGAAATATAATGAACAGGTTTCCTTTTCTAAGATTAATTAGCACTCAACAAAAACCAAACCAAACCCAGTGCCACCAAGTCGATTCTGATTCATAGCGACAGCACTCAACTAGTGACTGCTAAATCAATATGGTTAAATCACAATTTGAATAACTAAGTCCTCAGAATTAAGATATTACATACAGCCTCCTTTCAAACGTGGTAAAAATATTTAATAGTCAAACTTTACAACTTAAAAATCACCTCTACTACTAGTGTCATTTAAATCAAACGGAAATTACTCTTAAGTCAAAACTGGAGTAAATCAGTAAATCTGTCTGTAAAAGTTTAACTGATTATTTACATATTACTCCTATTTTAAGTTTGGACATTATATATTTTGACACATAAAACTAAATTTTAATTTTATTTGATTTGTTGATATTATTGTTCGTTCAGACTCATGGCAGCCCCATGTGTGCAGAACAGAACTGTTCTATAGCATTTTCAGGGCTGGGACCATTCACAAGCAGATTGCCACGCCTGTCTTCCGAGATGCTTCTGTGTGGCTTTGAACCACCGACCTTTCAGCTAGTAGTAAAGTGTGCAGCCATTTGCGCTACTCAGGGGCTCCTTTTACTTGGTTATCTTATGATGATATTTTACATATCAATGAATAGAATGGAATTAAAAGCTTTAAAACACACAAACGTTGGAAGGATATTAAAAATAAGCATTTTTTATATTTTTGTAATGTACTAGTAATGCGATCAATTCTCATAGGTACTTACTTAATTCTTCTAAAAATAACTTGCATCATGGAGAGGAAACAAATGATTAACACCAAAACATAGAAAGGTAATAAAGAAGACTGTGTCAATCGCAAAAAAAAATCTTGAGATGGTGCCTGCAGGGATTCTTGACAAAGGAGCCAATTCATTGTAAAATTCCTATAGAAGACAAAAAAAACATGACATTAAAATCACAGTTGTTTTAAACCAGTTAGTATAAATAAAAGTACTTTGTATCTCAGTAAAAACTAAGACAAAACAAAGTATTTCTCTAAATCCATTTGCTTATTAATAGCAAGCTCCTATCCTTTATAAATGAAGATATTAGTAATCCTCCTCAATAAAACACATACATTCATCAAAACTGCCCTAATAAATGTAAAACTACTGCTTTTTATTACCAGGTAATGTAATCATACCTAAAGACCAATACGGTTTTAAGGAAGACAACAAAAAATCCAGGTGTCCAATGTCCATATTATGGTAGCTGATTGCCACTGTGGCTCCTGAGCAGTTGAAATGTAGTCAATCTGAACTGAGATGTGTGTTAAGCACAAAAGAGACACCGGATTTCAAAGTAAAAAAAAAAAAGAGTGACTAAGGGAATAAAAACTAACTAAGCAGTGAGGGGTAAAATTTTAGGGGAGTTTCATTCTCTACCATGAATGTTTCAGTAATATTTGAAATTTTATTAAACACATCCGTAATAAAAAAATTTTTATCTTAAGAGATATCTTAGTTCATGTATGTATGCTTTCCTGTATATTTTCTTAAAAAGACAAATCTGGAAATAAATGCTTGTGAACTAAAAGTAGTTGGCTTTCTACTTCAATAAAAACAACATCTAAACAAATATATAGTAGTCATATTCATACAAGTTATGGAAGTGTTGTGTGCCATCAAGTCAATTTCAACTCAGTGACCTTATATGATAGAGTAGAACTGCCCCACAGGGCATCTTAGGCTGTAATATTTATAGGAGTTGTATCCGTAGTAGTAATAATAACCACTTCCTAAGGCCTACTACAACTGGCAAGCACTGTAGTAGGCTCTCTATGGAAGCAGAGTTGAGCAAAACACCAGTTCCTGCTTTCAGGGAACTTTCAGCTTATTAGGAGCTAAAGTTAAGACACTAAATGTAATAAGAACTATCCACTCATTCATCAAACATTTACTGAGCACCTACTTTGTGTCAGGCTTTGTTCTAAGCACTGAGGGCACAAGGGTACACAAGACAGACACAGTCCCTGCTTACAGGTAAGCATCTGAAGGGCATATAACCTACCGTGCAGAGGAGGCATTATTAAACCTATTGATCTCACGCCATCAGAAATGGTATGTAATTTATTTAAGGTGATAAAAGGAAGTTATGGCTGAACTTGAAAGAGAATTAGGAGCTCTCCGATTCCTAAGCTCTAGTTCTGTTCAAAAAACCATGCTGCCTTCCATTCTTCCATATATTTCTTTACCCATCCATACTAACCAATTCCATTGCCGTCGAGATTCTGACTCATAGGACAGAGTAGAACTGCCCCAGGGGTCTCCAAGGCTGCAAATCTTGACGA
Source organism: Loxodonta africana (assembly GCF_030014295.1). NCBI lineage: Eukaryota > Metazoa > Chordata > Mammalia > Proboscidea > Elephantidae > Loxodonta > Loxodonta africana. The sequence continues at coordinate 45,467,845 of NC_087355.1, read as the reverse complement.
AATCTTTCTCCCATAGGCTTAAATAGCCAGCCTTTCGGTTAGCAGCCGAGTGCTTAACCACTGAGCCACCAGGGCTCCTTACCCATCCATACAATCAATTTTTATTGATTGTCTGCTATGTATCAGGCTTATATATATGTCTGAAAAAGACATAGTCTCTACTCTCATGGAGTATATGGTCTCTCAAAGGCACCTTTTAGCAGATACACATGCATGATTTATACTTCAGAGTTCTCCAGTGTCTAAACATGCCAAACACTTTGTTAACTGTGATACATCACAATATAGAAATTCCATGCACAGTATCTACAAGCACATGTAGTCACAGCAAATAATAATAAAGTTCTAAGATATATTAGGAAACCCTGGTGGCACAGTGGTAAAGAGCTATGGCTGCTAACCACAAGGTTGGCAGTTTGAATCCAACAGGCATTCCTCAGAAACCCTACAAGGCAGTTCTACTCTGTCCTTAAGGGGCACTAGGATTCGGAATCAACTCGATGGCCAACGGGTTTGGTTTGGTTTTTTTAAGATATATGAACTAGATAAATGTAGAGGTGAATACATATCTTCTGATATGCAAGTAGGCTCTGTCAGTACACAAAATCATTTAGTTCATTAAAAAAAAAATTTTTTTAACCGCTATATTTAACTAGAAAAAGAAAAACGCTCAACATTATTCTTGAATTGAAAAACAGTAGCTCCTGGTCAAATCCCTTATTATGACCCCAAGATGAGATTCTTTGCTATAAAATAAATACCTTACTGCCTGCTCCCCTTTTTAAAACTTAAGCACATAGCTAATGTAGTGATACAGTGCAACGAATTACTTAATATGGCACTTCTAGCCATAGTCTTTGTGCCTCATACACAATTGAGTGGGATTATTTTATAAGGTATATAGAACCCTAATGAAGGACTGGTCAGTTCTGCCACCCTGCTAGGCTTAAGATGAGCCACCCCAGAGACGAGAAGGGAGGATTTCGCTACCACCAAGAAAGAAGAGGCAGGAGTAGAGCGTTTTGGACTTGGGATCCCTGCGCTGAGACGCTCCTGAAACAGGAGACTGGGAGAGAGAGCTATAACACCGAAGACAGCAAAAAAGCAGCGGCAAAGAAACAGAGGTAGCAGAGGCAAGAGACAAGCAGGTGATGGCTGGTGGGCTTTCCAGCCAGTGGAGCAAGTAAGCTGAGCGCCTTCAGGCAGGAGACTTGCTGGTGGAGTAGGGTGCCTCTGCGAACCTGGTGGAGCTAGGTTTACTGACTCACAGAGCTAGAGCTGACTGCCTCCACAGCAGAGGCTTACTGGCAGAGACACTGGGGTGTCTCAGGGCACTTACAGGCAGAGCTAAAAGTATTGTCTGTGAGTATTGTGAGTATCGTCTGTGAGTTCTGTGTGGCCACTGAAAGGAATTATCAAACTCGGCAGAGAAGTAGAGAGTGCTGCAGGGGGGATGGTTGGTGTCAGAATTGGTAAAGATGGCAGAGAGTGGAGGCATGTCTGACTTTTACCTCATGGGAATCAGCCTTGGGCTGTTGATCTTGATTCTCCTTTTCCCTTGTAAAGGTCAAGGAGGTCAGGCGCCTCTGCCACACTATTTTTACAAGTGGTCAAAATTATACTGGCTCTTTATCCACTTTAAATCTTTACCTATTCTGATCTCAGGTTGCATCATTGCTCCTTATTAAAGAAGAAAGCAGCCTTTAAATACTGTAATCCTATTGAGGTTTAAGTATATCTAACTTATGAACAGTCGGCAAAGAGCTGGAGATAGAAAACCAAAAGGGAACAACACGCTCGGTGTTTCTCAAGCTGAAAGAACTGAAGAAAAAATTCAAGCCTCGAGTTGCAATAGTGAAGGATTCTATGGGGAAAATAGTAAACAACCCAGGGAGCATAAAAAAAAGATGGAAGGAATACAGAGTCATTATACCAAAAAGAATTGGTTGACATTCAACCATTTCAAGAGGTAGCATATGATCAGGAACCAACGATACTGAAGAAAGAGGTCCAAGCTGCTCTGAAGGCATTGGCAAAAAACAAGGCTCCAGGAATTGATGGAATATCAATTGAGATGTTTCAGCAAATGGACGCAGTGCGGAGGTGTTCACTCGTCTGTGCCAAGAAATATGAAAGACAGCTTCCTGGCCAACTGACTGTAAGAGATACATATTTATGCCTATTCCCAAGAAAAGTGATCCAACCAAATGTGGAAATTATAGAACATTATCACACGCAAGCAAAACTTTGCTGAAGGTCATTCAAAAACGGTTGCAGCAGTGTATCGACAGGAAACTGCCAGAAATTCAGGCTGGTTTCAGAAGAGGACGTGGAACCAGGGATATCACTGCTGATGTCAGATGGATCCTGGCTGAAAGCACAGAATACCAGAAGGATGTTTACCTGTGTTTTATTGACTATGCAAAGGCATTTGACTGTGTGGATCATAACAAATTATGGATAACACTGCGAAGGATGGGAATTCTGTAACACTTAATTGTGCTCATGAGGAACCTTTACATAGATCAAGAGGCAGTTGTTTGGACAGAACAAGGGAATACTGAGTGGTTGAAAGTCAGAAAAGGTGTGGGTCTGGGTTGTATCCTTTCACCATACGTATTCAATCTGTATGCTGAGCAAACAATCCAAGAAGTTGGACTATACGAAGAACAGGGCATCAGGATTGGAGGAAGACTCATTAACCTGCCTTATGCAGATGACACAACCTTGATTACTGAAAGTGAAAAGGACCTGAAGCACTTACTAATGAAGATCAAAGACCACAGCCTTCGGTACGGATTACATCTCAACATGAAGAAAATAAAAATCCTCACAATTGGACCACTGAGCAACATCATGATAAACAGAGAAAAAACTAAAGTTGTCAAGGATTTCCACAATCAACACCCATGGAAGCAGCAGTCAAGAAATCAAACGACACAATGCATTGGGCAAATCTGCTACAAAAGACCTCTTTAAAGTGTTGAAAAGTAAAGATGTCACTTTGAACACTAAGGTGCGCCTGACCCAAGCCATGGTATTTTCAATCACATCATACGCATGTGAAAGCTGGACAATGAATAAAGAAAACCGAAGAAGAACTGATGCCTTTGAATTGTGGTGTTGGCAAAGAATATTGAATTTACCATGGACTGCCAAAAGAATGAACAAACCCGTCTTGGAAGAAGTACAACCAGAATGCTCCTTAGAAGCAAGGACAGTGAGACTGCATCTTACATACTTTGGACATGTTGTCAGGAGGGATCAGTCCCTGGAGAGGACATCATGCTTGGCAAAGTACAGGGTCAGCAGAAACGAGGAAGACGCTCAACAAGGTGGACTGACAGTGGCTGCAACAATGAGCTCAAGCATAACAATGATTGTAAGGATGTACAGGACCAGGTAGTGTTTCGTTCTGTTGTGCGCAGGGTTGCTATGAGTCAGAACTGAATCGACGGCACCTAACAACAACTTATAAGAGACCTAAATGAGATATTTCTTATACTGAGAAAAAATATTAGTATCGTACCTCTTCCAGATATTATAATATCCTAAATTATTTCTAAGTGGTATATTTTTAGGAAGGAGCCCTGGTGGTACAACAGTTAAGCACTTGGTTGCTAACCAAGAAAGGCCTGGCAATCTACTTCCATAAACATTACAGCCTAGAAAACCCTATGGAGTAATTCTACTCTGTCACATGAGGTCGCTATGAGTCAAAAATCGACTCAAGAGCATCTAACAACAACAAAAATATAGCTCGGTATATACTCCCTCCACTTGGTATTTTCATTATTTCTAAATGGTATACAGTCTACCCTGTCCTATAGGGTTGCTATGAGTCGGAATGGACTCAACAGCAATGAGTTTCAGTTTTTTATGTAGTTACATAGTCTAAAACTTACTTAGTCATATTTAGTCCAAATTTTACTTCAAGGAATTTCAGCATGTGCCCATTTTCTTTGTGTGGGACAAACATCTAAAGGAGAAAAAAGCTAGTTAAACAGAGAACAATCAGCTATGCTTACAGGGATAAGCCTTTACCCAATACCCAATAGCAAGACTACAAAATAAAAATATGAATTAAATAATACATGGTGTAACTATGAAGCAAGGAGATTTATTCGTATAAGTCAATCACATTACCTCATACCTAAGCATAAAACTGTAATGGGGTAGTAAGAAAATATCAATTTTCTTTCACCTTGTTTTAGCAATTTACCCACTCTTCTGAATACCATTTATTTACCTCAATAATTTATTCCATATATTGTTTACTGTTAATTGGGTAATGAAGATATTTTTAATTAAATGAAAAACAAAGTGTATTTCCTTTAAAAAAAAAAAAAAGCATGCAGAAAAGAATTAAAATCCTACTTTCTCACTCAATATGCTAGGTATGATCATTGTTTAACTCAAAATTATACTGTACAAGCCCTGCTATCTTGCTATCTCATTATTCTTCCTAAAATTTAGTCCAGTACATTTTATTATTCAATTTACTCTATTATATGAACCTCAGATGGTTACTTACCTTCACTACAATATTGAATGTCACTGTCAGAGTACACACCAAGTAAAAATTCATCACTTTAATCATCTTAGCTACGAAAGTTCCTTTCTTTACATTCAGCTGTAGGACAAAATATATATGAATACGAAATGAGTTATAAAAAAAATTGACATTTAAAAATTAATCACAAGAATACTAAAAAGGCAAATCTAATTACCTGAAGGCACTTAGCAAGCATTAAGGCTGCTACTAAACTCAACAGAGGAGATACCAATAAAGCTGGATTCTCAAACTGCAGCAAATACCCCAGAAACAGAGAAAATATATAAATTTTATAAACTTCATGAACCTGTTGGGAAAAAAACAAAGTGACTCATTCACTTATTTATTATTCATTTAGAATAAACTGAATTTTATTATATATCTTTTCATTAGTTTTGTCTAGAATAGATTTGACTACAATTATAAAGTAAATGCTCTCCTATAATTTAAGACAATATTATGCTCTGGTAAACGTTCAATTCATATTTTTAATGCTACAGTAATGAATTTAACATTTTCTTTTTAGAAAGAACCTCTCAAGAACAAAGTAAAGAGCTTTAAAACCATGTGTGTCTAAATCATGCTGGAAGCCATCTAAGTTGATACGAGTATTAGTCTCTACTCATGGAGTACACTTCTAGAACAAAAGAGAAAAAAGGGAACCAAAGACTCAGAGAAGCAAGTAAGTTTATAGGATTAATAGTCTACACAAACCACAGCCATATCTACCCTGAGACCAGAAGAACTAGACGGTGTCCGGCTACCACTACTGATTCTGATCAGGGTCACAACAGATGAATCCTGATAGAACAGGAGGAAAACGTGAAACAGAACTCAAATTCTTAAGAAGTTCAGACTTACTGGACCAGTTGAGACTAGAGGACTTCCCAAGACTATAATCCTGAGATACTCTTATTTACTTATTACTGTGCATTAGGTGAAAGTTGACAGAGCAAATTAGTTTCCCGTTCGATAGTTTGTACAAAAAGTATTTCATGACCTTGGTTTCATTTCCCACAATGTGTCAGCACTCTCCCCATTTCTGCCCTGCGTTCCCTATTTGTTTTAGTCCTGATTTTCTATTCTTTCTTGCCTTTCCATCTTTGCTTTTGGACAGTTACTGCCCTTTTGATCTCCTGTAATTAATTGTTCTAAGGAGTACACACCTTTCAGGTGTTGTTGTTTGCCTTATGGGCTTGTCTATTGTTTGGCTGGGAGGTGGTCTCTGGGAATTGCTTTAGTTCCAGGTCAGAAGGTGGTCTTAAGAGTCATAGTCATGAGGGTTCCTCTACTCTCTGTCAGACCAGTAAGTGTGGTCTCAGGGTTGTGGAGGCTGTGGTTCACGTGGTCCATTCGTCCTTTCATTTTCTTAATTCTCCTTTGCTCCAGGTGGCAAGAGATCAATAGCTGTATCTTAGATGGCCTCTCTCAAGTTTTGAAGACCCTAGATGCTACCCTGAGATACTCTTTAAACCTTAAACCAAAATTACCCCTTGAGGTCCTCCATTAGCTAAATAACAGATTGATCCATAAAATAAAGAATATCATCCATGAGTAATGAGCTTCTTTAAAAAATCATCTGTATGAGTCCAAATAGTCAAAAAATTCCTCTAAAGCAAAGATAAGAAGGTAAGGGTGTAGGGAAACTAGAGTACCGGAAATGGTACAACCAGAACAGAATGAATGAGAATGATGACATATTGTGAAAAAAGTGACCAATATCACTGAGTAATTTGTGTAGAAACTGTTAAATGGGAGCTTAATTTGTTATGTAAACTTTCACCTTAAACACAATAAAATATTATTTGAAACAAAAAATCATGCTGGAGGAACACTCTTTAGTCCCAGGCTCTGGCTTAATTTCACTTGGTTTGCCCAAAATTTTACTTTCCCTATAATTAAAATTCATCTTTGTATACACCTGCAAAAATTACAAGAATCTATAAAATTCATAATTCTTAGAGACAATTCCAAAACCAATCCAGTGAAAATTTACTATGAAATATACACCCATAGTAAAGTATTTTTGCTTTTGGCCCAGTTACGATATAGCAATAATCATAAGGAAGTAAGCTAAATTCAATGCCCTAATAGAAGATCTCCCAGGAAAGTTATGTCTTAGTAGATTTCTTTCTAAACTTAAATTGTACAATTATTTAATCTATCATGAAGTTAATTAATTTTAGAAAGGGAACATTAAGTTGAAATGCAGGCATTATTCGTTAGAGAAAAATGTCAAAAGGCAGTGTGAAAAGAAAAAAAAAAATAGAGAAAGAAATTCCTAAACAGACTGACAGACAGCCAATAAAAAAAGAAAGAAAGATACTTCACTGTTAGAAGTCAGGATAGTGGTTACCTACCCTTGGGAGTAGTGACTGTCAGAGGGCACTGGGGGTCTTCTGGGTACTAGCAATGTTCTGTTTCTTGACTTGAGTGCTGGCTCTACACGTGTGCCAATTACTGAGTAACAGTCTATCAGCTCCAAACTACCCTCTATCCTCTGTCTTAAAATGCTGGGGATGGGGTTCTGAACTACGTTTTTGCTTTTCTGTTGGCTCTCTGCTAAGCTCTGCCAATAGGGAATGCTAGAGAGTGACTGCAAGGTTGGAGGCTAACTGCCAATCTTTTAGTTAGCAGCCACAGCTCTTAACCACTACACCACCAAGGTTTCCAAGGTTGGAGGAGGAAGAAGGAATTTGCTTTCTGTTGCTTCCTATCTGCTTGCAGCGGCACTTCACCCCAACCAAGCAATTCCTTCTTGCTGAAGCAGCTAAATGCAACTGCAGTTTTTCCAGCACTTGAAGAACCAGCTTCACTGCATCCTCTCACCCCAGAGACCCCAAGACCAGCCAACCAGAGCCCCATCCTCAGAGGTCTGTGTCCCAGTTCCACGGGGCTGTTCTTTTTAGCTCAGAGACAGCAGCAAAGCTGAGAGTGGTCTTTCCTCAGAGGTTTAAGTTTCAGCTCCATGGGGTCCCTCTTTTATATGTCTAAGTTTTAGTTATTCCAAAGTCTCCGCCTTATTCCCTCAGCCTTGGGGAGATACCTGCTTCCTATAGTTGCTACCTCTATGATACTTCAGTTCTTTTTATCCTTCCAATTAATAAGTTAACATTATGCCTGGTTAACAATTCTTTATATTAAACTAAATTCTCTCTGTTTAAACTAATGTTGGGACTCATCAGGGTTCTAGACCATCTGGGCATACGAAATGAAGAAAAGAAAGAGAAGAGCAAGACACAGTAAGTACTGAATAAATGTTTGGCAAATAAAGGGAAGAAAGGTAAGAAAGGAAAACCTTTATCTACTGCTGGTGGGAGTATAAACTGAAATAACCATTCTGGAAGACAGCTTGACATTATTTAGTTAGGTTGAATATATACATATCCTTTGACTTATAATTCCACTACTAGATATATACTCCAGAGAAATCTTGTACATTATGTGTGAGGTGACCCACATAAGAATGTTAACAGCAGCACTGGTCATATGAACAATAATAAAAAAAAAAAAGTCCATCAACAATACAAAAAAAAAAAATAAATGAAATATAGTTCGTACATCACCATGGATGGATCTCGAAAGCAAATCAGGCAAAAGTAAATAACAAATTATTTACAATATATTTTTTAGGAATATATAGATAAGTGGCAAAAATAAGTTTTTTTTAAAAAGGAAAAGATTAACAAAATTCAGGATAGTCCATCTCTGAGGGGAAAGAAGCAAGAGGTGACTTGGAAAGAACAAGAGAGGGACCTTCTACGGTATTCAAATATTCCATTTCTTCACCTGGATGGTCAAGTACTCATATTTTAATCTATACACTGTATATGCAGCATACATATTCTCTTTTGTACATGTTTTATATTCCACTATTTGTTTGTTTGTTAAGAAACAGAAAGAAAAAGAAGAGGCATGGCCAGAAATAGAGAGGATGCACAGGGGTGACTTGAATTAAGAAGGCCATGTCTAAGGAATTTTCCAAGTGTTCCTAAAACGGCTGAGGGAGAATGAGTTGAGCAATTATTTGAGTGTAAGCATAAATCCTTCAAAATAAACCTTAAAAGTTAAATTTTTTTTTTAATTGTGCTTTAAGCGAAAGGTTACACCTCAAATCCGTTTCTCACACAAAAATTTATAGACATATTGTTATGTGACCCTAGCTGCAATCTCCACAGCGTGACAGCACACTCCCGCTTTCCACCATTCGACCAGCTCCTATCCCTTTCTGCCTTCTCATCCTGCCTCCGGCCAGGAGCTGCCCATTTAGTCTCAAGTATCTACTTCAACTAAGAAGCATGCTCTTAACGAGTTTTATTTTATGTTTTACAGTCCAGTCTAATCTTTGTCTGAGGAGTTGGCTTTGGGAATGGTTTTGGTTCTGGGTTAACAGGGGGCTGTGTCTTCTAGGGTTCCTCTAGTCTCAGTTAGACCATTAAGTCTGGTCTTTTTACGTGAATTTGAGTTCTGCACCACAGTTTTCTCCTGCTCCGACAGAGACTCTCTGTTGTGTTCCCTGTCATGCTGGTCACTGGTGGTAAAAACTAAATGGTTTTAAGATACAACACTATTAAAACATTTATTCTCTAGATTTAAAATTGTAATTTCAAAATGCCATATACCTTGTCACTTTGCTCCAGTGAAAAGCTATCTAGCAGGAATAGAGATATGGCTTGGAGAAACAGGAGATAGTGGCTGTATTCCCACATCATCATAAAAGTGTAAGTTGAAGCGCTCATCAATAAGTAGCAAAACCTCTACGGAAAACAAAAGAAAGAAACTAAATATCAATAGCTTTATTACTAAAAAAAAAACCCACGTGGTTTTTACCTCAAAGTTGCAGTTCTGTTATTGGCTCAACTTTAAGCTACATAACTCTTGAAGCTTCGTTTTTACATCACATAACTACTATTAAATCCTTACATCAAGATTCTAAATAAGGTACTGTAGAAAGAGAAATCAACCACTGTCCTTCAGTGTTCATCATCATGTTGAGAGTTTCAGGAGGACAAATGGAAAAAATAATTTATTGTCAATCAGATTACAATTATTATTTATATCCTTTACTATGCAGTAACTAGGTTTCATGGACTATAACTTAACTTTTAATATGACAGCTTTAAAATGATGTGCCACATTTCTAATGTATTTGAATTAACTGTGATTGATAGAACATGTGAATCTTACCTCTGCATAAGTATTTAAATTGCTTTTTAAATAGCCTGTAAGTGCAGCAACTTGACATGCAAAATATGGTAATGCCCAGTTTTCTCTTAAAGGAATGGAGTATTCAATTCTTGTTGTATCTACCCTAAAATAAACCACAGATGAACATTTAACATAACAAGATGTTATGTTGTGTAACACTATACTTTCAAAGCACTTTCATACACTTCTCACTGTTCAACATGGCAATCCTTTGAGGCAGGCATGGACAGAGCCACCAGTGACCTACACAGCATCTTTGGGCAAATTAATACTATCTCACATACCCCTCACCTCTCCATCCACCCTTCACCCACAAGGAACACTCAGTGCTGCTGTGCCCTGCCTGGTGAACACATGGGCCTCTGTGAGAATTTGAAAAAGGTATCCCTTTGTGAGCAGATATAGCCCCTGCTAAGGCACACAGCTTGTAGCGCTTGTTGGATTTCAGCCCCCACACTCCCCTCGCCCCTGGTGAGATGGCTACCCTTCCCGAGAGCATAATCTGCACTACCATAATCAACCAGTCTGGTGGGGCCAAAGTTATTATCCACCTTCAGATAAGGACTAGGAAGCTCCAGAGAGTAATATGACTTAAACAAGACGGGCATGTTCGCACATACAGCTAGTGGGTGGCACAGCTGGGACTACAATGTGTATCTTTTGGTATCTAGCTTAATAATCTTTTCAGTAAGAAGATTAATAATTTTTTTTTAACCCAGAATTAACACTACAGTTCATGAAGGAGCCCTGTTGGCCTAACGGTTAAGGCCTCCGCTGCTATCCGAAAGGTTGGCAGGTCAAAGCAACCCAGCAGCTTTACATGAGAAAGACCTGGTGATCTGTTCTTGTAAAGACTACAGCTAGAAAACCCTGTAGGGCAGTTCTACTCTGTCACATGGAGTCTCTATATGAGTTGAAAATCAACTCAACGGCACTGAACAACAAATCCTTCATGGGATATATCTGGAGGCCTTTGAGAATTCCAAGAATCTCAAATAAGGAAATGCTTTGCAGGGTCCTCCTAAATTTCTCCTAGATCACTTTTCATTAAGAGCCTGCTGTTTCCTGTGCATATCCTCACAAATGGACTACCTTTACAACAACCATTTACTTTGGATAGATATCTTACAATGGCCATTTCCATATAAAAGCAAAGGTGCCATTGTTTTTTTCAAAAAATATGAAAACCGCTGCATAACTCTCATAACAGAGATGTGCATGTTTGCATGTATTCTGGTTCATTCACTAGCCACTGTCACTGAATTGCACATGTAGAAAATGTTGACTTGGTGTATGTTTGACTGTATATTTTCAACAACAGAAAATAAACATATTACTTTAAAAACATATTTTTAAAGAATCTATAGCTGCATCCCCAATGAAACCAGCCAGGCTCATCATGACATCAGAGACAAAAGAAACATAAACTCAAACACATAAGAGCCATGAATTAACCAAGCTGTACATGTAAAAATATGGAAATGGCAAATGTGTCTCACACACACACACAAAGCCATGAAAAACAATGAATGAAACGTTTTTGAGAAAGCAGCTAAGGAAAAATTACATTACACAGCACATACAAGAAATCCTAAAAATCTTTACTCATCTCTTTTCCTAGTCTGGTAACTAATAACTTTCTATTCCCAACCCAATTCCTGTCTCAGTCACCTCTCTTCTCCCTGCATCAAATCTTTTTTTCCCTCAGAGTGGCACAACACTTTTTTTTATGTCATCTACAGCCTTCTCAGTACTTCAAATTTACATTTTGACCTATTTTCTGTTTAGCCCAACAACAGTTCACAGTAGCTAAACAAAACAAGAATCTCTAATACAGAAATGTTTGGTTGGCTCCTCCTAAATTTCTCCTAAATCACTTGTCATTTGAGAGTCTGTTGTTTCCTGTGCATATCCTTTACAGCAACCATTAAATTTGGATCTCTGACACTCAATGGCCATTTTCCAAACAAAAGCAAAGTTCTATCTTTCCTAGGAAAATAGAAACAAAAATGTTATAAACTTATTGACCAATATGACAATACTAATCACTATTATAAGTCCCTGGGTAGCACAAATGGTTTGCACTCTACTACTAACCTAAAAGTTGGTGGTTCAAACCCACCCGGCTGAACCACAGAAGAAACACCTAGCAATCTTTCATTAAGGTTACAGCCAAGAAAACTCTATGGAGCAGTTCTACTCTGCAAGACGTGGGGCCACCATGAGTCAGAGTCAACTCGGCAACACGCTTGTTTTTTGGTTTTCAATCACTATTATAACAAATGAAGCAATTTCTCTTGGGGTTAACATGGCTGGCTGCTAAAGGGTGCAAACTGAAAGACTGGAGGTTCGAGCCCACTCACAGATGCCTTAGAGAAAGACCTGCCAATATACTTCTGAAAAAATCATCCATTGAAAACCTTACGGAGTATACTTCTACTCTGACGCACAAGGGGTTGCCACGAGCAGAAGTAGACACGATGGCAACTGGTTGATTAATAATCCACTCAAGTATTTATCACGTATATAAATATTTTATATAGCCATAATTTCTTAACAAATTTTTACTCTGCTTTTTAAACTTATAAGTATTTTGTATGTTCTCCCTTCATACTCATTTCTTTTTAAAAATTGATTTCATTACAAAAGCAATATATATTCATTATAGAAATACCAGAAACTACATACAAGCAAAAAACAAACATCTTAAAACGTCTTGTTTTGATTGCAATTAGAAATTAGATGGTTATGTAAGATAATAAAAACTCATTAAGTGATAACACTTAAAATCTGTACACTGTTTCTGAACTATACCTCACAGCAATATCAACAAAAAAGTATTAAACTTAGTGACTTTGACAAAAAAATTTTTTTAAATGACACAAAAAACATGAAATATAGAAGAAAAAAAGTCAATACCCTGGACTTCAACAAAATTAAAAAAAAAAAAAAAACTTTTGCTGTTCAAAAGACACCTAGGTGCCCATCAACAGATGAATGGATAAACTATGGTACATACACACAATGGAATACTACACAACAATAAAAAACAGTGATGAATCTGCAAAACATCTCACCACATGGATGAATCTGGAGGGCATTATGCTGAGTGAAATGAGTAAATCACAGAAGGACAAATATTGTATGAGATCACTATTATAAAAACTGATGAAGAGGTTTACATACAAAAAGAAACAATCTTTGGCAGTTACAAGGGAGAGGAGGGGTGGGAGGGAAAAACACTAAATAGACAACAGATTAGTGATAACTTTGGTGAAGGGTAAGACAGTACACAATACTGGGGAAGAAAGCACAACTTGTCCAAGGCAAGGTCATGGAAGGGTCATGGAAGCTCCATAAACACATCCAAACTCCCTGAGGGACTGAATTACCAGGCTGAGGGCTGTGGGGACCATGGTCTCAGGAACATCTAGTTCAATTGGCATAACACAGTTTATAAAGAAAATGTTCGACATTCTACTTTGGTCAGTAAATCTTAAAAGCTTGTGAGTGGCCATCTAAGATATCCCACTGGTCCCACCCCATCTGGAGCAAGAGAGAATAAAGAAAACCAAAGGCACAAGGGAAAGATTTAGTCCAAAGGACTAATGGACCACAACTACCACAGCCTCCACTAGACTGAGTCCAGCACAACTAGATGGTACCCAGCTACCACGACGGTCTGCTCTGACGGGGAGCGCAGTAGAGGGTCTCAGACAGAGCTAGAGAAAAATGCAGAACAAAATTCTAAATCACAAAAAAAAAAAAAAAACGGACCAGACTTACTGGTGTGGCAGAGACTAGAGAAATCCTGAGAGTATGGCCCCAGACACGCTTTTAGCCCAGTAATAAAGTAACTCCTGAGGTTCACCCTTCATCCAAAGATTAGAGAGACCCATAAAATAAAACGAGACTAAATGGGCACACCAGCACAGGGTCAAGGACAAGAAGGCAAGAGGGGGCAGGAAAGCTGGTAATGGGGAACCCAAGGTTGCGAAGGGGAGAGTGTTGACATGTCGTGGGGTTGGTAACCACTGTCACAAAACAATATGTGTATTGTTTAATGAGAAACCACTTTGCTCTATAAACCATCTAAGGTACAAAAAAAAAAAAAAATGAAAAGACAAGCCACAAACTGGGAGAAAATATTTGCAAAACATACAACTGACAAAGAACTTATATCTAGAATATATAAAGAACTCATACAACTGCATAATTAGAAGACAAACAATCCAATAAAAGATGGACAGGAAGAAAGGCCTGGTGATCTACTTCCAAAAATTAGTGACTAAAAACCCTATGGATCAGCATGTTTCACCCCAACCAATCATGAAGACGGTGCAGGACCAGGTAGCGTTTCAGTCAGTTGTGCGTGGGGTCACCCTGAGTCAGAGCTGACCAGACAGCAGTTGACAACCACAGCAACACGAGGGGCCTGGGGGCAGAGGCACAGACTATCTCTATAGTACACACAAGAACCAGATGACAGTGCCTGTCTCTGGGAAAGACAGCCTTGTAACTAAGTTCCTGGGATGAGGAGGACTAATTTCACTGTATATCCTCTTGCACCTTTTGAATTCTTTTACACTGTGTATGTTGTTACCTATTTATAAAGAATACATTCATTAATTTTAAAATCAAGCAAAAGAACATATTCAAATAAAAAAAAGATAGGCAAAAAATATAGACCCTTCAAATAAGCACAAAAGAAGATGCACATCATTAGACGTTAAAGAAATGCAAATTAATTAAAACTATGATGAGATTCTAATGTACGTGTGCTACATTGGTTAAAATTACAACAACTGAAAAAGAAAGACAGGCCATATTAAGTTTTGGGAAGGACTCTTACATTCTGCTAAGAGGAATGTAAAATGGTACAACCACATTAGAAAACAGTCTGACAATTTCTTAAAAGTTAAATACACACCTACCATATGACCCAGACATTCTACTCCTAGGTATTTACCTGAGAGAAATGAAAGCAAGTCTACACAAAGACCTGTACACACATGTTCATAGCAGCTTTATCTGTAACAGTGCGAAGCTAGAAACTACCAAAATGTGCCTGGATAAACAAACTGTGATATATTCATACAATAGAATACTACTTAGCAATAAAAAGGAATGAACTATTGATACATGTAACACACATGAATTTCAAAATAATTATGCTTAGTAAAAGACGCTAGACCAAAAAAAAAAAAAAAAGTATATGCTGTATGACTCCATTTATATAAAGTTCTAAAAAATTCAAACTACACTGACAGAAACCAGATCATTGGTTCTCTGAGGACAGCGGGACAACAGTGAGAAGGGATAGGAAGAGGAAGAGAGAGAATTACAAAGGGGCATAAGTAAACTTCTGGGGCTGATGGATATGTTTATTATATTGTACTGATGGTTCCATGGTGTATCTAAATGCCTAAATTAACCAAATTGTACACTTTAAATATGTGCACTTTTTTCTATGTGAATTATACCTCAATAAAGCTGTTGAAAATTATTAGAGGAAAACCTGTCTTCTATGAATGTCTGGTGCTCTGGTGGTGCTGTTGTCAAGCACTTGGCTGTTAGCCAAAAGGTTGGTGGTTTGAACCCACGAGCCACTCTGAAGAATAAAGATGTGACAGTCTGCTTCTGTGAAGATTTCAGCCTTGGAAACCCTATGGGGCAGTTCTACCCTGTCCTACAGGATGGCAATGAGTCAGAATCGATTTGATGGCAATAGGTTTGTTTTTTAGGTTTGGTATGAATGTATACGTGTATATATATATATATATACTAAATATCAATAACCTAAAAGCACTACATTTTTTATCTGGCAATTGCCAAATAAAAATGTATAAAAGAAATGTTACACTTTTAAAATTTTAATCATGTTAAGTGTTATGGGGGTGGGGGAAGTGGTATGGATCATAAAGAATGCCCATCATACAAAAAACATATCTATAACACTGACCAATCCCAAGAAGAATTTTATGACATGTCTCAAACCAGCCCTCCACGTCAAAGCCCGAGCCATGATTCTCTTGTTGTTTTTAATTGCCGTTGAGTCAATTCCAACTCCACAGAACTGCCCCCTAGGGTATTAATGCTGTGACCCTTTGGAAGCAGATCACCAGGCCTATCTTCCAAGATGCCTCTGGGTATGTATGAACTGCCAACCTTTTGGCTAGCAGTCGAGCACTTCACCTTTTGAGTAACCTAGGGACTCCAGCCTAAGTCTAGGAAGTATGTAAAATCCTTTGTACTGCTTCTGCAACATGCATGAGCATGCTATAAACAGAATATACTTTAAATACATTCCCCAGTGGCTACTACCTGCACTTACACCCTCAATCACATTCCCTTCCACTTTAACTAGGGCCTTATTTCATTTTTTATCACCGTTGACCTTATGCATTTAATCCTGTCCTCTGCATCCTTCATCTCATTCTAAAATCAGATTAAATACCCTCAACCCTGATACCCTCAATTTTTCCCCAACTTCTCTCCTCCCCTTAGCTGCCATATACTTCAGAGTCTCCTCGTACAGCTTCCACTTCCAAACCTTCATTACCGCCCCGAAAAAAGAAAAGAAAAGCCCATTGCCCTTGAATTGATTCCGACTTACAGCAACCGTATAGAACAGAGTAGAACTCCCTTATAGGGTCTCCAAGGCTGCGATGTTTAAGGAAAAAGACTGCCACGTCCTTCTCCCGTGGAGCTGCTGGTGGGTTCAAACCAGCTGACCTTTTGGTTAGCAGCTAAGCGCTTAATCACTGCACCACCAAGGCTCCTTCCACCACCACCCAGAGACGACTCCTTACTCACTATTAAAGAACTAAGCCTCTTTGGATCACCAAAGGGGGTGGGTTTATTAATTCAAAGAACCTGAATTAATGTATTTGATGCCTCCCTCCTTCTTTTCAAGAAGATATGTCATCAATTTTAAATAAACCAAGAAAAAAAGAGGTCTATGTGAATATCAATACGTCTGAAAAAAGAGATACAGGGCTGGTATATTATTTTTCAATTGTATGACAAATTACCACAAATGTAGTGACTAAAAACAACACAGATTAATTATGTCACAAAAGCCAGCATGGCATGGCCGGATTCTCTGCTCAGGGTCTCACTGGGCTAATATCAAGGTTATCAGCCAGGGTTGTAGTCCTCTTACAAGTTTGCCAGTTGTTGACAAATTCATTTCCTTCTTGCTTCAAGATAGCAACGTGCATCAAGTCCCTCTCACGCTTCAAACTTCTCTGACTTCCACTTCTACACCAGATAGACAAAGCTCTCTGCTTTCAAGAGCTCATATGCTTAGACTCGGTCTACTGGATCATCTTCCTACCTTGAGTTCAACTGTACCACATAACATAACCTGATCATGGGAATGATATCTCATCATAATCATAGGTTCTGGGGATTAGATGTGAAATCTTGATGGCGCCGTTTTTAGAACTCTACCATGGTTGTAAAAATCAATTAAAAACACCTTTCTTACCTATTAATAATGAACCATGCAACAGTAAGCATTCCTGCGAGCCATGTTCCACTCATAAGCCAACTCGTAACAAATAAAGCAGTCACATATATTCCTTGCAATCCAAAAACAATGCCAATGTAGAAATACACCGGTTCAATAATCTCCTAGATAGGAAGGAAAACAGAGAGGCAGAGTTAATAGGATGACATTAAATAGTTGGAGGAATGATACATATGTGAGAAAATAAATATTAAGGTCAAAAGAAAAACACATACGTTGCCACCAGTTGCTTGATATAAAACGCTAGCAATAAGTTCTGGATATAGAGACATTTGCTGCACTGCGTTTATGGTCTTCAGAGATACAGTTCTGTTATTGTGTGTCAGCTCATAAACACCTAAAGATAAAAAATTCTTCTTCAGATTATTTATTATGCTTTTATAATAATTAAATATTTCATTCAGAAGTCATTAAATATTTTAATTATCATCAAGAAAGATCCCAAAATATAATACACTATCTCATTATCCTATTTTTGTATTAAGTATGATAAAGAGCAATATCTACATTCTGAGACAAATCTCCATATTCAAAGGCTCCAATCTAGAAAGAATGTTTTATTTCAGGAAAATACTGTTTTTAAGGAAACTCTGGTGGCATAGCGGTTAAGTCAGCAGTTCAAATCTACCAGATGCTCCTTGGAAACTCTACGGGGCAGTTCCCCTCTGTCCTATAGGGTTACTATGAGTCGGAATCAACTCGACAGTAATGGGTTTGGTTTTTTTTTTTTTGGTTCACTGTTACTAAAAATACAAAATTGATTATTATACCTCTTTCAAATGAAGGCGCCTTTAACATATCTTTATAATAGGAGTAATAAATGGCACTGTCACCCTGAAAGGTGATTTCCCGTTCAAGCTCCTAAAAGAAAAAATGAAATGGTTATTTAAATATCAGCATACTAAATTTTAGGTGCAGTCTTCCTTCTTTAATCAATAGCTATATAAACTTTTCAATAATCTGGCAAATATTTTAATGAAACACCTAAGGTTTAAAACGGATTGCAACACGTAATTACCCGTTAGACACAAGGAAAATGTAGAAATAAAACCAAAAGAAATGCCCTAAAGATAGCCAGAATATTAAGGCAGGAGATAAAGAATGATGGTTGAGATGTCAGAAGTCCATCAGAAAAAGACAAGTTTAAGAAAGTGTTATGTCTACTTTTCCACTTTCCCATGTATCCAGAACAGCAAGCCCTTTGTTACTGTTCAAGTACTTAAACAGTGCTCTTCAAATGAATTTCCAGAAATATAAGCAAGTCTTAAAATTCCTAGAATTAGGCTATAAAGAACCAAGAATACAGAAGTCAAAGACATTAGGAAGCCTTGTACATTTTCGTGCTGAATCTATAATCTTTTAAAATCAAACTTGATTTGTTTTCATGCATAATATTTATCAACTAATACAAGAACAAAAGATATTAGTTATAGCAGTTTACCCAAAGACTGATCAACAAAACTACCTAATATTTAAGTAGATACTACCTAAAAATAGAGTTCTTGAGCTAAAAAAGGCTTGGGAAACGCTGGATTAAACAAAGCTAAAGGGGTTTCTTTATTGCAAGACTTTTAAAGAGTTTCAATATTTATTACGCACTGTGAATCTCCAAGATTTTCCCCAGACCAATGTGACCAAGGAACACTTTCCCCCCTATTTAGAGGTTATTAATCTAAAAAGATAAAGTTCTTAAAATTATTTTTAATAAAAACAGATTTGCTTCTAAGGTTTCAAAGAGTTAAAAACTCTTAAACAGAGCTGTTCAATTTTAACGTGTATATAAAACATCTAGAGACCTTTTTAAAATGTAGATTTTAATTCTGAAGTGGGGTCTTCAGAATTCTAAAAGAACTTCTAGGTGATAGTGATGCCGCTGACCCATACACAATGCTTTTTGAAAAACAAGTTTTTTGATGAATGCCTTCTATATTTTC
The DNA here is from genome assembly GCF_030014295.1 of Loxodonta africana. NCBI lineage: Eukaryota > Metazoa > Chordata > Mammalia > Proboscidea > Elephantidae > Loxodonta > Loxodonta africana. The sequence goes on along the minus strand of NC_087355.1, from coordinate 45,448,614 downwards.
AAACCTTGGGGTGTTCTCAAAGCTGCCTATACAACAGAATTGCCTGGAAATATTTTTTATAATACTGATCAACCACTACCCCCTCAACCCCCACCTAAGAATCTGTGAGGGAGATAATTTTTTTGAAAACTCCCCAGATGATTCTACTGTACATCCAGCATTGAGAACTACTGCTACTTACTCTGCATAATGTCTTCAAGGAAACAGCATATGCTACAGTGGTAGCTCTTGTCAAATCCATAAGGGTGCAGTCAGTAATTATACTGTTAATTATCTTGGTGGTGTTAGGTAAATCAGTTCTGACAGACTACTTGCTCAAATATAAAAAACAAAACAAAAAAACTAGTTTGGGCTCAAAATTTTTAAAAAGCCTCTAACATCAAAAAAGAGCTCTGGCGGCACAGTGGTTAATGTGCTCGGCTGCGAACTGAAATGTCGGCAGTTTCAACCCACCAGCCACTCCTCGGGAGAAAGACGCGGCAGTCTGCTTCTGTAGATTACCATATTTTTACACAAAAAACACGCGCCTTCTATGTTTGCCAACCACTCCTTCCCCCTATGAGGTATTTTCGGAAGTACCTCTATACGAATTTTTTTTTTGCATGTTTCTGTGAAAAAAAAAAAAATTAGCATAGTGCACTTAAGAAAATACTTCACTTACAAAAACACCTCACAAAGGGAGGAGCAAGGGGTTGGCAAACAAACAGAGACTGTGCATATTACTTGCGTAAAAATACAGTAAAATCTTGGAAAACCTTATGGGGCAGTTCTACTCTGTCTTATAGGGTCACGACGGGAATGGGTTTGGTTTCTTTGTTTTTATGAAGTCCAGTGGTAACATTCTGAAGTTTGCCCATTCACATTACAGACATATCTGATTGGGAAGTTACGCCTGAAAATAACCTTATTCAAAGACCAAATTATGAAATCATGAACATGAGTATAGTCACTAAAGAACACACGTGATTTACAACCAGGCATTAAAAATACTATTATGAGACAACAGTTTAATAAGTACTAGGTTAAATCTGTTAATTGTTTTCAACCTCCACAAAAATTCTAATCATGTAATCTAAAAATTAAAATATTTTAATGCTGAAATTTTCATAGGTTGTTTCTGAATGTGATATGCCAAAACTACTGAAAAGCTAACTGAACGACTCTGTGACATTTCACTATCATCAAAATTCCCTGATAAATGAACTGCATGAAGGAATGCATCCTCATAGCTTCTATTCTCTGGCCTTGAAATACATTCTATTAAGTATTTCAAGGGTGATACTGTGACTGGGTTCTCAAAAAAGCTTCTAGCACATTTTGTTTCTAATGGTCCTAAATAAGACAGCACTTGTCATACTTGCTTACACATATATTTTGGCTCCCTGGAAAACAGATTAGCCAAATTACTATTAAATACTAAAACAACTTCATATGCTCAAAATTCTTTCTTCTTACCTGCCTGTTGGAAAACCAGAATTTTCGTTCATGGTATGCTGATAAATAGAGCGCGTACATCATACCACTAGTAACTGCTGCAAGACAGCCAATGAAAAACTTTGCAAAGCGCTGAAACAATACATCTGTAAAAGCATATTAAAAGTAATCACAAATTAGTATGTACCCTCAATATGCTGGAAAATGGCACTGTACTCTGTGGTTTTTCTCCCAAAAACCCAGAACCCTGGTCTAATCGCATAAAAAACATCAAGCCAATCCCAATAGAGGAGCATCCTACAATAAACCTGACCAGCACTCCTCAAAATTGCCAAGGTCATCAAAAACAAGGAAAGTCTAAGAAATTGTCACAGCCAAGAGGAGCCTAAGGAGACATGACAACTAAATGTAATGTGCTGTCCTGGATGGGATCCTTGAACAGAAAAAGGACTGTAGGTAAAAACTAAAGAAATCTGAACAAAGTGTAGACTTTAGTTAATGTTTCAATATATTGGTTCATTAGCGGTAACAAATGTACCATGCTAATGTAAACAGCTAAAAATAGGAAATCTATGTATGTATGTACAGGTCATGGGGTATGATATGGGAATTCTCGGTATTATCTGCTCAATTTTTCTATAAATCCAAAACTGCTTTAAAAATTAATGTCTATTGCAAGACACAAGGGAAATATTGGCCCAAGAGACAGAAAGGGCCACATAAACCAGAGGCTCTATCAGCCTGAGACCAGAAGAACTAGATGGTGCCTAGCTACCATCAATGACCACCCTGACAAGGAACACTACAGAGTCCCTGACAGAGCAGGAGAAAAGCGGGGTGCAGAACTTAAATTCTAGTAAAAAGACCAGACTTGATGGTCTGACTGAGACTGCAGGGACCCCAGAAGACATGGCCCCCAGCCTCTGTTAGTCCAGAACTGAAACCATTCCTGAAGCCAACTCTTCAGACAAAGATTAGACTGGACTATAAGACATAAAATAATACTCATGAAGAGAGTGCTTCTTAGCCCAAACAGATACATGAGACTAAATGGGCAGCTCCTGTCCTGGGGTGAGATGAGAAGGCAAAAAAGGGACAGGAGCTGGTTGAATGGACATGGGAAATCTGGGGTGGAAAGGAGGAGTATGCTGTCACATTACAGGGAGAACAACTAGGGTCACATAACAACGTACGTATAAATTTTTGTATGAGAAACTAACTTGAACTGCAAACTTTCACTTAAAGCACAATTTTAAAAAAGGTGGGTAGGAATTAATGCCTATTGCAAATGCGTTGAGTTTATTCGTGGTTACGACGGACTGAGAGTAGAAGGGAATTGGGAGCTACTGCTGTCTGAAGTGCTGGAAACATCTGGAAATGGACAGTGGTGATGGTAGCCCAACACAGTAAATGTAATTAATGTCACTGAATAGTACACTCAAAAATGGTTAAAAAGGCAAACTTTTTGTTGCATTTATCTTACCACAGTAATTTTTTTCTTTTTAAATTTAGAACCTGGTAGTGTAGTGGTTAAGTGCTACAGCTGCTAACCAAAAGGTTGGCAGTTTGAATCCACCCGGCGCTCCTTGGAAACTCTGTGGGGCAGTTCTACTCTGTCCTATAGGGTCGCTATGAGTCGGAATCGACTCAATGGGAAAGGGTTTTTTAAAATTAGTCTAAAAAAAAATTAGTCTACTAAACAAAAAAAGTAATCAAAAGGACTAGACTACCCAGTATCTGGGGAAAAAAATACAGGTTCATTCAGAATTACTATTGATATTTTTTGCTTTTTATCAAGGAATTATTTTCCTTATTGAGGAAAAATTTACATACTATAAACTACACTAAATTGTATTACTTACAGTGTATAATTCAATGAGTTTTGATGAATCTATTTTTAAAGGCTCACATACAACTGCTATATAAAACCACTGCCATCGAGTAGAACGGAAACCCTGGTGGCTTAGTGGTTAAGAGTTACAGCTGCTAACCAAAAGGTTGGCAGTTCAAATCCACCAGGTGCTCCCTGGAAACCCTATGGAACAGTTCTATACTCCTTCCTACAGGTTCACTATGAGTTGGAATCGACTCATTGGCCACGGGCTTATCAAGTAGAACTGCCCCATAGGAATTCCAAAGCTGAAATCTTTAGGGAAGCAGACTGCCACACCTTTTTCCTGCAGAGCGGCTGGTGGGTTCACACTCCTGACCTTTTGGCTAGCAGCCAAGCACGTTAACAACTGCACCATCAGGGCTCCTAACTGCTACATACATACTAAGAAAAGAAAAACTCTTGTCAGCTTTTTATTTAATACCAGTCAGTTCAGTGTACAAATAATTATACCCACAATTCTTTTCCAGATTGATTACGTGTATTTGGAGCTTATCAAGTTTTTGTCAGACCACAACTTTAGTCTCTTTTTACCCTAAGCCCTCTAACTGAAAAAATTTACTAGGACAGTGTATGACAGTTGTGCCCTTATTTGGTCATTCCCCCAAGTTTCATCTTAATCAGCCTTTGCTACTCAAAGTATCTCTCAATTATATCTTTTACTGGTTGAAAAACCCTCAAGTTCCAGATTTCTTAATTATCTCTTTTCCTCTTCATTCCTGCTTGCAAAAAGGCCAATTCTATTCTAAACTCATCTCTTTCCTGTAGTCAAATGCAGCTAATAATAATCAAGCGACTTTAGTAATACTATTTTGCAATCTCATCACTTAAAATGATCAAACATTAGTGTTGTGTTTTAGATTTCTTATTTTTGGTGATGGGAAAAGTGGCACCGAATGTGGATATAGTGAGTACAGCACAACCAAAGCAAATGATGTCACAAGAAAAAAGAATGCTGGTACTAAACAATCTGAAATATATAAGTTTACAACAATTCCAACAAAGACCAAAAGACAAGTGTTAAGACCACATATGGATGGGTCTAGGCATAAAGCTATATGGGTTGGTGCAGGTATATACATACGTGGGGACTATGTACATGTAAATATAGATATGTGTGTACAGGCACATATGGTCATTGAAGACACAACTACAGATACTCCTCAGACATAACCGAACATCTTCCAAGACTGGTGTTCTAGATTTGAAGGCTCTACTTGTCAGGAGCAAAAAAGTAAGAAGGTGAGCAAAAAAGTAAGAAGGTAACCAAAATCTCAGGGAAGAAACAAATTTACAGGGCTGATAGCCTACTAGAGCCATGGCCTCATCGACCAGAAGAACTAGACGGTGCCCGGCTACCACCACTGACCATTCTGACCAGGGTCACAATAGATGGTCCCAATAGAATGGGAGAAAAATATAGAACAAAACTCAAGTTCTTAAAAAATGCCAGGCTAACTGGACCAGTTGAAGGCCACAGCACTCCCTGAGACTATTGCCCTGAGATACTTTTTAAACTCTTGAACTGGAACTATCCCAAGATCACCTCTTAGCAAAATAGCAGAGTGGCACACAAAATAAGAGACACTACGCAAAGAACAGTGCTTTACTAAAAAATTATCTGTATGAGACCAAAAGGTCCACATTTACTTTTAAGCAAAGATCAAAACGTAAGGGGGCAGAGAAACTAGAGTGTTACAAATGGAGTAACCAACCAGGAGACAAAGAGAATGTTGACACAATGTGAAAAATGTAACTAATGTCACTGGACAAGTTATGTGGAAATTGTCAAATGGAAACCTAACTTGCTGTGTAATCTTTCACCAAAAACAAAATAAAATATTATTTTTAAAAAATTAGAGTACTGTTTGATAAGAAACTAGTTTGTTATGTAAACCTTCACCTAAAGTACAATAAAAAATTTTTAAAAGTTAGTATCACTGTGTTGTTGTACATATTCTCAACAACAAAAAATTTTTTTAATGTGTTAAAATTCCAACTATTCAGAGGAAACTTTTACTAAATTTTTTTGTTATTGCATAACACAGATCTCCATTTTCCAGCTTCCAAAAACAGTTTTCTTGCTGCCAGGTCCTGAAGTAGATCTGTAGATGACCCACTGCCTACATCTTATTTGAACAAGAAATAAACCACTGGACTTTGAGACCATTTATTCCAAAACAAAAGTATCTAATACTGAAAACGGTATCAGGAGTAGGATGTTAATAAGACAACACCATATTTATTTTAAAACTAACATCTGCAGCATTAGACAGGTGGTAGGCATTGAGGCAAAAACCAAATCAAAGGCATAGCTACCACACACTTTTTTAAAACCCTTGAATGGATTAAGGTGGCCCCAGGAAATTCTTTCAGTTAGACAAAATGGCTTAGCAAAAAGAAATTAACAGTGTACTTAAAAAAAAAAAAAAAAACTCGTTGCCATCAGGTCAATTCTGACCCATAGCAGCCCTATATGACAAAGTACAACTTCCCCATAGGGTTTCCAAGCCCATAATCTATAGGATCATTATGATTTGCAATCAATTTGACAGCAGTGGGTTTGGTTTTTTTTCTCTGGTTTAATCTTTACCAAAGCAGACTGCATGAGCGGCTGGTGGGTTCTAACTGCTGACCTTTTGGTGAGCAGTCAAGCACTTAACCACTGCACCAGCAGGGCTTGTTCTGATAAGTTTAAGAGTATCTTAATTAAGTATGAGAACGATATCTGTAAAAGAATTGTAGGTACGATTACTGGCAGAGGGAGCTGATTAGAATCATATAGATAAAAAGGTAATGTTTTTGAGAGCACTGTATTGCCAAGAGTAGTTGGCCTAGATTAAGAGGGATTAGAGTTATTTGGGAGCCCCGCTAACCAAAAGGTCGGCAGTTCGAATCCACCATCCTCTGCCTATGGGGCAGTTCCACTCCTACAAGGTCACCATAAGTTGGAATAGTCTCAACAGCAATAGGTTTTGTTTGTTTTTTATAGTTGTTTAAGCTAGAAAACAACTTTTGGGCCCTGCACTTTCTTTCAACTTTACAAGAAGCAATCTAAGAAAGTCATTCAGCCTCCAAGGATGGCATATTCTCCAAAATATTCTTCAGACATAGGTAAGGAGGGTAATGGAAAAGGAAGGACCTCCAGAAAGTGGAGCCAAGGATCATGGAGAAGTGGAAAGCTACGCCCAAGGAGCACAATTGGAGCCTAATCAAGAAACATCCTCTATTTTAGTTGTTGTTGTTGTTAGGTGCTGTCAAGTCACCTCTGACTCATAGCGACCCTATGTACAACAGGACAAAACACTGCCCAGTCCTGCACCATCCTCACAATCATTATGCTTGAGCCCACTGTGGTAACCACTGTGTCAATCCATCTCATTGCATGTCTTCCTCTTTCTCACTGACCTCTACTTTACCAACCATGATGTCCTTCTCCAGGGACTGATTTCTCCTGATAACATAGTGTCACCACCCTTGCTTCTAAGGAGTATTCTGGCTGTACTTCTTCCAAGACAGATTTGTTCCATCTTTTGGCTGTCTATGTTATATTCAATATTCTTCACCAACACCACAATTCAAAGGCGTCAATTCTTCTTCAGTCTTCCTTATTCATCGTCCAGCTTTTGCACGCATATGAAGTGAATGAAAGCACTATGGCTTGGATCAGGTGCACCTTAGTCTTCAAGGTGACATCTTTTCAACACTTTAAAGAGGTCTTTTGCAGCATATTTGCCCAATACAATAGGTCGTTTGATCTCTTGACTGCGGCTTTCATGGGTGTTGATTGACGATCCAAGTAAAACGAAATCCTAACAGCTTCAATCTTTCCTCTGTTTATCATGATATTGCTTATTGGTTCAGTTGTGAGGATTTTTGTTTTCTTTATGTTAAGGTGTAATCCCTACTAAAAGCTGTGGTCCTTGATCTTCAACAGTAAGCGCTTCAAGTCCTCTTCACTTTCAGCGAGCAAGGTTGTGTCATCATTTTAGGGTAAGGAGGTCTCATATTTAGCTGGCAGGATTTCAGAATTGTTATGGTCCAAAGGCTGATGTGTGTCTGCCATTCTTCCTCTTTCTGAACGGAAACATTTATATTGTCATCTTGTCCCTGTCCAACAATGTATATCGAGAGAGGGGGCATGTGCAAAAAGAGTTAACACAGCAGGTATGAAACCGTTATCCTTAAGAAGGCCTGCCTGCAAAGCTGGCCTTTGGCTGATGTCTGGGAACTTGGATTTCAGGAGGATTGCCACCATTCTCTAACCGGTAAGGGTGGCTTCCTGTGCCTAAACTGTTTGTAAAAATCCATTGCCACTGAGTTGAATCCCACTGTGGTTTATGCCAAACACCTGCTTTCCTTCTGGGAGTCTGGTATTTGGGTATGTGATTGGCAGATGGTACCTACATGACCAACTTCCAATAAAAACCCTGGGCAGAGTCTCTAATGAGTTTCCTGGGTAGACGAAACTTCACACATGTTGTCAAAGTTTGACGCTAGAGGAATTAAGCATGTCCTGTATGACTTCAGTGGGAGAGGATTCTTGGAAGTTTGTACATGATTCCTTCTAGTCTTTGCCCCAAGAGCCTTTTCTCTTTGCTGATTTTGCTTTGTATTCTTCCACTGTAATAAATCATAGCTTTAGGTATGACTATATACTAAATCCTGAGTCCTCCCAGTGAATGACCAAACCTGCAGGTAGTCTTGGGGACCCTGATATTATGTAACTTGTCTTTTTAGGTTACAGTCTCTGGATAAAAAGGGATCATATCTAGACCTGATATAGATTACAAGGCCTTAGGCCTCAAGACTGATGCCATGACTGGATGAGACTCACGCCATGACTGGATAGGACTACGTGATTCCTTGGGGTGGAGGAGGTTGTGAGTATATTTTGTCTGAGGGTAAATATTTATAACCAAAGGACAGAGTGTGTTAGACTGTATTATCGCGCCCAACTATTTTCTCCTCTATAGCAACCCTACAGGACAAAGTTGAACTTCCCCATAGGGTTTCCAAGACCATAATCTAAAAGGATTGTACATCCCTGCCCACAGCCATGTGACTTGCAATGCTACCCTGCAGTCAGGTATGCTTCTCCATCCCACTGTCAGGCTTAGTTACATGACTTGCTTGGACCAATAGAATGTGAGTACAGTACGCAGGTGCAGCAGAAAATCAAGAGGCACTATGTTGACTCTACCAGCGCTCCTGCTCATTTCCTCTGCCACAAGAAAAACATGTCCCAAATAGAGGCTGTTCTTTCAGCCTGGATTCTACAATGCCAGAACACATTAAGCCATAGCCACTGACCTGTAGCCACAAATGTAACATTCATCGAAAATAAATACTTATTGTAAGCCAGTGAAATTTGGGAGTTGTTCTACAGCAAAACCTAGTGGAATGTGACTGATACCACCACATACTTTATTACTCTTAATTACAAAATATGCTTCTACATTTAAAATATTAATATAAGATATCCTATCTAGCATAACTATCTTTGTAGTAGCATTAAAACACCAAATCTATCTAACTTACGTTTTGGAGCTCTTTCAGGAATTGGAGTGTCTTTGATGTTCTCTTCTTTGGCAGATTCCTTATTTTCTGAAGACTTTGGTTTTTTCCTTTGGTGCAGTGCTATAGTTGGCCCTTAAAATATTTGAAACAGTTATTGCAACATGTGCATCAAACTATTCTAATCTATATCCTCAGCTGATTAGCTTTTTTTTTATACTTAAGCAAAAGTCGTACTGAGACTTCTTAGTACCAAAGATAGCCTTTATTTTCATAACTATATTAACACACATACACCCCCGCTCTGGGAAGTCCTACTGATAAACCAAGGAGCTCTTGAGGTAATGCTGTTTTCAACGTAAGTATAGTAAATGCTTTTCCATAATAACTGGGCAACAAAATGTCATTTAATAAGTTAGCTTATTATTCTAGCTAACCTGACACAATCATATGCATCATTCATGGACTACCAATTTTTTCTTAACTCAAAGTATTAAATACATTTTTTTATAATCCTGAAATTTCCACAGTTTCACAGTGCTGAGGTATCATTATCACTGTATGGTCTTACACAAATAGCTGCTAGAAAATAGGCTTAGAGAAATTTTTCAATATATCACTATCTGCCCTTTCTATCTTCAATTAAAAAATGTAATGCAGAAGGTACCTCCAAACCAGTAAACTAAATTCCAAATTAGACAGGAATTTACTATATACAATTTAACTAGTTTTCCCTCCTAGAATTTGTTATCATGTGGGGTAGACTATAACTATAGTGTAGGTACAGGGTGTCCCTGTCAAGTTTATAACGTGGTACAAGAATGAATCTCCTCCTTACAGAAAGGAAGTTTTCTCTTTTTTTAATGACTTTAGGCTATGAAATATAAACCTAAAAAGAACAAAGAGACAAATGAATCAGCTACTGCTGCTGCTGATGAGATACGCTTTTCTAGTTTTACTGTAGAAAATGAGTAAAATAAATGTATTTAAACAGCTTCATAGCAAATTCATGTTTGCTAAAATATCTTTGTAAACACTGGCAAAGTGAGAAAAAAATGCTATATATTTAGTGGATTCCATCTGACTAATTTTTACCTATTTCTGTACTACCATTTATTTTGTAGTCATGTTAGTGAGGCCAGTGGATACATTAAAAAATAATACTATTATTGGAAAAGCCATATCTCAAATTTTGAGTATTTTTACACACAAATTTGGATCAATTAATAAATATTACTATATTCCTTCCTTAGGATGCCCTTTTAATTTTCCCCTGCCCTGGGTTAAGGCAAAAGTTAGAAGGGGTCAACAAGAATGAATATTTATATAAAGCCCAATAAGGTCTGCAAATACAAGTTATTATTTTTAACTTTATTAAAAAAGAATACAAGGGAAAATACTACTATAAAAAATTTCCTTAGTAGTTATGCTTGCATGATTAAATACATTAACAGTATTAATTTTTTTTAATTGAGTTGAATAATTTCAGAAACCAAGTTAAATCTATTAAGGTAATTAAGTATGTGACCAATGGGCTATGTCCCTTCCATTAGACAGAATCTAAAAACACATATTTAGGATAAAGATAAATTGGAAAGCAATAGATATAAAGTGTCCTTTACAAAAAGCTACTTTTTTTTTTTTTTTTTTAAATATTTCTTTATAAAATGAATCACTTTACAGGAACTTTAAAATGTTCTCTGTGTAAACAAAGGGGTTTTATTTATAAGAGTACAACTTACACTAGAAATTCTGCATAGATTCCCAAATAATGTATTAAATATATACATCTTAAGTAATTTCACAAGAATCTGTATTAGCAGTGATTCAAGACCATACAAATAAGTAATTTATACTACTACTACAAAAAATTCAAAAAACTCATTCCCATCAAGTAGATTCTGACTCATAACTGACTGCCTCCCGGGGTTTCCAAGGCTGTAAATCTTCACAGAAGCAGCCTGCCACACCTTTCTCCTGTGATCTGTACTACTAAAAAAAATATTCCCTTAATTCTAAGCGCTATACATTTTAAGATACTATTTTTTTAATAATTTTTATTCTGCTTTAAGTGGAAGTTTACAAATCAAGTCAGTCTCTCACACAAAAACCCATATACACCTTGCAACACACTCCCAATTACTCTCCCCCTAATTAGACAGCCCACTCCCTCCCTCCACTCTCTCTTTCCATGTCCATTTCTCCAGCTTCTAACTCCCTCCACCCTCTCATCTCCCCTCCAGGCAGGAGATGCCAACAGAGTCTCAAGTGTCCACCTGATCCAAGAAGCTCACTCCTCACCAGCATCCCTCTCCAACCCATTGTCCAGTCCAATCCATGTCTGAAGAGTTGGCTTTGGGAATGGTTCCTGTCCTGGGCCAACGGAAGGTCTGGGGGCCATGACCACCGGGGTCCTTCTGGTCTCAGTCAGACCATTAAGTCTGGTCTTTTTATGAGAATTTGGGGTCTGCATCCCACTGCTCTCCTGCTCCCTCAGGGGTTCTCTGCTGTGTTCCCTGTCAGTTAAGATACTATTTTAATAGCAGTATTTCAAGGAGGAAAAAACACTATCATATGAAACACACACGCTGATTTCTAGACATGTCAATTTTAGCGGTATTAAAAGTTGAGGGCAAAAAGTACAGTATTTGTTTTAGCCAATCTCTTCAACCTCGTCCCTAAAACTAGTTTTTTGCCTGTCATCAAGAAACTGACTGGATGAAAAATTTCACCTCACTTCCCTTATACTGATCTAGTAACTTCAACACTGAAAGACAAAGCCAGGCATCTCTAAGCAAAAACGCAGCAAAGGCCAAAGCAACTGGACAAACTAGATTATTAGGTCTGATAGGAATGCACTGGTATGGAATTCAAACTTCCTTTTCAATCACGTATGATTTCGGCATTGCAAAGGAAAAAACCAAACCACACTAGCTGCCCTCCAGTTGATTCCAACTCATGGTGACCTACACGTGTCACAGCAGAACCGTGCTCCTTAGGGTTTCAGTGGCTGATTTCTCAGAAGTAGATTGCCAGGCCTTTCTAAAGAGGTGCCTCTGGGTAAGCTCAAACCACCAACCTTTGGGTCAGCAGCTGAGCACTTAACCATTTATACCACCCAGGGACTCCTTTGCAAAGAAAATGTCCAACTAAATGACAATGACAACATATCCACACAAATAACCTGTTATTTTCAGTTTCTAGTCCAGTGATCTTCATATGAAATAACAGGACCACAAATAGGCTTGCAAATGTCATCAGACTATACACAGCAATTTCCAAGTGAAATGGTATTATTGTTCTGCTCAAGGTTGTCACTTCTCTCTTTGCTCTAACACTTCTTTCAGGAAACACAAATATGAATATCTTTATCCTCTATCGTAACAAATAAGACATTTTTTGGAAGATCAAATTCCCAAAGAGTATTTACTTAGAGAAACACTGGGACAATGGAGATGATGCAAGTGAATGAAAAGCAACACCTAGATACAAGTAAAATATACAGTATTTAAAACACAAATAATTTAAGTGATACTCTATAGACTATTTGGAAACTCTGGTGGCATAGTGGTTAAAAGCTCGGGTGCTAACCAAAAGGTCAGCAGTTTGAATCCACCAGGTGCTCCTTAGAAACCCTATGAGGCAGTTCTGCTCTGTCCTACAGGGGTCACTATGAGTCAAAATCCACGCAACAGCAACAGGTTTGGTTTTTTTGGGGGGGGGGATATAGACTACTTAGTCTAATTTTAATACAGTAAATACATGATAATATATAGAGTGCCTAATAAATGTAAAGCACTTGGAATAATGCCTGCACATAGACATAGACACACTTGCTATAAATACTATCATTACTTGCATTATTGTAACAAACAAGAATTGAATTATTCATTGTTGACAATTATATTCCAGCATCTAACACAGCAGACAGCCAAACACTTAATGAATTTAAAAATCTGCTGAATGAAACTATATTTTAATAAAACTGCAATCCATTAATTGTTCCACACAAGATGTACTTAATTGTCTCTTAAATGCCTATAATTCTACAACCAAAAGTCAGTTTTCATTTTATAACACATAAATAGATCTTACACAGTTTTTTTTAATTGGTTCCACATCCATATCTAACTAGGTGTAACTATAGCTTCTTAAAGCTGTTTTTCGTTTTGCAGGATGTATAACAAATATTTTAGTACTGCATTTTTTTTTTCATGCTTTAACTTACGCATGAAAGTGCTCATGGAAACATACAAGCTAGCTAGCTAACCGCATAAATTTGCAATTAGTCAGACAAAGAAAAAAATATCAAGAAATGTTTTAAATAACACACTGCAACCCCAGATAAAATCAAGGAAACAAATGAAATTATATTCTTCCTTACTACCAAGGACGGAGAGCTTTGACTGTGAAGCTGCTCTTAGAATATCTTAAATTTAGATCAGCTTCAGCATTCTGAAACCAAGAGAGACAAACATGAAACAAGAGTGAACACAGAGACAGCACAGCAAGTCACAGAGCTGTAAACTATTCTTGCACTCAACTTTAAAAAAAACTTTCTCCTGAATTCTTGAAACTTCCTCCTTCCGCTCCTGGTTCAATGATGCCTAAATCTAAACTAGATGAACTTACTATCATAACCACCACTTCACTCAAAAAGGTAAAAAGTCATGTTTCCCACCTGAATGCAAAATCTAACGCTCAGTCCAGTTACCATGTACACCTGCTCCGGAAACTAACAGTATTATGAAGTTATTATGCCGTCAGTATTGCCTATACTATCACTAGCTATACCACTAGTTCCCTTCCCACTCATTTTTCTCTCATAACTATCATTTTTTTAATCAAACAAACCATGTTTATTGAGTACTTAAATTTACATAAAGCTAAAAACAGTCCATTCTTTAATGAAAATAAAAACAAAAGCAGGCAGAACATATATTTTCATTATACAAAAATAATAAGCTAGAAGTACATACACCACCTTCCTCTTCCTTTTTTACTAATTAACAGCATATTTGGTAATCCCTGTGCATTCTGTTTTCCCCAACTCCTGAATCCACTCCTTCCCTTCTACTTCCACTGTTGTTATTGTTAGTGGCTGTAAAGTCAGTCCCCAACTCATGGCAACCCCATGCACAAAGCAAGAAAATGCTGCCCAGTCCTGCACCACCCCTGTGATAAATTGCAAATCAGCCCCATTACCCTTATCTTAATCAGCACATCATAATCTTTCACTTGTATTGCTGTGGAATCTCCTAACTAGACCTGGTGTCTCTTCCCTACAGTCCTTCTTTCACAAAGCTTCCAGATGTCTCTTTGTAAAGCTATTACCGTATCAATCATATATCACTTCTCTGCTCAAAAACGTCTCAAAGCCCTTCGCCTAGCCTTTTAATGACTCTACTGTTGTTGTCTGCTGTGGAGTTGATCCAACTCATAGTGACCTGGTAAGTCACTAAGTGACCTGGTAAGTTCTACAACTGTCTCATAAGATTGTCTAGGCTGTAAATCCTTGCGGGAGTCATAACTATCATTTTTCTACGAATAAATATTGCTGAATGGATTTCCCTAGTATTGGCCACGAGGGGGCACGGAAAGCTTTCCTCGATCCACCCACTTTACCCCCAAAAGCCTTCCCAGCATCCTCATCCTCCCTAACTACTTACATCCATCCGTGCTTTGCCATTTTTCCCTTACCCTGAACTACAGCTTCTCTGATTTCTGCTCGCTCATCCCCTTCCAATTCACTTTACCACGTTTACTCCAAACACCTGCCCTTGGGGTGCGTTTCCTCTCACCTTGTGACTTTGGATTTGTCAGTCTCCACATAGCTTTAAAGGGCGCACTTAGAATGAGGGCCATTTGGTTCAACGATTGTCACATTTCGCACACGCTCTCGGTACCTTTGATAAGCTCTCTCACCTGCAGCTTCTGAATCAATCTAGGTCCCCCAGCCCATTAATTATCTGCCCCTGAGCCTCCCTCTCAAGCACTCCAGCACAGCTTTCTCTCAGGCTACCGGAATCCCAACTTGAAGTTCCACCTTTGCTTCCCACTTCGGCCGACAAACTTCGGGCCACTCACTCCGCGCCCTCGGAGTCTCTCGGCAAACCTCTCCCCTCGCACGCATCCACCTGCCGCCGCCCCGCTCTCTCCCGTCCTCCCCGCGCGGCTGCGGCCACCGGCCGACCGCAGCCCGGGCCTCCGGGCCCCTCGCGCCCCTCGCGCCCCTGCTCCTCTTCCCCGGGACCACGGGCGGCAGTCGGCACGCTGGACCCCGGCGCCGTCACCTTCTTCCTCCGCCATCGTCTCCGCGGAGGCCCGGGCGCCCCTCCAGCTGCCGTGCGGCCCGGTGCCTCCCTGCCTCCGCATCGCCGACCCCTCGGCCGCCCCCTAGACCCGCTCCCGGCCGCCGCGCCCCCACTTCCTGACCCGCCCCCCTCCGGTGTCGCCGCCAACCGCGTCCTGCCGCGCGGCTCGGGAACCAGAGTGCCGGGAGCGGGGAGTGGCCGGAGCGTTTCGCTGGGGCGCCTGGGCCTGCGCGGACCGGAAGGAGACCTAACGCCTGTGGCACCGCCCACGCCTGTCGCTCTCAGCCAGCTCCTCCCCGGGAAAGCAACTCCCGCTGCGACTCTCCGTCTCCGTCTTTCCTTCCAAAGAGGTGAAAGCCCGCGACTTAGGTGATTGGGCTCATGGAATCAGAGAATATCATAGCTAGACCTTCCAGATCCAGCCCCCACCCCCCGCCTCATTTTACAAGGAGGAAACTGAAGTCCGGCGAGGTGTAAGCCTCAAAGTTAGTAAGAGCTAGAACTGGAACCCAGTACTCTGAATTTCTTCAGTGCCTGCGTTCTTAGGGTGATTTCAGAGCGCTGCAAAACGTTCTGGATTGGCGCATCTGCTTTAGTAGGTCACTTGACCATCGCTGGAAAGGAGCTTATGCTAGGACCTTAACATTTTTAGCCACCAAAACTGATTAAACAAATTCATTTACATTTCATAATACCATGAAAAAAATAATAATACTAAGGTCGTTTGGGAAGGGGTTGCCTTTTAGATATTCCATAGCAGTGAAACATGGTTAAAATTGTCATGCTGTTTATGCCGTCACTTTTATTATATATGGCGTTGTTCCACAAACTTCAGGACCCTTTCCCTAACAGTACTCAGAAGTAAATTTAGGAGCTGACACAGCACCCATTTCAGGGATGTAAACTTAGGAAGTGGATTTTAAAGACGGAGAAAAAGCCCAAGAAGGACTGAAATCATGGGGTAATTGTGGATATCCCATTCTTAGCAGGTAGATCTCTTAATACCATCTTTATCAAGCAAGGCTATTTGGAGAGAAGCTATCGGTTTTCAATTCCATGCAAAAACAATTCCAAGAACTCTTTTTATATCTCTAAAACCAAACCCAGTGCCGTCGAGTCAATTCTGACTCATAGCAATCCTATAGGATTGAGTAGAACTGCCCCCATAGAGTTTCCAAGGAGCGCCTGGTGGGTTCCAACTGCCGACCCTTTGGTTAGCAGCCAACACTTAACCACTATGCCACCAGAGTTTCCTTTATATTTGTAGTAGCCTGAAATGTAAGTACTTTCTTTCCCCTTCAAACAACGCTGGACAGCACAGGAGTTATAAACATAGTCCAAGATACCAGTGGACCATAAAAGGACTGAGGTCAAAGCAAAGAGAGAACAGAATTCATAGACCTTGAAACCATAGGATATGGCAGGTCCTCTGGACATGGGCAGCAGATACCAGATGAGCTGCACTGGGAGAGGCACACATCAAGGGAGACTAATACAGTGGCTACGGAGGGCTGCTGATTTTCCAAGTCTAGGCTCTTAAAGTGATGTCCATTTCTGTAGTTTCTTCAGGATCACCTCAAGAGATGGTCCTTCAACTGATGGACTTAATTGTAAATTTGAGTGCTCTATAATTTTTTTTATACAATAGTTGGAAACCCTGGCGGTGTAGTGGTTAAGTGCTACGGCTGCTAACCAAAAGGTCAGCAGTTCAAATCCACCAGGCACTCCTTGGAAACTCTACAGGGCAGTTCTACCCTGTCCTATAGGTCGCTACGAGTCAGAATCGACTCGAAGGCAACGGGTATTTTTTTTTATACAATAGTTAACACTCCTGGCGGCCCAGTGGTTAAAATCCTTGGCGTTAACCAAAACATCAGTAGTTCGAACCCACCAGCCACTTACTGGGAAAAAGATGCGGCAGTCTGCTTCTGTCAAGATTTGTTGTTGTTAGGTGCTGTTGACTTGGTTCCGACTCATAGCGACCCTGTGAACAACAGGATGAAACACTGCCTGGTCCTGTGTCATCCTCACAATCATTGCTATGTTTGAGCCCATTTTTGCAGCTACTATCAATCCAGCTCTTTGAGAGTCTTTCTGTTTTTTGCTGACCCTCTACCTGACCAAGCATGATGTCCTTTTCCAGGGACTGGTCCCTCCTGATAACATGTCCAAAGTACATGAGACAAAGGATCGTCATCCTTGCTTCTAAGGAGCGTTCTGGATGTACTTCTTCCAAGACATATTTGTTAGTTCTTCTGGCAGTACATGGCATGGTGTATATTCAACATTCTTTGCCAAAAACATAATTCAAAGGCCTTAATTTTTCTTCTGTTTTCCTTATTCCTTGTCCAGCATTCGAATGCATATTAACCGACTGAAAATACCATGGCTTGGGTCGGGCACACCTTAGTTCTCAAAGGGACATCTTTGCTTTTTAAGACTTTAAAGAGGTCTTTTGCAGCAGATTTGCCCAACGCAATAATACATCGTTTGATTTCTTGAATGCTGCTTCCATGGGCATTGAGTGTTGTTCCAAGTGAAATGAAATCCTTGACAAATTCAATATTTCCTCCATTTATCATGATGTTGCTTACTGGTTCAGTTATGAGAATTTGTTTTCTTTATTTTGAGGTGCAATCCATACTGAAGGCTATTGTCTTTGATCTTCATCAGTAAGTGCTTCAAGTCCTCTTCACTTCCAGCAAGCAAGGTTGTGTCATCTGCATATCAAAGGTTGTTAATGAGCCGTCCTCCAATCCTGATGCCACATTGCTCATATAGTCCAGCTTTTCAGATTATGTGCTCAGCATACAGGTTGAATAAGTATGGTGAAAGGATACAACCCTGAAGCACACCTTTTCTGACTTTAAGCCATGCAGTGTCCCCTTGTTCTGTTTGAACAACTGCCTCTTGGTCTATGTACAGATTCTGCATGAGCACAATTGAGTATTTTGGAATTCCCATTCTTTGCAATGTTATCCATAATTTCTAATGATCCACACAGTCGAATGCCTGTGCATAGTCAATAAAACATAGGTAAGCATCTTTCTGGTATTTTCTGCTTTCATCCAAGGTTCATCTGGCATCAGAAATGATATCCCTTGTTACACGTCCTTTTCTGAATCTGGCTTAAACTTTTGGTGGTTCCCTGTTGATGTTCTGCTGCAACCACTTTTGAATGATTTCCAGCATAATTTTACTTGTGTGTGATAATAATGATATTATTTCATAATATCCACATACTGTTGGATCCCCTTTTTTGAATGGGCACAAATATGGATCCCTTCCAGTCAGTTGGCCAGGAAGCTGTCTCCCAAATTTCTTGACACCTCCAGCACTGCATCTTTTTGTTGAAACATCTCAATTGGTACTCTTGTCAATTCCTGAAGCCTTGTTTTTCGCAATTCCCTTCAGTGCAACTTGAACTTCTGCCTTCAGTACCATCAGTCCTTGATCATATATGCTACCTCCTGAAATGGTTGTACATCAACTACTTCTTTTTTGGTACAATGATTGTATATTCTTTCCATCTTCTTTTGATGCTTGTTGGTATTGTTCAATATTTTCCCCATAGAATTCTTCAATATTGCAACTCAAGGCTTGAATTTTTTCTCCAGCTCTTTCAGCTTAAGAAATTTCCGTTCGGTTTTCTAACGCCAGCCAGATCTTTGTGCATTTCATTATAATACTTTGCCTTCTTGAGCCACCCTTTGAAATCTGTTCAGCTCTTTTACTTCATCGTTTCCTCCATTCACTTTAGCTACTCTACATGCAAGAGCAAGTTTCAGCGTCTCTTCTGACATCCATTTTGATCTTTTCTTTCTTTCCTGTCTTTTTAATGGCCTTTTGCTTTCTTCATGTATGGTATCCTTGATGTCATTCCACAACTCTTCAGGTCTTTGGTCATTAGCGTTCAATGCATCGAATTGTTCTTCAGATCGTTTCTAAATTTAGGTGGAGTATGCACAAGGTTGTATTTTGGTTCTTGTGGATGTGCTTTCATTTTCTTCAGCTTCAACTTGTATGTGAGCAATTGATGGTCTGTTCCACAGTCGACCCCCGGCCTTGTTCTGACTGATAATATTGAGCTTCTCCATCATCTCTTTCCACAGATGTGGTCAATTTTCCGTCTGGTGAGGTCCCATGTATAGTCACCATTTATGTTGTTGAAAAAAGGTATTTGCAATGAAGAAGTCATTGGTCTTCCAAAATCCTATCATTCGATCTCTGGTGTTATTTCTACCAACAAGGCTGTATTTTCCACCTGCCCGATTCTTCATCTTCGTTTCCAACTTTTGCATTCCAGTCACCAGTAACTATCAATATATCTTGATTGCACGTTTGATCAATTTCAGACTGCAGAAGTTGGTAAAAATCTTCAGTTTCTTCATCTTTGGCATTAGTAGTTGGTGGGCAAATTTGAATTTACGGATAGTAGGCCCTCTAAATATTTGTGGAATTGAATTATATTAGGGTTGCCACTTAAAATATAGTAAACTTTATTATAAATATGTCCCATGCAAAATTTGGGACATACTTACACAAAACAGCTATTTATTATTTATTTATAAATTCCCATTTAATTTGTTGTCATGGTTTGTTTGTTATTGCTAAATTTGCCAACCCTATTAATATGGATTGAAATTGCCCCATTAGAAGCCACTTAGCATTGGTTATGCTCAGGTCTTCTTGGTGCATATAAATAACTGATTAAATTCCTTCTTATTTTGATAGCAGGAAGGCAGTTAATTCAGAAAGAATCTGCCATTCCTAAAGCCCTGGCAAATGAAGTTGCTTCAGCTGTTTTCCTACCCTGCCAAGGCCAGACCTGGATGGGCCTCATGCAGGCTGGCACTGCTGCTGACCTACTTCTCAGTCATTCAGCCAGAGCAGACATTTACCTGGCAGGGCCACACCTGGCATGTTGAGTACCAATCACACTTGCAAATTGTAGGTATCTTAAAACCAAAAGAGCACAATGATTTGGGGGGAAAATGTTTCTGCCTAAAATTATGACTTGTCACAGTTAACAATTTGTGTGTAACAGGAAAAGGGCCAGGACATTCGTTCTCTTTTAACACAGTAAAAAACAAAACTGTTAATGAATGTTTATGACATGATTTTGAAACACCATTTTTTTATTGTACTTTAGATAAAGGTTTATAGAACAAGCTAGTTTCTCATTAAATAGTTAGTACACATATTGTTTTATGACGTTGATTAACAACCCCACGACATGTCAACACTCTTCCTTCTCAACCTTGGGTTCCCTATTACCAGCTTTCCCCCCTGCCTTCTAGTCCTTGCGCCTGGGCTGGTGTGCCCAAAGCTTTAGTCTGGTTTTGTTTTATGGGCCTGTTTCATCTTTGGCTGAAGGGTGAACCTCAGGAGTGACTTCATTACTGAGCTAAAAAGGTGTCCAGGGGTCATACTCTCAGGGTTTCTCCAGTCTCTGTCAGGCCAGTATAAGTCTGGTCTTTTTTTTTTTGAGTTAGAATTGTGTTCTACATTTTTCTCCAGCTCTGTTCGGGACCCTCTATTGTGATCCCTGTCAGAGCAGTCAGTGTTGGTAGCCGGGCACCATCTAGCTGTACTGAACTCAGTCTGGTGGAGGCTGTGGTAGATGTGGTCCATTAGTCCTTTGGACTAAGCTTTTCCTTGATGTTAGTTTTCTTCATTCTTCCTTGCTCCCTAATGGGTGAGACCAGTGGAGTATGTTAGATGGTCGCTCACGGGCTTTTAAGACCCCAGATGTTACTCATCAAAGTAGAATGTAGAACATTTTCTTTATAAACTATGTTATGCCAATAGAGCTAGAAGTCCCCCGAGACCATGGTCCCCACAGCCCTCAGCCCAGCAATTCAGTCCCTCAGGGAGTCTGGATGTGTCTGTGGAGCTTCCAAGACCTTGCCTTATACAAGTTGTGCTGGCTTCCCCAATATTGTGTACTGTCTTACCCTTCACCAAAGTTACCACTTATCTATTGTCTCTTTAGCGTGAAACACATTTTTAAAGTCCTCTTAGAATCCTGACTAGGCAATCTTTGGCTGAGAACAAGATCCTGAAAAGGCATTAGCACTCCATGCCCAGTAGATGGCAGAAGCAACCCCAAATCATCACCTTCAGGTAGATTTCACACCAAACTGTCAGAGATGTGGCTCTGAACTTGCACTTCAATGTGAAAAGAATACCATTAATAACTTGGTTAATACTAACATTAAATAATTGACAAAATGGTGCTAAACAAAAATAATATTTTCTATTTAGCAACAATTAAATTTATAAGGGGGAGCTGATTATAGGGAGATCTTACTGAGTCAAGTACATCACAGAAGGCCTTCCTCAGGAAGATACTATTTGTGAGTCAGTCAGTGAAGAGAAAGATAGCAGGAAAAAAAAAAAAAAAGTTGTTTTAGGCAGAGGAAACAGACTAAAGCACAGTGCTCCTGAAAAGAACCAGAAAAGGTACACCAAAGAGGTAGGCAGGAGTCAACTCATGGGATATCATGCAGAGCATACATATATATGTTTTATCCTATAGCCAATGGGAAGCCATTGAAAGGTTTTAAGAATGCATAATCAGATTTGTTTTTAAAAGATTGTTTTTAGCAAAAATTCATTCTTCCAACAAAACCAAAAAAGGAAAAAAAATAACAAACCCATTGCCGTTAAGTCAATTCAAACACATAGCAACCCTATGAGAGTAGAACTGTTCCATAGTTTCCAAGGAGCACCTGGTAAATTCAAACTGCCGACCTTTTCGTTAGCAGCCAATCGCTTAACCACTATGCTACCAGGGCTCCAGTATTGAGGTAATAAACAGGTGAGACATACTGGTAGGTAGGATGGCGAGGGAGAGGAAGTTAAGGTGACTTCCCTAACTTTAACATCTGGTTGTGCTTAGTACTGGGAACTGAAGAGAAACCAAGAAGCAGCAGACTTTTGGAAGCAGAAAGATAAGTTCTATTTTAAACAGGTAGAGTTTAAAATGCCTGGGAGACAAATGGAAATGTCTATTAAATTGTTGGATATAGGCGTCTAGCTCCAGTGTGGAGTGTGAAAGTGAATGAGTTTGCCCAAAGAGTGCTGAGGATGGAACCAAGAAAAATGCCAATTAGGTAAAAAAAAAAAGAAAAAGAAATCTTTTTTTTTTTTTCTTATTAGGTAGGGAAGATTTAATCACAAAGGAGGCTGACAACCAGAAGAAACTGAGTATCTTACATTAAAAAGAAGTTTCTAGTAAGTATCATAGGGATCCAGGTATAAAACATTAAAACTTAAGCAGATTTGTTACCCACTTGACCAACACATTCACTTTCATTTTGTTACCCATATGACTAACATTCAGCAACAACATAAAGCAGCTGCTGAGTTAATGGCAAGCTGACAGTAAGGTAAAAAGGCAGACCCAAGGAACACTATGAAGCCCTATTCCGTGACACTAAACAATAAGATATAGTTGTATAATGCTGGGAAGAGCCAGAGCGATAAATGAACAACTGAGAGTAGTAATCACATCAACCTGTCTCCAAGTCTTTTATCTCTCAGATCCCTTGTTTCACTTTTTGTGAAACCTTCAGCAGGTTTTATTTAACCTAAGCTTCAATTTCCTAATGTAGAAAATAATACTAGTACCTACCTTAATGGACTGTTGTGATGATTCATTTAAACAACGGTCATTCACGTTGGGCATACATGTTCTCGGTGATTGTTTTGTTGTGTACTATACTCTATCGAGCTAATGATTACCAGCTGGTGGTTTTGCTCCAAATATCCCTCCACCTCCCAAATGAAGGAATTGAGCTGAGCTATTTATGAAATAGGAAACCCTGGTGGCGTAGTGCTTAAGTGCTACAGCTGCTAACCAAAAGGTCAGCAGTTTAGATCCACCAGGCACTCCTTGGAAACTTTACGGGGCAGTTCTACTCTGTCCAATAAGGTCGCTATGAGTCGGAATCGACTCGATGGCACTGGGTTTGGTTTGGTTTTGGTTTGATTAATGAAATCCTCAAGGGCATTTGCCTTTTAAGTTAGGTCAAAGTTAGGGGCAAGTAGCTTCCTTCTGAGCCTTTTTCCCCTAAGCCCACACTTTGGGATCTTGGCCTTTAAGATCTCACTCAACACAAATGAGGCAGCAAAAATGTAGAAAAAGTTTTCACCCTAAGGCACTCACCCTGCTCTCTTAACTCCTGAGTTTCATCCTGATGGCCTTCAGGTCCTCAGAGTTGAGGGTCAGCCCCAGGCTAGTCCATGTCTTCTCCTAATTAGCACATGGACTAGAGAATGGATTACAGAGCACAGTTGTAGAGAGGTTCAATCTTGCACAAGATTTAGAAAGAGAACATTTTTGCCCTTCAGTCCTATTTGTAACCCTTTTACTCCCTGTCATTAAGAGCACCACCTCCTACAGTGGCCCCATTGTAGGATCCTCAGGGTCTCCATTTTAAAAGTTGTCCCAAAAAGTTTGCTTCAACATAATACAACAGTGGGGAAAATGGGTCATAAAGAATGGGTAAAATTTTGATTAAAGAGAACATTAGGGAACACTTTGCCTCAGCAAAGATAGAGTAATAGGAACAAAGCACTTGCTGGATTCAGAAATTAAAGTCATAGATCTCATTAATTGTGTGTGGCTTTAACAGGTTTTCAAATTGTCAAGCAATTAGAGCTCAAGTAGTAAGACATAAAGACCAAATATCTGTGACTATCATCACTTTCAAGACTTTCAAAACCAAAGTTTCAATGGCTTATGCTCTAAGGATGGTTGATTGAGCAGTATCTTGAGTGCATTTTATCTTTGATGGCCTTAACAAATACTTATGGAAAGCTTAGGGGGAAAACACCACGAGAGAAGATGGCTTATCCACACTCTTCCACCATTACCATAGTCCTTCTAATAACAAAGTAAGAACACAGACATTGAGATTAAACAGGCAAGTTTTATTATCAAATTTAAGAATTCTACAAAAACTCAGTAGTATAGTAGTATTACTGTCTATCAAAGCTTTGGGCAGACAGCAATTTGAGGCATCAAGTACAAAGAATTTCTTTCTGATCTTAAGTGCCGGTTTTCACACACAAAAAAAATTTTTTTTTAATTTTAATTTTTTTGTTTTTCCCTACTGAAGTTAAAGGGCCATTGCTGGTCAGCTGAAGAGGGAAATGTTTGGCTCTCCATTCAGGGTGTCAATCAAAGTAATGCAAACTAAAAATAGCAGCCATATAAATCTGCATGGCATTGCATCCAAGCAAAGGACAATGGAGTAACTTAAAGAAATATGTGGACTTAGTTAACCAAATCCTGTTTTACCCTTTGGAGTTACATGAGGCAGCAGTACTAGCTAGCTGGTGTCTAATATTGCACTTTTGTAGCATAAACACAGCTAAACACACAGTGCTCAACACTGACAGCATCAGTAGCTGCTCACAGACCGTATCAGTGTTTACCGCTCAGTATGGCATGCTGACTATAATAGTATGCTTTTAAGTTTTAATTATTTGACATTTAAGGCAATAGAGAAAAAGGTTTCAGGCTATCTTGATATATACAAGTATTCACTTCAGTCACTATGTCACCTTCTAGAAGAGTCTCATTTCTGTGACGTTAAAAACTATGGAATTTCTCTTATTAAAGTCCAAACCATCAATAATGAAAAAAAAAAAAAAGTACAATATAAAATAATACATATGAAGCCACAATATTCAGTTACAGTTAGAAATTACTAACTACATGTAGCTGCTTCATTTTTGGTTTTGTATTTTGGCCCCTAGGTCATTCTTACAACTGGTAGCTGCTGAAAAATGAATCCAGCTTTTTAACTATGTATGCTTTGTGTAGGGTACACCATTTTTTTCTAACTTAACCTATGGTGTTTTAAAATGGTTTTAATTGGTTTTTAACTGTAAGACATCATGATGGCCATCAGACAGAATATTAAAGTTTTATCTTTCATAAATTTGTGATTTATGAAGGGGGCATGATTGTGCAGAAGACAAGGTGATGGAAAGAAAAGAGCGAGAATACACAAAAATAAAGCTTCCATGACAGAATTCATGATGGAGATGGTAGGCTCTAGTGGAGGTTTTTTCCCAAATATCTAAAACTTAGGAAACGCCGATGACGACACTTTAGCTGGAAGTAATGGAGCCATCGGATTTCAAATTCACATTTTAAATGCCTATTTGCCATCAGCAAAGAGCCAGGTATGCTGCTTCCTAAAAGGATTTGGCTTTATTGGCTCAAATTTTTCACTCCACCAAAAGATAGGGCACATGCCCCCTTGTCCAATCATTTTTGCTGAAAATACTGCAGCCCGAGTGTAGACAAACTTCCCCTGAAGTTACTAGAAGTTTTCTTGTGTCTTGATGGTATCAGGATCACCATACCTCTTTCAAACACTGAAAAAAATTGAACAAAAGGAAGTCTTAGCAGCCACAAAAATGGTTCAGAATTCCAATAGGACTTAAAAAAAAAAAAAAGGTAGTAAGAATTTTTATTTCACACACACCAAGTTGGCATTTACACAACAAATTCTTGGAAAATCAGTGTTGGCATTTTCCACAACTCCCTACCCTTTGTATTCTTGTGTACGTAATAACATGTATGTTTTTACCTCCCCAACTGACTCAGCTCCTTTGTGGACAGACTTCATTCATTCCTTAGTCTGCGTTCCCAAATTATCACAGCATTCTTTTTTTTTGTTTGTTTATTGTGCTCTAAGTCAAAGTTTACAAATCCAGTCAGTCCCTCATACAAAAATTGATATACGCCTTGCTATATACTCCTAACTGCTCTCCCCCTAATGAGACAGCACACTCCTTTCCCCCTCCACTGTCTCTTTTTGTGTCCATTCGGCCAGCTTCTGACTCCGCATCTTCTGATAGTAAAAGTTTAGTACCATTATTAAAGTAAATAAGACCATTAAGACAACATTTTAAAATTAAATTC
This sequence comes from Loxodonta africana, assembly GCF_030014295.1. Taxonomy (NCBI): domain Eukaryota; kingdom Metazoa; phylum Chordata; class Mammalia; order Proboscidea; family Elephantidae; genus Loxodonta; species Loxodonta africana. The sequence goes on along the minus strand of NC_087355.1, from coordinate 45,422,510 downwards.
TAGTAGGAACATCAAATAATAATTTTTCCCACCCTTTAAAAAAAAAACAAAAAACCCCACATTCAAATCAATAAGAAGCACTGAGGCATGAAACACTAACATTTGAGCTCTACATGCCAGTGACTGGTTCTAAGCACATTATGTGTATTAATTTTTCATACTCACAACCACCCTATTTAGATCACCATGTTATCCCCATTTTACAGATGGGGAAACTGAGGCACAGCATGATTTGATTTTTTTTTTTTTTTAAAGCAAGTAATTGGTAGATCAGGATTTGAACTATGGCAGGTTGGTTCCACCATGCTCTTTGACTTAGACACAACGCAAAAACTTTAAAATAAAACCTTTAAATAGACATCATGCATACTTCCCATACATAAATGAAAAACAGGAGAGAACAGAAGTGAGGAACCTCCTAAACAGAGCTGTAATATGAGTTCAGGGCTGTTAACACTGAAGACAGTGAATGGCCTGGAAAGGGCCCTGCGGCAGAGCCAATGGGATGTGATGGCAGAAACCTGCCGCTAAGAATGCAGCTAAAGAGCTGGAAAAGCTGCTACCCTGGTTATGAGCTGCATCGGTTAGCAGTGGAGAGGCCTACGGCAAGAGCTGCATTGGTTAGCAGTGGAGAGGCCTACGGCAAGGAGGCCTGCATGGCCAAGAGAAGCTGAGAGAGCAGTCCTGTACTGAAGATGGGAGGGACATGCTCTCCACTTCGGGGGAGACTTCTGGATTTTGCCTACATGCTTCCTGATCCTGACCCAGAGTTGCAGCCTGTTACTTCTTTAGTAAACCCCTTAACTGTAAGTACGGTCTGTGTGACCATTAAAACAAACTACCAAACCCAGTACAGAAGTAAAGACTGCCGTGGGGAGGATGGCTGGTGTCAAAATTGGTAAAGTGGTTGGCGAGTGGAGGTATCTCTGATCTCTACCACATATGAATCAGCTTTATGCTGATCCTGGTTCTTATTCCTAAGGAATCTAGACACGTTCTCATGCTCCTAGATTATAGTAGTTTATGGAGAGAGGTTGGCTGAGAGTGAAGCCAACACACTGATTGAGCCCTTGGGTCCAGCCAAGCCAGAAAGCCCTGGGTCTGTCGGTTATCAGAGTCCATGAATTCCACTTGCCATATTCCCAGTCCATTATTATTCTCCTAGGAAGCATCACCATTGGAGATGCTAAAAATCATACCCTTCATATTCTTTTAAAATGTGGAAGAGGCCAGAAGAGATTAAGATTAACCTTTTCAGTTTTGCTTTCTCTTTATCCCATGGAATTTTAGGGTGTAACACGGAAACTGCAGGCTCTTTGCTGCTAGCTAAAAAATCTCAGAAGGGGAAAATGTTTCTTCTCCCCTTTAGCTGCAGAAAACTAGTATGCGCAGACACTTTTGAAAGTTAAGAATTGCAAACATTCACAAAAGTTATCTGTCCGACATTCCTTTCCAGTAAGATGTCTTATTTTGCATTAAAACTGTCACTAAGCCCATTGCCGTTGAGTTGATCCCCACTCATAGTGACCCTACGGGACAGAGCAGAACTGCTCCACTCGGTTTTCAAGGTGCGGCTGGCTGGTGGATTCAAACTGCCTATCTTTTGGTTAGCAGCCAAGCTCTTAACCACTGTGCTGCCAGGGCTTCAAAACTGTCACTAAAAATGTTATATTACAAAGGATATCTTTTAAAATATCTGGATTTCACCAACTAGTATTCTGCCCTGCAAATGAAACCTTTAGCCCCTTAAAAAGCCTGCAATTCTGATTAGTGTCTTAATATTTTATTGTCTGATAATAATTTCAACATCACTTTTCTGAAAAGGCTTAGTCAGAGAAGAAACAGCTTCTTTTCTCTTATATATAACAGATAAAATGAAATTTGCAATTTATTTGTTTAATCAAAGCAAGTTTGATAATCTTTTCCTCATTTAAATCAATAGAATCTTTTGCTATTTTTACCTACCATTATAAATACTAGTTAGAAGGGAAGAGAGGGAATGAGAGAGAGAAAGGAAAAGCTTAATTTTGAGAGCTATTTACTTCTTGTCCAAAAGATACCTATTAAAATAATTTTTTTTGGTCAGAAATTAAAGTACTAGCCACTGAATTGAACCAAAATAAGAAATTATAAAACCAGAGATTATGAGGATGCTTTGGGACATCTCAAGGACTTGTCAGATGTCCTTGGGGTCTTTCATGACAAAAAAGAGGCATTATACAGTGGTTTCTTATGGATAGTCAGTATCATTTGGGCTGATGGGATCAAGCCTACAAGAAGACAGAACAGTGTGATTGTTCTTACCACACCTTGTCATGGACTCTGCCTACATCAGCTGATTCTTTTACCAGCAGTGAGATCACCTTTTTCATTCAACAAATGTTTTCTGAGCGCCTGCTCCGTCATGTTCTTATTGGGTCCATGAGCAAGGTGGCCAAGACTGAAGCCAGAAGTCTTGGGTCTTCCCCCCTGCCCCATAGTTTTATTATCCATACATACATCTCTACAGAATGAAAATAAATTTGCCTATTTTTAACTTTATGTAAATAGAATCATACAGTAGGCATTATTACTTCTTTCACTCATATTTGAAAAATTCATCGATGTTGTGAGTAGATGTAATTCACTCATTTGAACTGCTACATAATATTCCATTGTGAAAATGTCTCATATTTATCCATCTAATTACTGTCATTCAACTATTGCTTGATATCTTTTCCATTAAAAAAATTACAAGCAGTAACACTATGCATACTCTTGTTAATGAGCTTCTGTAGGGAGTGTATCTAGGAATTAAATTCCTGCATCGCAGCATATGCATGTGTTCAATTTTAATAGATAATTCCAAATTATTTAAAAAAGTTGTATTGACTTACACTATCCTTAGTTGTGTATAAGATTTCCTGTTGCTTTATATTCTAATAAGTCACTGACACTGTCACATTTTTTAATTTGTGCCTTTCTGGTTGGTATGTAATAGTACTTCATGGTAGTTTTTATTTATATTTCCCTGACTACTAATAAGAAAACTACCGTTTGCCAATTGGATTTCCTCTTTTGTGAATACCTGTTCAACTGTTCCACCCACTTTTATACAATTGTCTTTTTATCATTAATTGCAGGAGGTCCTGGGTCTTTTTGTAGGCTTGATCAGTAACTGTATGACTTTGTGGAAGTTACCTAACCTCCTTGGGTTTCACTTCCTCAGCTATCAAATGAAGTCGTTAACCTGCCCCGACACCTCACAGGGCTGCTGTAAAGACTCAACTCAGACTGTGGGTGTAACAGTGCTTTTAAGAACATAAGCCACTCTGTTGGTATAAAAGATGACTGGTGATGATGAATTTGATATTTTTTTTATGAGCAGTAAAGAAGAGGAGAGAGAAGGAAAAGGAAGCTAAAGAGGAAGAAGGGGGAGGAAAGAGGAAGAAGGGGAAGAAAAGAGGAAGATAGACAGGAAGGTGTAAGGGAGACCGAGAGAAAAAGGCAGAAGGAAGAAAAGGGAGGAAGGGAAGGATGAAGTAGAGGGTAGAGAAGAAGAAAGGAGGAGGGAAGGGAAGAAAAAGAATAGAGATCTTTGAAATCAGCCACCTGGGGGTTAGGATGTCACCAGCTGCCTGAGGAATACACTGCAGAGCCACCTGAGTTTGATGTTTTAGTGAATGCAAACTAGGAAGGTGTTGGGGGAGGGGGCACAAAAAACCCAAAACACATCACTCTGCTCCTGCCTGTACCTCCTTACAGCTCCTGCCGTATTTCACAACTTTGCTTTCTCTGTGGTGTTTCCAGAGGTTTAAAAAGTATTTGTGCATTTAAAATATCACTCCCTTTTAATTCCCCACCATCATTACCTGGGAAGTTTAAATAAGAAAAAAACAATTTTCTGCGTACAGACATCCACTGTACAAATTAAATCATGTTGCAAGGTTAAAACAAAACCCTTAAAGATTCAAAGTGGTCCATAAATCATTGTAAAGGATCATTAAAGAGTCATCTGAAAGTCATCAAAAACACTCAGTGTTCCACTTTTCAAAAATATATATATACTCTTAACAATTATAGGTGTGAATCTGATGTCACTTTTAGCAATCAAACTGATTATCGTTAAGTAAATTTTTTTAATAGATTAGATGATTCCTAGAAAAGACAAATTACAGGAAGAAGGGATCAATAACACCCATGTTCTTAACAAAGACAAAAAGTAATGGGGGGAAAAACTCACAAAGTAAAAATATAAGTAGACTTGACCAGGTAAGAATCAAAACTCAGAACTGGGGGGAAAAAAAAGGGGATGAAATGCATTTTTGGACATGCGAGGATTCGATATTTACCTACTACTCATCCTACATAAAAAGAAAAAAATTAACATAACTAACCAACAAAGCTAAAAAGAAGGACAAAACAAGAATGTATAATTGGGTTTGATCTAGAAGATGCCATTAACACTAAGAAGAAATTAATGCATGGCTCTTGGCAACTGGGGGTGGGTGGGTGATGAGATCAATTTCCTCTTCCATCTCTAGAGGTCCAACACACTACTCTGTTCTTAATGTTTTCCAGTACAGCGGCCTTGAGTCAATTCCAACCATGAGGACTCTATGTCAGAGTAGAACTGCGCTTCGTAGAGTTTTCAGTGGCTGATTTTTTCAGAAGTTAAATTTTTAGCATCAATTTTTAGATAAGGCACAGAAGATAATAATTCCAGAACAAAATACAAATGTTATAAACTCAACAAGATCATAACAGTTTATAAAAATCAGGCATTTATGAGGGGAAATGGAGATAGGTGGCGTTCAAAGTACAGGCAGTCCCCCGATGATGAACAAGTTCTGGTCCTAAGTCTGTCTTTAAGTCAGATTTTTACGTAAGTCATAACTGTTAGGTATGGTTCGTATCTAATGTCAGTCAAATGTTTGTCTTATCATACAGTATATAATCAGAATCGACTCTATAGCAACGGGTTTAGTTTTTTGGTTGGTACCTTTCTTTGCATAAAAAAAATTAAAGAAA